>NW_027507718.1:475024059-475401559 GCF_037356315.1 Lithobates pipiens | reverse complement strand
TGTTCAAAGCTTGGGATATTGGTTTATAACCTAACCCTGCTTTAAACTTCCCCATAACTTTATTCCTGACCTGTCTGGTGTGTTACTTGGCTTTTGTGATGCTGTTTTCTCATTAATGTTCTCTAACAAACCTATGAGGGCTTCACAGAACAGCTGCGTTTATATTGAGATTAAATTACACACAGGTGTGTACTAATTAGGTGACTCCTGAAGGCAGTTGGTTCCAGTAGATTTTAGTTAGGGGTACCAGAGTAAAGGGGCTGAATACAAATGCATGCCACACTTTTCAGATATTTATTTGTGAAAAATTATAAAAAAAATAAATAATGTATCATTTTTCTTCCACTTCATAATTATGTCCCATTTTGTGTTGGTCTATCACATAAAATCCCAATAAAATACATTTACGTTTTTGGTTGTAACATGACAAAATGTGGAAAATTTCAAGGGGTCTGTATACTTTTTCAAGGCACTGTAATTTTATATATATATATATATATATATATACACATACCTCCTCATACCACCCAACCATCTCGTTATTCTCAAGACTGAACTGGGATTTGACCCAAATTCATGTGCCCACACCATGTCTCAGCGATGCCAGCATCAGAATAATGCCTGTACAGGACAGAGGGGGAAACCTATCCCTATTTCTGATCATGTGACTAAAACATCATAGAGCCAAAATGAAAGTCTGTTATAGATGTCTCAAGTGGTCTCTGTTATGCTGTGCTGGACTGGTGACAGAAGGGGTTTTGTAGGGGGGGGGGGGGGGGTTAATCTGAGATCTGAAGAGGATTTTAAAGGGGGTTGATCTGGAATCTGAAGGGGAGTTTAACGACTTCCCGACTGTGCTTTAGCCAAAAGATGGCTACAGCATGATCATCCAGTTCTGGGAGGGCATCCATGCACGTCCTTCCAGAAACCTGACTCCTGCATGCCAGCTAGGGTACGCATCCGGCACGCTCTGTGACCGCTGTGTCTAATGGACATAGAGATCACAGTAAAGGGTCAATCACAGTGGCCCTTTACCATGTGTTCAGTTGTGTCCAATCACAGCTGATCCCATGTAAACAGACTTGCCAGTTATCAGCAGTACTTTCCTCACACACTGTGTCTGTGTGAGGAAAGGATTGCCTTTAACCAGTTGTTTACACTATTTACACTGATAATCAGGGTGCTAATCATCAGACCAGGAATGCGAACAGACTATTGGTCAGATCAGAGTGGTGGTGACCCAGGAGACTTCCTTTCATGAGATCCCAGTGATGCTGGACATGAACACTATGTGTGTAGTGTACCTATCCTGCTATCCACTGGATTCAGGCACACCAATTCTTGGTAAGGGGGGTATCTTCATTCTGTGACAGGACAGGAGGGTGCTTTACATCTGAACAGTCTGACAAGTGTTAACCAGATTTTGTAGCTTATCAGTGTCCAGTAGGGGCACCCCGCGGTTTGTCCTTTGCAGATAGAATGACTGTATAATACTCCTGTTGGTATCATGGAGGCTTTGAGGAATCTTCCCATTAGGAACAGAAACGGGGGAGCTCACTAGGTAAGGTAGGGCATGGGAGTAATTCCTTAGCGAAGGAACCCAAGGGGCCCAGTGACTCCTAATTTGACAGTATCACCTTGTTTGGTCAGGGGTTGTGAAGGCAGAGAACCTATTTGGTCAAGCGTCCCCCTGGGGGTGCTCTTAGTATCACTATGGGTTTGGGACCACATTGTGAGAATGAGCATTAGACTTTGACATCTCTTGTTTTTTCTGCACTGTGCCTCATGGGCTAGAACTTTTGGCCGGGGCAGTTTTGAAAAAACTGCAAGGCCTAGCCATTGTAATAAGCTGCCACTTATTTATTTGCATATTGCATATTTATTTTTCTCTCTACATGTGTCACTTTGAAGTCTAGGGCAAGGATGATTGGCCATCAGCTTTCTTCCTCCCCTGCCTTGGATTCGGTCTCTCTTCAGGAGAGTTTGTCACTGTCAGAAACCATGAATCAGACGGAAGTACAATTAAATCACACTTGTTTATTAATAAAAATAAAAAAGGTAAATAGAAAAAAGCGTAGTCAAGCATAGCCAGAGTCCAGTAACCAGATCGGGTAGTCAGCCAGTCCAAAGTGCAATAACCAGATCGGGTAGTCAGCCAGTCCAAAGTGCAATAACCAGATCGGGTAATCAGCCAGGCCAGAAGTCAGGGATCCAAGTAGAGCAACTGCGAGCAGGATAAGGAGCCAGGAGGGATGTCAGCAAGCCAGTCTTGAAACAAACAGCAGGAGATGGTTCCTTGTTATGTGACCAACGTGAAGGCAGAAGTGAAGTGAGCTGGACAGCTTTAAGTAGGCAGGTCAGACGAGCATCGTCGGGAACAGCTGGTAACTGTGGAGAGAGAAATGAGAGCTGGCAATTAGCCGACAGCTGAGCGGCCAGCCCAGAGAAGGAAGGGCTAAGCCAGCCCTGACACTCACCTAGTACTCGGCAGACAGCTTTGGCTGATCATGAAGAGAGGGGTCCACCAGACCTTTCAGCTAGGTGGACTTGAGTGTGCCTTACCCTCGCGAGGACACTTGAACCCTAGGAGGGTCCTTTTTTTTGGAGGTACCAAAGACATACTCTAGGTTCACTTTTTTTTTGTTCACTTACCGTTGTTTAGTTTTTGTTCACCCGTGGTTAAAAGAAAAAAAAATGAAACACAGAACTGCATAACAATGGAAATCACATTGTTTTGAATGGTGTCTGGAAAAGGCTCCTGTACTACTATAGTGCGATTCCAGCGTGAATTTGGCCCCATAGAACATGGAAACCAAATCCAAAATGCAACCAAGTCATACTACATAATCACATTGAAAATTGGATCAAATCGCAGCTGCAGTTTTGTGAACTTAAAAAGAAGAAAATAAATGTAGCCACCACATCTAAAGATTGGTAAGCTGCAATTTTTGGTTAACACCGCTTGGCTTTTGGGCTGCCTATCTGATAGACTTAATAGACAGCACAACGACCACCTGGAGTTGCTCTGATAGGCTTAATAGGCAGTCCAACAGCTAACTGAAGGAGCTTGCACAGCAAAGTGACAACAAACAGCTTAGTGTTGTCAGCCTGCAGATCTGTAAAAAAAAAAACAATTTGCTTAAGCACTTCAGCCACAGAAGATTTTACCCCTTTCCTGACCAGAGCACTTTTTGTGATTCAGCACTTCATCGCTTTAACTGAAAATTGCACAGTCCTGCGACGTTGCACCCAAACAAAATTTACGTCCTTTTTTTCCCACAAATAAACTTTCTTTTGGTGGTATTTGAGATTTTTATTTTTTTGGGCTATAACCAAAAAAAGAGCAACAATTTTGAAAAAAAACATATTCTTTTTTACTTTTTGCTATAATAAATATCACCCAAAAATATTTTAAAAAAAACACATTTTTTTCCCCTCAGTTTAGGCCGATATGTATTCTTCTACATATTTTTGGTAAAAAAAATAGCAATAAGCGTATATTGATTGGTTTGCGCAAAAGGTATAGCGTCTACAAAATAGGGGAAAATTTTATGACATTTTTATTATTCTTTTTTTTTATTTTTTACTAGTAATGGCAGTGATCTGCGATTTTTATCGGGACTGCAACATTATGGCGGACACATCGGGGAAATTTTGACACATTTTTGGGACCATTGGCATTAATACAGAGATCAATGCTATAAAAATACATTGATTACTGTAAAAATCTCACTGACATTGTTACTGACAGGGAAGGGGTTAACACTAGAGATCAAGGGGTTAATGTGTTCCCTAGTATGTGTTCTAACTAAAGGGGGGAGGGGACTGTGCAGGGGAGAGGACTCATACTCCGTATGAACAGATGATCTGTCTGTTCTCCCCTCAGAGAACCGGAAACTGTGTTTACACACACAGTTCCCAGTTTTCCATGTCAGCAGTGATCGCATCGGGTTGGGGGGTGCGCCCCTAGTGGCCACAGGGCGAAGCGATGTTACATAACTTTGTTTCGCCCAGCCGTGCTATTCTGCTGCAGTACAACTGTGGCGGCTGGTCGGCAAGTGGTTAAAGTGGTTATAAAGGCTGAAGGTTTCATTCTATGCATGAAGGTAAAAAACCTTTAATGTGCAACTTCCCCCTCAGCCTTCCCTTATACTCACCTGAGCCCAATCCCGATCCAGCAATGTGCACAAGAGCGGAAACTCTCCCGAGCCTCTGCCTCCTCATTTGCTGAGGCACAGCAGCGAGAACCAATGGCTCCCACTGCTGTCAATCACAGCCAGTGAGGAGGGAGCAGGGGTGGGACCACGCTCTGTGTGTCTCATAGAGGTGGCTTGGGAGCGAGTACGCATAAGTGTCTCCAGAGTAAGCAGCTTGCTATTTGGTCATTCTGCAGGGGGGAGGGGTCAGGAGCACTGGCGGGGAACCTGAGGAGAGGAGAATTGAGGCTGCTCTGTGCAAAACCATTGTACATAGCAGGTAAGTATAACATGTTTGTTATTTTAAAAAAAATCTTCACAACCTGAACCTTTACAAACCCTTTAGGAAAACTGAATAAGAGACATCCAGGGCCAGTGCTTGACTATTTTGTATTTTGAGCCCTAGGCAAGGCCAGCTACTTGCAACCCCCCCCCAGTATGAACTTAAAGCTGGATGCTGCAGGGACAGAGCCCATGTATGGGTTGCCATTACACCGTAAGAGATGACTGGTGCTGCCCATTCATCTAGAGCAGGTGTCAGTTTAAGAACCCCCCCTGGCTACAGCGGACTTAGAGCAGGACTTAGAGCAGACTTACTGGGGCAGCAATGCCAGCTTCTGCACCAGCATGAGCTCCAGCTTCTGGGCTTGCTTGGACATCCAATGTTCGGCGCTATGCAGCCGGTAGCAGCCCTCCAGCATGCTCCAGAAGTCAGTCACAAATTGGTCTATAGTCCCATATTGGCCCGCAAAGAACTTCTCCTCCATCCTGAGGAGAAACATGGTGCCCGCCTCCTTCAACCTCTCAGCTGTCCTCTGACTCCCGGGAGAGAGCTGGCTCAGTGTCACCCTCCTCACACGCTTTGCTACTGCTGGCCTCCTCCGCAGCACCTGTGATGAACTTTAATGGCCTCTCAGTCTTAGTCCGTAGGGTTCAATATTTAGTCGGCCCACCCTTTGCAGCTACAACAGCTTCAACTCTTCTGGGAAGGATGTCCACAAGGTTTAGGAGTGTGTCTATGGGAATGTTTGACCATTCTTCCAGAAGCGCATTTGTGAGGTCAGACACTGATGCGGACAAGAAGGCCTGGCTCGCAGTCTCTGTTCTAATTCATCCCAAAGGTGTTCTATCAGGTTGAGGTCAGGGTTCTGTGAAGGCCAGTCAAGTTCCTCCACTCCAAACTTGCTTATTCATGTCTTTATGGACCTTGCTTTGTGCTCTGGTGTGCAGTCATGTTGTTACAGGAAAGGGCCGTCCCCAAACTGTTCTCACATAGTTGGGAGCATGAAATTGTCCAAAATGTCTTGGTATACTGACACCTTAAGCCCTTGTACACACGGTCGGACATTCCAACAACCAAATCCGTCGGATTTTATCCGAAACTGTTGCATACACACAGTCGGACAAAGTTGTCAGAAAATCTGATCGTACTTAACGTGATGACGTTATTTCGTTAGGATGGGACTACGATCAGGCTAGTAGCCAATAGTTTTGGTCTAGGAATTTGATCTGAGCATGCGTGGCACTTTGTCCGATTGGAATTCTCTACACATGATCGGACAAAGTCCGATCGGATCATGTTGTCGGAAAATTTTATAGCCCAGCTGGAAAACTTGGTCCGTCAGATACTCAGACGGAAACAGTCTGATGGAGCCCACACACTGTCAGATTATCCGACAACACGGACATTGTCCATCGGAATGTCCGACCGTGTGTACAAGGGCTAAGAGTTCCCTTCACTGGAACTAAGGGGCCAAGCCCAACACCTGGAAAACAACCCCACACCGTAATCCTCCCTCCACCAAATGATTTGGACCAGTGCACAAAGCAAGACCCATAAAGACATGGATAAGCGTGTTACAGGTGAAGAAACTTGACTGGCCTGCACCTCTATCCCATAGAAACCCTTTGGGATGAATTATAGGGAAGACTGCAAGCCAGGCCTTCTGGTCCAACATCAGTGCCTGTCCTCACAAATGCTCTTCTGGAAGAATGGCTAAACATTCCCACAGACACAACCTTGTTGACAGCCTTCCCAGAAGAGTTGAAGCTGTTAGACCCCTTTCACACCACACCGCCCTTTGCGTCGGCAGTAAAACGCCGCTATTTTTAGCAGCGTTTTACCGCCAGATTTGCGGCGGATTTCGGCCACTAGTGGGGCGCTTTTACCCCCGCTAGCGGCCGCGAAAGGGTTAAAAACGCCGGCAATACGCCGCAATAGCAGCGTTTTGCCGGCGGCATTACAGCGCTCCAAAGAAGCTGCTGGCAGGACTTTTTTTTTATGTCCTGCCAGCGCACCGCTGTAGTGTGAAAGCCCTCGGGGCTTTCACACTACAGACAATGGTGCAGCTTCTTTAGGGCGGATTGCAGGCGCTATTTCTAACGCTATAGCGCATGCAAAATGCCCTGGTGTGAAAGGGGTGTTATAGCTGCAAAGGGTGGGCCAACTTAATATTGAACCCTACGGACTAAGACTGGGATGCCATTAAAGTTCCTGTGCGTGTAAAGGCACCAATACTTTTGACAATATAGTGTATCTCTATTACCTCTATTACGTTAGCTGAACTGAAAAATTATTTCATGATTTTCTAAGAAAAACAGAAGTGTTTTTATACGCTCAGTCTGGGTTGTTCTTTAATCCAATAAAATAGCTGCAGAAATTCTCATGGTTCTCACTCGGGCCGCTGCGCTGAACACACAGCATTCCTCTTCATGAACGATATCCTGAACGACAGAACAGAACGGTGCAGACAAGAGTGAAACACATTTCATTTTATTAAGCCCATAAAGCATCTGTTTTCTCCGTCCTAAGAGTCCCTTGTAAATGAAGACGTATGAAGCGGGATCTGCACGGACTGACGACAAGCCCGCTAACGGGAGATTGCTCCGCCATATGGATGTGTTTGGTTTGGGTATGGAAATATCTGCTGCCACACGGCCCTATTGGCTTAATTAATGTAAGTATGATTTAAGGGTCATTCCCTGCACTGATGAGTGATAGGCGGCTGTAATATAAACACACATACTATTAGTTAGTCTGTAAATGCAAGAGACCTGACCCGGCCTAGAACACAAGCTGAATTCATTCATACAGTAATAAGCCGCTCCGCTCATTTGCTGCGCCGCGTGTGCACAGATTGGAGTAATAACTTATAAATCACGTCTCCGTGTCACATCTGACCCAGCATGCTGAAATACCTCTTGCTAGTTACATAAGTCATATTTCAATCGAAGTCACTCGGCCTTGACGGGATAAACTCGGCCCAGTGATGTCTGCAAGGAAAAAATAGACACTGGGGCTCAGATTAGACACTTTCTGCTCTGTGTTTTATTCAGTGCAGGGCATAACTGCCACTCTCTGCGACTGCTAACTGATCTCAACAGGACAAGCATGTACATAGGAAGAAACGTTTTAACCCCCTAATTGTTTGTTTTATGCCTTTGTAATCAAAGCCGCCATTAGAAATCATGGAGCCCTGTACAATCTAGCTAACAGGGCCCCATGAACACTATGAGAAAAATATTTAGGCAGTGCGCTAAGCACTCGACGGTGGATTGTGGGTGTGTAAAACTGCACTAACAATGGGAGGGGCTTAAAATTGAGCCTACATACAGAGTGCAGATGTCAGGAGTATGTAACATACAGAGGGCAGGGGTCAGGAGTATATAATGTACAGAGAGCATGAGTCAGGAGTATCAACGCACAGAATGCAGGGGTCAGGAGTATCTAACATACCAAGTGTAGGGGTCAGGAATATCTAACATACTAAGTGTAGGGGTCAGGAGTATATATCCTACAGAGTGCAGGGGTCAGAAGTATATAATGTACATAGAGCATGAGTCAGGAGTATCTAGTGTACAGAGTGCAGGGGCCAGGAGTGTATAACCAGCAGAGTGCAGGGGTCAGGAGTATATAACCAACAGAGAGCATGAGTCAGGAGTATCTAATGCACAGAGTGCAGGGGTCAGGAGTATCTAACGCACAGAGGGCAGGGGTCAGGAGTATATAACATACAGAGTGCAGGGGTCAGGAGTATATAACCAACAGAGAGCATGAGTCAGGAGTATCTAATGCACAGAGTAAAGGGGTCAGGCTTATGTAACATACAGAGTGCAGGGGTTAAGAAATATATAATATACAGAGAGCATGAGTCAGGAGTATCTGACGCACAGAGTGCAGGAGTCAAGAGTATGAAACATACAGATTGCAGGAGTCAGGAGTATGTAACATACAGATTGCAAAAGTCAGGAGTATGTAACATATAGATTGCAGGGGTCAGGAGTATGTACTGAAAAGAGTGCAGGGGTCAGGAGTACAATCTGTACAGAGTGCAGGGTTGGTAGTGACTGTCAGTTCATTCACTTAAAGTGTTACTAAACCCTCAATGGTAAAATCAGTCTGTAAATGTAGTAAAGCATGCTTGCTATACTCACTTGGAACCTAAGGGGTTAATCCTCTGCAGTGTGTAAAAAGGCTGTTTGATCCTGTCATCTCTATTCCTCCCCTATTCTTCCACAAGGCGAAACACATCGGGTTCTGCCTCTCCTCATATATGTGAAATATTGTTTTCCATGGTTTTCCACAACTGCATAATATATTTGTCTATGGAGGAATTACCATACTTGGGAGAGGGGTGGAATTTGTCTAATCTATTAGAGTTATGCTGTATAACTCTTATCTTTTTCAGTATCTCTATTAATTGGTATAGACACAATTTTAACAATTTATAATAAAATTACATTTTAATATGACGTTGTAAGATTCATCACTCTAGGAGGAGGTTTTAGTACCTACAAAGTTCTGCTATTGTGTTGTTTCTTGTTGTGTTTCCTTTCTCTGGGATGTGGTGCTGATTGTCAACTGAGTACATTATTGTATTATATTGAACATTTTCTATTCCTCCCCTTCTTCCACAGTCCCCAAACCATCTCCCAATTGAACAGAGCCTTGGAGGGAAAGCTGCACATGCTCAGTTTGGTGTGTATTGCTAAAGAGTTTTTTTTTTCTTTTCTTGGGAGGGTGCATGTGATCAGCACAGGTCCAATTAGCACTGTCCAGGCAGAGGGTCAAGAGTCATGCAGCCTCATAGGACAATCAGGGGAGAATGAAAACTCCTCCTACAAGCTTTAATCAGACACTCATAAGACTGCTATATACTGCTGATAAGAAAGGGTATTTAGCCGTTTAAATGTACTAAAACTATTGCAATTCCATGTTCTGTGTACTATGGGAGACCAGATATAGTGAATGCTGGGTCCTGGGTTTGGTAACATTTTATTATTCTGCCTGCTCCCAAAAGCAAAAAAAAAGCCCCATCTGCCCTGTGTCCTCCTCCTGAATTAATGGGACCAAGGGTATTTTATTATAAGCATCCCATAGACAGCAGTCTTGCTTGTAATTATAGTCTAAATGTGAACTTGTGCTTTGCACATGCAGGACATTATTTACTGTACATTCTGCCAGTGACATCACTGGCACACGCACTCTGAAGGAACAGTGACCTGTGCCGTCCCTTCAGAGCCCTGTGCCGTGACCGATGGCTCCCACGCGCATGCGTGAGTGTGACATCATCGCGGCTTGGGCCAGTCACAGAGCCGGAGTCCGCGAACCCAGAAGCAAGACGGGTGAAGATGGGAGCTGCCTCCCGCAATCACGTTGCATCGCTGGAAGACTTTGTTTTCAGGTAAGTTTCACATAATGTGCTAATATGCGATCCATACTAGCACATTATGCCTTTGCCTTGTAGGAAAGAAAAGAAAAAAACAAGTGCAGCAGTTGCTTTAAATACATGCTCCATCAGCTGCAAACACAAACCTTTGCCTCAATCCTCTGATGCTCCAGTAGGCTGCTGCGGGCAAAGGAGACTGCAAATTGGAGCTTGTAGGGGGCTGAGGATTCCGTCCCCACCTTATGGGACAGCCCTAGGTGCCTGAGCACCAGAGGCGTATCTAGTGAAAATGGCACCTATGGCAAGCACTGAAACTGCGCCCCTATCAAAACATTTGAAACCCATCTTTATGGTGACCTTAACAAAAAAAAAAACAGCTAACAAAACTACAAGTCAATCTCTTCAATCTTCCAATATACAAATTAGGGATTGGCAATTTGGCACTACATACAAATTACAACTGCCCCTTCCTTGCTTTCACTGATGGAAACTGGTCTATGATGTGCTCAAAGTCAGTTCACCCATAAATGCGGCCTCACCAGCACCCATGAATGGAGTAACATCAGCACCCATAAATGTGGCCTTACTAGCACCCATAAATGGAGTAACATCAGCACCCATAAATGCAGCCTCACCAGCACCCATGAATGGAGTAACATCAGCACCCATAAATGCAGCCTCACCAGCACCCATAAATGGAGTAACATCAGCACCCATAAATGGAGTAACATCAGCACCCATAAATGCAGCCTCACCAGCACCCAAAAATTCAGTAACATCAGCCCCCATAAATTCAACCTTACCAGCACCCATAAATGCTGCATCAGTGCCTCTGACACTGTACAGAAGTAGAGAGGGTGTAGGATCACCAGTGGCCGGGCGCCCTAGGGCAGTGTGCCCTAGGCGGCTGCCTAGTTTGCCTAGTGGTAGCGCCGGCCCTGTCTGCTTGGCACACACGCACAATCGCACATGATGACTTTAAAACAGAGTTCCACCCAAAAATGGAACTTCCACTTTAAGTGAAGTTGATCCCCTGACATGCTACATTTGGCATGTCATTTTTTTGGGGGTGGGGGGAACGGATACCCTCTTTTTAGAGGGATCCAGCTCCCACTTCCTTTAGAGGCACCGCGGTGCCAAAAGAAGGTTCACCTCTCCCCCCTCCCTCTTGGCGATCATCTGGGACACGTCACAGGTCCCAAATGATTGCCCAGTCAGTCACAGTGTGCAGTGAGGCTCACAGTGTGAAGCCACAGCCGAGCGCTCACAGTGACAATGATGGCGCCACAGAGAGGAGGGGGAGAGGAGTGGGGCTTCATTCGCCCGCACCACTGGACCGCAGGACAGGGGAGTGTCCGATTAATAAAAGTCAGCAGCTACACTTTTTGTAGCTGCTGACTTTTATATGGGTGGAACTCCACTTTAAGTCATCATCATGTGTGATTGTGTGTGTGTGTGCCAGGCCCAAGCAGGAGCAAGCAGCCAATCAAATATAGTGCTAAATATGGATTAAATAAATATGCTTAGTCATAAATAAATAAAGTGTAACAAAGTGATTTGTGCAATAGCAGGTACTACTTGCACAAATCACTTTATAACACTTTATTTATGATATCTATGGCTAAGCTTATTTATTTCATCCATATTGTTTGAGCACTATATTTGATTGGCTGCTTGCTTCACTTCTGCTTGGCAGTTGGCATTGGTACACATGCACATGATGATCAAGATCATGATGAAGTACTAGTACCTGCTCGGGTACAGTGCTATTCCTTGCAGTTGCTGCTGCCTGGGGGTTCCCCGTCATCCAATTTTTTCTCTCTAGTCACTCTTGTCTCTTCTCCAGCCTCACCTCCAGAGTCCTCACCGGTCCTCATGTCACAGTCACGTCACAGACTCGGGAGACCCCGCTCCGGGGAGAAGATGATGCAGCTGCGCAGAGGAATGTAGGCGGAGCATTAGTCTATGCCTCCACCAGTTACGCTACGTAGTCCTGGTCTGTCTGGCCAGTAATTAGCCATCATGGGGGTGCCTGTTGCTCCCCTCCCCACTGCCAGTGCCAGGCCAAGTAACTACTTGCAATGCTAGGTGAAGTGCCGTACCAGCGCCATGCTCCAGCAGGCCGGCTGCGGCGCCGGGGGCTAGATTAGTGTGAGAGGCGGCTGCAAGAGGACGGGTGTTTTCTTTTTCAGATGCAGATTGGACTGGACTAACAACTGTTTATATTGAAAGGCAGCTGGTATTTTCTATTAACCACTTCAATAAAGGGCACTTATACACCTTCCTGCCCAGACCAATTTTCAGCTTTCAGCGCTGTCGCACTTTGAATGACTACTGCGCGGTCATGCTACACTGTACCCAAATTAAATTTTTAGCATTTTGTTTCCACAAATAGAGCTTCCTTTTGGTGGTATTTGATCACCTCTATGGTTTTTATTTTCTGCTAAACAAATAAAAAAAAAGACTGACAATTTCGGGAAAAAATGTTTTTTTGTTTCTGTTACAAAACGTTGTAAATAAGAAAAAAACTTTGTAAATAAAGTTTTCTCCTTCCCTGATGGGCACTGATGGGCACCGATGATGGGCACTAATATGCAGCACTGATGGGGCACTGATATGCAGCACTGATGGGTACACATAGCTGGCACGGATGGGCACTGATAGGTGGCATGGATGGGCACTGATAGGCGGCACGGATGTACAGTAATTGATGGTACAGATGGATGCAAATCAGTGCCAAACAATAATGCCTGCCAATCAGTGATGCCCATCGTGGGCACTGTTTGGCATCCATTATGGGCACTGATTGGCATCCCTGGCGGTCTAGGGTGGCATACCTGGTGGTGACATCCTTGGTGGTCCTAGTGGTGTCCCTGGTGGTCCAATGTGGGCATCCTCGGGGGGGGGGGCTGCACTGATAATCAATCAGCACAGATCCCCCCTGTCAGAGGAGCAGCCAATCGGCTCTCCTCTACTCGCGTCTGATAGACACGAGTGAGGAAAAGCAGATCAACGGCTCTACCTATTTACACTGTGATCAGCCGTGATTGGACACTCTGACAGAGACTCTTTACCTAGAACGGTGTTTCGGTGTGTCAGACTGACACACCACACTAACAATTGCCACAAGGCATGCCCCCACAGGTGCACGGTGGCTGTTATCTTGCTGGATGTCATATGACGCCCGGTCAGGATATTGAAACCACTTTGCTGCTGTCATTCTGCTATAAGGTGGGAGGCAAGTGGTTAAACAAGGTCTAAATGGGCCATTGACATGCATGACAGTTGAACTTAGAAATGTGTCTTTGCAAAGTTAAACTAAATTAAATCCTTTCTTATTTTTGTTTGGGGCTAGAGTGCAGAGGGATTAGAAGTCTTGTCAGTTTTTGGGTGAAGAAACCTCCCAAATTTTGCCAGTTTCTCTTCAAATGTATTCACTTCCCGTCACATAGCCAAACAGGAAGGGAGGGTAAAAACCTATCAATGTCTTTCCTTGGGGACACACAGGTCAATCTAAATAGTTTCCCCATTAGATAAATTGCACTCTAGCATTTTGCTGTTTACACCCTAAATTTTTAGGCGTCTTGGGCTTTGGGGTTTATTTACTAAAGGCAGATCCTCTTTGCACTACAAGTGCATTTGGAAGTGCAGTTGCTGGAGATCCGAGGGGGACATGCAAGGAAAATAAAAAAAACAGCATCTTTGCTTCTACATGATTGGATGATAAAAAATCACCAGTGCTTCCCCTCATATTCACAACGAGTACACTTGCATTTAATAAATCCCCAAATATCTAATAATTTGGAGTATACACAACAAAGTGCTAGCGTGCAATTTGCCTAATGGGGACACTAGTTAGATTGACCTGCGTGTCCTCAAAGAAAGACATTGGTAGGGTTTTACCCTCACTTCCTGTTAGGCTATGTGACAGGAAGTGAAACCAATTTTCAGAAAAGGGACACAAAGCCCAACCTAAAAAAGACAAGCAGGGTTTCTAACACTTACTTGGTTTGCCTCAAAAGCCCACAATTAGAACAGGATTGTCTTGAGATAGATTTTAGCTCAGTGCTCTAAATCAGTAGTTCTGAACCCTGTCCTCAAGTACCCCAACAGATCATGTTTGTAGGTTTTCCTTCATCTTGCACAGGTGCTTTAAATCAGAGTCAATGGGTTGAAATTTTGGACAGCTATTTTAGCTAAGATAAATTCCCAAAACATATCCTGTTGGGGGTACTTGAGTCCTGAGGCTGAGAACCACTGCGCTAAAATGGAAAATTGAATACTTACCTCTCTGTAATTTTCCTTTCCTGGTGCCTATCCATGGCACCATACTCACAATCCATGCATATGCTACCAGGAAAGTAGCTTTTAGACAAATCACACCTTTTTTTGTTTTGCCATGCCAATCAGCCTAGTTAAGCTGCAGCTGGGAAATATGTTGCATGAAAATTGTTTTGGGGGGAGTGTAAAATGCATTGCTTGCATTGAGCATGCATCTGCAAAAAAATTATTAACAAAACACATAAAACATAAGAATTTGCTACACATTTTATTGGTCAACAAAATAGGACTTGGAAAAGAGAAAGCAAAGCAAAAAACACATGTATGTTAATTTGTGACCCTAACAGAATATGGTTTTGAGGTCTGACAATTTTGCAGAGAAAATTAACAGGCGTTAAAAGGACTGCGCCCACAAACAGACAGTCTTTTAAAAGCCCAGAAAATTAAATCAAAGTGAAACTAACAACCTACAAATGATACACATTGACAACATAAAAAATATTTCAAGGAAAAATATCCCCCCCCCCTAAAAACAAAAGTAAAAAATACTTGCTCTAAAACACATCAGTTTTGCAAAGACATAACAAACAAAATACATAGAAAAAATACATGTGTTACAAACTCTATAAAGGAGACCCAAGTGTGTGTGTGTGTGTGTGTGTATACACACGCTTCTTTTCAGGGCAGGGTAAAGAATGCTATCTGCAAACTTTAAATAACATCAGTTTGTGTGCTAATGAGGCAATTGTAAAACACACGCACAGTCCATGAAACACACAAAATGCAAGTTCACCCAGTGTAGAGACAGAACTTCAAAGTGGGTAGACCTGTTAAGGATGTCCTTAAATTAATAACCCAAAAAACACACTCTCTGAGCATGCCCAGAAAAATCCAAGTGCATTTCACACACCAAAAGCCACAGCAAAAAGCTAAGTCCCTGAGCATGCCCAGACCAACCCAAATGCAGCTAGCAAAAAATAAGCCACCCCCTGTCCAAAATTAAGCACATCATCCAGCATGCTACAAAATTACAGATGGGACAAACACCCACCGGTCCAGGGGAGGCAAACAAAGAGGCTAACATGTGCAAAAGTTATACAACAAATACCATTGTTTTCTATGGGAACTGACTAGTTCCACCCTGAGGAACATATTCAAAGATGTATGGCTTTAGAGAAAACTTACAAATCTACATTGCAGCTGCAAGATTTTAACCCAAAACAAAAAATAGCCTGCCCCCCCTCCATACATACAAGGCCATTTGTATCTGTTTAGGCTTAAAATAATAAAAAAAAAAAAATATTGTGCCCCTCCCACACACTGACAAACCCCTAGCCAAACACACAGCAATCAAGCCCATGAAGGAGGGTGGATTCTGGGGGCAGGAGGGGCTCGGGCACCCCAAAAGTCAGACACCTTGTTCCCATATTCAGGGGGACAAGGGCCTCTTCTACACAACCCTAGGCTGGGGTTGTGGGGGGCTGCAGACAGGGGGCTTTACGGAATGTGGAAAGCCCGTTTAAACAAGTGGGTAGATGCTGCTTTGAGGTTGGTATTGGGCTGAGCCCAACATGCCCCAAAGGCAGCCAGCTACGTTGAGTGCATGTGGCCTTGTATGGTTCTGGAGGGGGTTGGGCGATCACTCTTCTTGCCCTTTTCCTAGCTGGCCCTGTTGTATGCTCTAAAAAAGGATATGGCTTGGATTGGTGAAAGCAGCTCACAGCCTTTTGAGAATGGAGTGGAGTGTGGAGTTCCCCTTTAAAAGCAAAAGTTAGCCCATGGAAATCCAAGGGGTTGGGGGGGGGGGGGGGGGAGACAAGAGCATTGGAGAATGGAGTGTGGAGTTCCCCTTTAAAAGCAAAAGCTAGCCCAAGGAAATTATATGCATTAGAGGGGGGAGGTTAAATGCCCCTTTAGGAGGAGCTAGAGACTTTTTACATCGTTTTAACAAGGTGCATGTCACATGTTGGCAACGTAACATGCTAACATGATCTGTGTGCAAATCTCCTTTAAAAAAAAATACATAAAGGTGAACCAGTGTAAAAAGAAATTGTCAAGTTTAGAGGTACCCATTCAACTCATGCAATTGCATGTACGTTGCTTAACATTTACTAAAATTGTGGTCGCGCAGTGAACAAACTCATGTGAATGAGAGCAAAAGCCGCTTGCGCATGCACACTGCTTACACGGATCTCACGCAGTTCCAAATGTACTTGCAGGCACAGCAGGCTTTCTATGAAAAAGTTACTTTCTCATTCTATTTTGGCCATATTTGTTACTTAGGCAATTGTTACTAAACGTCCTCACATCACCCCATAATATTTGCACCTGGCTTCTCCTCTCACTGTTACAGACCAGTTTTAGCTTCATTTAGTGCCATCTTTTCTATGAGTTTTTGATAGGGATGCCCATTGATCCTGATGGGGCAGGTTAACGGTCTTCGTGCAATAAAAATGGTAGAACCTCACAGCCTACATCCTTCAACCCATCCTTGGGTTGTTCTTTCTAACAATCATTATATTTTGGCTGTTTGTATATAGGAAGGTTTGTGTCCTTACTGAGGAAGCTGTACGGGTCAAGGTGGCAAATTTCACAGGCATTGTTCATGGTTCAAAGAAATGCACTTCTTTCTGTGTAATTCTTTTTTTTTTATTATTATTGGGATGGCTTACCATATTGTGGTTTGTGGTTTCCAAATGTTTTATATGTGTATTGTACTTGTTTATTGAAAATAATAAGGACATATTTCCCCCCAAAAAAAGACCAGTCATGGGTGGAGCAAAGAGAGGTGAAAGCATCTGACTTTGACCTACAATCTGGGGACAGAGTGCTAGTCCAGCATTAAGACACACAACAACAAGGAAAAATTGCAAAGACAATGGAAAGAAATTCCTGGAGTTGTCCTTCAACTGCCTATTAAAGGTGGTCCAGTCTACAATATAGGGAGAAGCAGGGGCGGACTGACCATTGGGCCACTCGGTCACTGCCCGAGGGCCCCATGCCACTAGGGGGCCCCATCAGGGTTGCCAGCCTCAGTAAAACCAGGGACAGTATGTAAAAATCTATGTTTTTTTTTACATCTGTCTCTGAAATGTCCCTTACCAACATCCTTTTGGTCTAAAAATCCCAAGATTATAGCTGCCCCGCCTCTCCAGTACCTTCTCAGCCAATAGAAACATGTCTGTGTATACTGTGTGTGTGTATACTGTGTGTGTGTGTTTGTGTATACTGTGTGGCCCCAGAATGTCTGATTGCCTGGGGGCCCCATAATCTCCTATTGCCGGGGGGCCCCATGAGTTGTCAATCTGCCCCTGAGGAGAAGGAACCCAAGATAACCCGAGACGCCTACACCATAAACTCCTTAATCTCACCGAGACCCACAGAGAGGCCTATTGAGGGGGGTTTTTAAAGAACCTGTCCAAGCTGACAATATTACAAAGACCAATGACCACCAGTCTCATATCCATCCTCCCACTGTGGACGTTAGAGGAAGTTAACAGAAATCCCCAAAACGTAAGGAGTATTTCCTACTTAGACAAACACCTCTGGAGGCATCCCCATTAGAAGATTCCCCCTCGCCCCTTGCTCTGACAACTATAAACATTTTGGCTATCCCCTCTCTTCTTTTTCACTAGCAATAGTCACTAGTACAAGTTGAGGGGTAAATCTCCCCAACAGGGCACACAGACAACAATAAAAACTTAACAGAAAGTCTAACCCTCTCCCATTATATCCAAAACTAAAAAAAAAGGTTTTGCCTAGAGATACACTTTTTATTTTATTTTCCATATATATATATATATTTTATGACTAGCCTATGTACATATATTGGCTATAATCGTATGGTGGATAGAAATGATGCATGTATATATATATATATATATATATATTTAGTTTATGCTGTGTGTGTGTCTATGCAATGTACATGAAAACCTTATAGAACCCTTCCTCATGCTTAATACAAACCAGACAGGGGGCACAGTAGCCATTTGATGGCTTTTATTAGTGTGTCTTCCTGTCTCAGGAAGATTTCCAGTGTTTACATTCGAGGGTTCTTTTTATACCATTACTGGAATAACGGTTCTAAGATCCAGTCTGCAGGGTGTATTCTGTATGCAGCTCTGAGTGTTTGTTGTCTGCAGCCTCACAGAGCGCCCCTGTGTACAGTCTGCTCCCCCGCCGAGGGTTACATTCGATAAAATATTTCCTTGCTACCAATCCCCATTCCAATAAGTCTCCATTTGTTTTATTAGCAGCACAGGCACAGATTTACAATTGACGTAGGAACCGGCTAACCTTACGAGTCAACAAGTGATGTGCCTGCCCAGACTGGAATTAAAAATCTGATTAAATTGTAAATGCAATTATGTAAAATGCTGCAAATGGCTAGAAGGAAAAGAACATTTATTTCAGTGTCAGGCTACATAGATTTGTTTTCCGTCATGACTTGGTTTTTAGACGAGAACTTTCTAACACCATTTACTGAATTCGCTAATGGTGATAAATAACGTATCCCGCAAACCGTTATGAGAGAAGCTGAGTACAAGGGCCCTGGAGACTGACACTGCCTTCAAAATTCAGTTTACGGGTCCCCATAGACAAAGAAAAGGTAACAACCAAGAAACTCTTCTAGGTTTTTTTTTTTCTCCTGCTGTTTACACTTTAATCCCAAACCAATAGCACAGGAAAGAAAAGTTTTACCAATATGTTGGTAAAAATATGTTTTAGGCTTCATGTACATGGGACATTGTTTAACCTCTCCTGAATAACTTGACTTGACAGCTAGAAACCGGGGTGTCTAAAATCGTCCGTTTAGCCGCGCCGCGTTTAGCCGAGTTTGCGTCTAGAAGCGTTTGTAAAAACTTTTTCTGCCTTTGACAGCTTAGGGCACAAGAGAATCCTGCATTGCTGGATTTTACATATATTTTAGCCATTTACCTATAATATATTGATTGGTTTCTCCAACTGAAAAAGCTGTATCTTACTAACAGCTGGCTGTCCTTGTACAAACTAGTAATGCAACGGAGCCATTATATTTTCAGTCCTGTAGCGACATCTAGTGGTATCTTTATGTATATGCAACTTGCACATAATTCCATTTGCAGTGGTCATCAAACCTGTCCTCAGGGCCACTAACAGGCCAGGTTTTATGTATTACCTTGGGGAGATGCAGACTAGAATACGGCAATCACTGAGCAGCAAATGATATCACCTGTGATGTATTTCAGTTATCTTGCAAACCTGGCCTGTTAGTGGGGCTTGAGGACCACTGCATTAAAGGGTATGTCAAGCAAGCCAAATGTATCTTTCCTGAAAGGCTCCATGGCAGCATACGTGTGGGTAGCCCCGCCTCCACGATTACCCAATAGGACCCAACTCCCATAAATCTTTGCTCCTGGCCACTATCAGTGTTCCTTTTTTGTCCTCCCCAGTAGGACCAGATGGTTTCTTTCCTGGAAATAAAACTTCACGACGATCGATTGGCTGATTGACTGAGAAATTTTCCTCCGATAGGCCCTGACTGTTAAGCAGGGTATGGAGAGTATTTGCAGAGTAGCGCTGAAGAAAGGATTTCCTACCTGAGTGCGCACGGTCTGTGTCCCGTTGTTATGGGTGACCATTATCTGCTGGAGGTATGGCGTGTGTGTTCCAGTCCGTTCGGCCAGGTGATCGTTGGTGGAGTGGTGAGCCTTTTATCTATCCATGGCAGCATTGTATTTGTGTGTATTTCTTTTGTTTGTCTTGCGGTCTCCTCCATGCCGTTTGCGTTCGCTTCCGAGTTCCAGCAAACCTCTCTCCTACTTCCGGGTTATGCAGGCGTTCTGCGCATGTGCGAACCCGGTATGAGACCGAGGCTTGGTTCCCGCGCATGCGCGCGAGCGCCTCGCGTCTGACGTCGGCGATGACGTCACGGGCGCCAAATTTAAAAGGCTTTGGAAGCTGTCAGAACCCTGGGAATGTTTGCAGTGGTCGCAGCGACTTCCCGGGGCTGTCAGCGCGGCGGTTTAAGGTAAGAGCGTGTCCCTTAGGCTGGGGAAATGCTTTTTTAAAAAAAATAAAATAAAAATAAATGTGTGTTTTATTTTTCTCTTTAGTTGCAGTGTTTCTTAAACTGTGGGTTTATTGTGAATATGGACGCCTTACTGCCTCCTAGTGGCCAGCCCGCTCATGTTAGGTAGGTCTTTTAGTATTTATGCTTTTTATATATTGGAGAGAGTGTTTGGCATAGGTAGGATTGACTGTATATCCTTTTCTCTCTCTGTCTGTTTTACCCTTACAGCCCTTCTGGGTCTGATCCACAACCTAACACTTCTAGACGCAGTGGATCATCAAGATCACACCGCCATAAATCCTCCTCAAGATATAGCCAGCATAGGTCAAGATCTGAACAGCATAATAAGAATTATTCTCACCCCCCTGCTGCTCACTCCAGCAAGCGTACGGAAAAATCATGCTGGGGGTGCAGGATGCCTGTTCCTTCGGACGTATCCTTATGCGATCATTGCTTCTCCAAAGCTGCAGATGAAAGGGATGGTGCAGACCAGCGTTTGGAGTCAATAGTAAGACGGGTTGTGAAGGAGTCTCTGCAGGAGAGGGATGCTCTACAGCTGTGTGAATCCCCGTCAGAATTATTGGCTCCTCCACCTGGAGAGAACCCATTGCAGGAGACATGGGAATCCTCTCAGCCAAGCCGCCTATCTGCTCCCATCTCAGATAGTGAATCTGACTGTGAGGATCCTGGTTTAGGTTTTGACTATGGACTGGTGCCTTCATTGGTCAAAGCAGTGAGAGAGGCTCTGAAGTGGGAAGACCCTATTACTTCCCCACCAAAGCAGAGAAAGTTCTTTAAACAGCTCAATAAGGAGCGACAATTTTTTCCCTTCCTTTCAGAGTTGGGTGACATTATTACCGAGGAATAGAGCAAGGTGGATAAAAAGGGTTCCATGCAGTCAAAAATCCTGAAATTATATCCCTTTAAAGAAGAGGATGTGAAGCACCTGGAGTCAGCACCACTGGTGGATGCAGCGCTCATGCGTTTGGTGAGATATGTAACCCTACCCTTAGAGGATACGGTATCCTTTAAAGATCCTTTGGAAAGGCGGATCGATTCAGACCTTAAGAGGATATATCTGACTTCTGGAATGGCTTGCAAACCAGTGCTTGCAATGGCAGCGGTATCCAAGGCCATAGAATCATGGGCTGATTCTGTAGAGGAATTCCTGAGGGGTATTTCTATTGAATCAGCAAAAGACTCCCCTATTCAAGAAATCAGGATGGCGTCTGCCTTTTTGGGGGAGGCATCTATTGATGTTATCCGCCTGATATCTCAGGATATGTTAGCAGCAGTCTCAGCTCGCCGTGCGTTATGGCTCCGTCCATGGCTGGCGGATCCAGCATCCAAACAGGCCTGGTGCCGTATTCCCTTTGAGGGGTCATCTTTGTTTGGTAACAAGCTGGATACTGCCATATCCCGGGCTACAGGTGGGAAATCTGGGTTTCTTCCCCAGGACAGACGTCTTCAAAATCAAAGGCGTCCATTTCCTAGAAGACAAGGCCCTGATCGTGCCAGGGAGGCGCGGAGCTATAGACCTGGTCGAGAATTCTCAAGGTCATGGAGATCCAGGCAATCTTCTTTCAAAAATACCTCAAAAGGGGGTTCGTCCGGCAAGCAGGATTCCGCGAAATCCTTTTGAAATTGGGCCCGCTCAAACTTGTCAGGTGGGGGCTCGTCTTCTCCACTTCAGGCATGTTTGGGCGGCCTCAATTCGGGATTTTTGGACTGTAAAAACAATTTCCTCAGGTCACAAGTGGGGTTTTATCAGCACCCCAAAGCTAAGATTTATTCCCACAAATCTTCCAGAATCAAAAGAGAAGAAACAAGTCCTATTGACCTACGTGAACTCTTTACTGGATCAAGGCGCAGCCGTTCCCGTTCCAGAAGAAGAACGTGGAGAGGGCATGTATTCCCCTTTGTTTCTGGTTCAAAAGAAAAATGGCACATGGAGGCCGGTAATAGATTTGACCCATCTCAATTCCTTCATTCGCAAAGAGAAGTTCAAGATGGAATCTCTGCTTACCATCCAGCAGTCCGTGTATCTGGGGGACTGGATGATATCAGTCGATTTGAAGGACGCTTACTTCCATGTTCCCGTGGCAAAGGAGTTCCAACAATACCTCCGCTTTGCAGTAGGCATTCAACATCTTCAATTTACATGTCTTCCCTTTGGGTTAACAACGTCCCCACGGGTCTTCTCCAAAGTTCTTTTGGCAGTTGTGGCCTTTCTCAGAGTCAAAGGTGTTCGTCTCCATCACTATCTCGACGACCTTCTTCTGCTATCCCAGAACAAAGATCAGCTCTTGGAGCACAAAGACCTAGTCATCTCCACTCTACAGGAGTTCGGGTGGCTTCTGAACTTAGAAAAGAGTCACCTAGATCCAACTCAGTCTCTTGTTTTCCTAGGGGCGCAGTTCAACACAGCAGAAGGTACTATCGCCCTTCCAGAAGAGAAGGTTGGAGTCATACGAGACAGGATTCATGCAGCCCTTGCAGCATCCCATCTCTCGGCTCTCCAATGTCTGAGGGTGATTGGCACAATGTCAGCCACCATTCCCATGGTAAAGTGGGCCCAGTGGCACACTCGTCCCTTTCAGAAGGGGTTTCTACAACAGTGGGACTTATCCAGCCAGACACAGCGCATATTCCTCACTCCAGCCATGAGGACGTCTCTTCTTTGGTGGCTACAGGGGAAGAACCTGCGCAACCACCATTCAATCATTCCCATCTCATGGGTCACGGTAACTTCAGATGCCAGCAACCGAGGATGGGGCGCTCACTGCCTTTCGGAGGTCGCTCAGGGCAGGTGGACGTTTCCATCACAGAGAGTCGTCTCCAATGTTCTGGAGCTAAGAGCGGCCTTCCAGGCGCTTCGGTCATTCCATCATCTGACAGCGAATGCCTCGGTCATGCTAAGGTTGGACAACACAACCGCGGTGGCTTACGTAAAGAAGCAAGGGGGAACTCGCAGCTGGTCCCTGTTACAGGAGACGGAGCCAATAATGAATTGGGCTCAGAAGAATTTGTCCAACCTTTCTGCAGTCTACATCCCAGGGGTGCAGAATGTTCAGGCGGACTTCCTATCGCGTGTCGAGTTGGACAACAACGAGTGGTCTCTACACCGGGAAGTATTCGATTGGCTCCTGACCTTAGGATTGTCCCTGGAAGTCGACTTGTTCGCTTCCCCGTGCAATCGGAAGCTTCCGAAATATTACTCAAGGTTCAGGGATCCCCAGGCATATGGGATAGATGCCCTCACAGAACATTGGAAGTTTCAGACAGCTTACGCCTTCCCTCCAGTTCCGGTGATCCTGCAATTCCTTCGGAGACTCAGGTCAGAGAAGGCGGAGATTCTCGCAGTAATTCCTTTCTGGCCCAACAGACCTTGGTTCCCTCTACTGCTGCTCCTCAGTTATCAAGAGCCAGTTCCCCTGCCTCTCAGGTCGGATTTGCTATCTCAAGGCACAAGGTTACATCCATGCCCATCATGTCTGAACCTCAAGGTATGGTTTTTGAGAGGGAAAGGCTAGAAGCTCTTGGTTGTCCGGAAGAGGTCATCCCAACCCTTCTCAATTCCAGACGCGGGAGTACTAATAGGGTATATGAGCGTATATGGTCCAAGTTTTCGGCCCATATGTCCTCCAGAGAAAATTCTTGCAGTTCTCCAACAATACAAGACATACTAAGCTTTCTTCAAACAGGCCTTGATTTACCTCTAGCTATCAGTTCATTGAGAGTCCAAGTATCGGCTATTTCAGCCTTTACGGGTATTTCCTGGGCAAACCATGCACTGGTACAACAATTCTTCAAGGGAGCTACTAGGCTCAGACCCCAAAGAAAACCAAGGTTTCCTAAATGGGACCTCCCTTTAGTGCTGGATTTTCTCTCAAACCTTGGAAAGGATTCTACGGAGCCTCTGTCCATAAGGGATCTCACTCTCAAGACCATCTTCTTGGTAGCTATAACCTCAGCCAAGAGAGTTTCTGAGATTAGGAATCTAGGTTCGGAAGAACCCTTTCTGACTTTCTTTCCAGATAGGGCAGTATTGATTCCCATGTTGGGATCGCATCCCAAAGTAACCTCGGTCTTCCATGAGAATCAGGAAGTTGTGCTTCCCACTTTCAAAAACTCAGAGAGTCAGGATGTTCATCCTCTGGACGTAGGACACGCGCTGAAACAATATTTGGAGGTCACAGCTCCCTTTAGACAAACAAAATTTCTTTTTGTTCTCCCTCATGGCAAGAATAAAGGATTGCGAGCTTCGGCTAGATCTATCTCTACCTGGATCGTTCAGATCATTCAGAGGGCGTACAGAGCAAAGGGCTTGGCTCCTCCTGAGGCATTAACGGCTCATTCAACACGGAGTATTTCAACATCGTGGGCAGCTTCTCGCCATGTGGCGCCTGAAGTTATTTGCAGAGCGGCCTCTTGGTCTTCTATTAATACCTTTGTTTCTCATTACTGTGTAGAGCCAGCGGCTCTGTCTTCTGTTAATTTTGGTTTGCAAGTTTTGTCGGTTGACAATGCTAAATAAACTTTTGTTCTTTGCTCGACATTTTGCCCACCCGGGTGTGTTTGGCGAGTTATTTCCCACACGTATGCTGCCATGGAGCCTTTCAGGAAAACGGAAAATTTATATCAAATACTTACCGTAATTTTCCTTTCCTGATAGGCTCCATGGCAGCAGGAGTTCCCTCCCAAATGTCTGGAGTCGGCTAGTTACGGAACACTGATAGTGGCCAGGAGCAAAGATTTATGGGAGTTGGGTCCTATTGGGTAATCGTGGAGGCGGGGCTACCCACACGTATGCTGCCATGGAGCCTATCAGGAAAGGAAAATTACGGTAAGTATTTGATATAAATTTTCCGTTATTTGGCCTGACATGTTGATACATTCTAAATAGCACCGGCAATTTGCGCAGTTTTGCATACTGTAAATTGACATCTGTCCCTATCTCACATGCATATATCCCGTGTTTCCCTGAAAATAAAACCTGGTCTTATATTAATTTTGGCTACCAAAAACACAGCAGGGCATATTTTCAGGGGATGTCTTATTTATTTACAGTATGTACAATGGCGATCCTAAAGTAGTTGTAACTCAAAAAAAATAAATAAAACAGATTGTTTACAACATGTTATACAGCACAGTGCTTGTGCCATGTTATTTACCCCTCTCTATGGTCTACAAAACCCTGGGGGAAAACAATAAAATGTTTTTTAAAAAGTTCCTGTGTCTTCTCTCCTCCTCTCCCTCTGGCAAACTCAGGAGTCAGCATTATTAATTAAATTACATTACATTACATTATTAAACCTTGGTTAAAGTCATTGTAAAATTATGTAATCTGTTTTGTAAAAATATTATATAATGTGCAGTGTGTATCCTTGTGTAACTTTATTGTGGAAAATATCTTATTTACAGCACTGCTGGG
Source organism: Lithobates pipiens (assembly GCF_037356315.1). Classification (NCBI taxonomy): domain Eukaryota; kingdom Metazoa; phylum Chordata; class Amphibia; order Anura; family Ranidae; genus Lithobates; species Lithobates pipiens. The sequence goes on along the minus strand of NW_027507718.1, from coordinate 475,375,927 downwards.
CGCTCAGATGACCCGCCGGAGCTCATCTTCCCGGCTCCAAATACTGCAGAGGAAGGGGCCAAGATCCCCACTGACATCAGCCCCATCCTGAGCGCAGCAGATGGAGGGGCCACTGACGCCAGTCAGGAGGAGAGGAGAAAATCTCTGGCAGGTCACCTGAGCATCCAGCAGCACTTTAAGTAAGGTGTTTTCTGCAATAAAGTTACAAAAGACACACTACACTGCGCATTATATAATCTTTTTACAAAATGGATTACACGTTTTTATAAGGACTTTAACTAGGGCTTATATTGCAGCCATCCCTGCAAATCACGCTAGGTCTTATTTTCGGGGTAGGACTTGTTTTCAGGGGAAACGGTACATTTACTAGGGCTAGTTTAGACAGGAGCTTGTTAACCAGTGTGTCTTTGGAGAGTGGGAGGGCATTGGAGTACCTAGAGGAAAGCCACACAAGCATGGGGAGTTCATGCAAACTCCATGCAGAGATTGTGGTGGCCAGGATTCAAACTGAGGACTCCAGAGCTGCAAGACAGTGCTAATCACAAAGGCGGTGGGCTTCCTCCAAACCATTTTTTTTCCGTTTAGAATTGAGTGACTGTTGCATGAAGTTGTTGAGATGTATCGGATAGCAAAAATATTCTGTACTGTTCTTCCTAACCTTAAGAAAAAAAATATATATATATATTCTTACCATTAGCAGAGTTGCTAAGACAGCACCGCCTCAAGCGCTTCATGAAGGTCACCGCCGTTAAATATGGCATAGATAAATCAACAAAACGTTGCGCTGTCATACATTGAAAATAAATAAATATCTATATATAATAAGTCCATACAAATAATTCACAAAAATAATGATAATTGAAGTAAAAATCCAAAACACCAAAAAAGTGAATATTTAAATGTGATATAAATCCATAAAACTTGATATTAACTGGAGTGAAAAAAAAATCAAAACACCAAAGAGTCCTTGTAGCGAAAGAAAACCGGAGTTAGACTTACCGGTAACTCTTTTTCTAGGAGTCTTCCAGGACAGCCTTTGAGATATAGGGCTCCTCCCTCCGGGACAGGAAACGCGTCAAGCCAATTAAATAAAAGGTGTGGTCCTCCAGGCCCTCCTCAGTTTTACTCCAAGAACCGCCGGGAGGCTCTGAAAGACATAACACACTAACAATCATGTTAATACACATCCTCACCACTTAGTCCAATTTAAACAACTTTGGGTGGGAAGCCAGGCTGTCCTGGAAGACTCCTAGAAAAAGAGTTACTGGTAAGTCTAACTCCGGTTTTCTCATATCGTCTTCCAGGACAGCCTTTGAGATGATAAGCAAGGAGCTCACCTTGTCAGGGCGGGACCACTGCCTGGAGGACCTTACGTCCAAAAGTCTGCTCTTTATCAGACCATAAATCCAGACGGTAATGTCTTGCGAACGTTGAGTAGCTGGACCACGTTGCTGCTTTGCAGATCTCCTCCGGAGAGGCTCCAGCCCTCTCTGCCCATGATGCGGAAACCGCCCTTGTAGAGTGTGCCTTAACTAAGGGTGCCTGCTTCCCCTCTAACTCATAGGCTTTAACTATCGCCATTCGTATCCACCTGGCGATAGACGCTTTGGACGCCTTGCAGCCCTTGCGGGCGCCCGAAAAATTAACAAAAAGTGAGTCTGACTTCCTGAAGACCTTAGTGGCTTCTAAAAAAATCAATAGACTTCTCCTGACGTCTAACAAACTTAAAGATCTCGCCTCATCCTTGTCTGAGGTTGAGAAAAAAGTTGGCAAAATAATATCCTGTGTCCTATGAAAAGTGGACACCACTTTAGGAAGAAAACTAGGATCAGTCTTAAGTACTACCCTGTCCTCTAAGATTAACAGAAATGGCTCTCTGACCGAGAGCGCTTGTAGATCACTGACCCTTCTAGCTGACGTGATCGCTATCAAAAATACAGTCTTTAGTACAATCCACTTAAGTGAAGCTCCCTCTAATGGTTCAAATGGATCTTGGGTCAGAGCTCTAAGAACCAAGGCCAAATCCCAAGTAGGACAGGACTTCATTCTCACAGGCCTGGATCTAGATAGAGCCTTGAAGAAGTTCCTGACAAATGGATTCTGCTGAAGGGAGGACTGAAGGAAAACACTTAAGGCCGCCACCTGTACCTTTAGAGTGCTGATAGATAGGCCCAGTTCTACCCCTGCTTGTAGAAAATCTAGGACTGCCGGGACCCCGGGACTTGCAATCCCCTGTTCTCGCAACCAGGAATTAAACCTCTTTCCTACCTTGGCGTAAATTGCCCTAGTAACAGGTTTACGGCATTCTAACAAGGTCTTAATCACTCTCTCTGAGAAACCCTGTGACCTTAAGATTTGTTCCTCAGATACCAGGCCGCAAGCTTGAGCCTCTCTATCTGAGGGCACAGGATCGGCCCCTGGGAAAGTAAGTCCTCCCTGACTGGTAGAAACAGCGGAGGATGTACGGCCAATCTCTTTATGCTGGCAAACCAGGGTCTCCTTGGCCAAAAAGGAGCTACTAAAATGAGGTCCGTAGTTTCCGAACGGAACTTCTGCAGAACCTCCGCCACCATCCTTACGGGAGGAAAGGCGTAACACAGGCCAAACAGCCATGGATTGGCAAGGGCGTCTATCCCCCTGGCCCGATCCTGTGGGTGAACCGAAAAAAATTGTGTCACCTTCCTGTTGCCTTCTGTTGCAAATAGGTCTATTTCTGGCCTTCCCCAGCATGACACGATCTCCTCGAACACTTCCTTGTTGAGGGCCCACTCGTCCTGACCTATCTTCTGGCGACTGAGAAAGTCGGCCAGGAAATTCTGGGTTCCCTTTAGGTGAATGGCTGATATTGAGGACAAATTCTTCTCTGCCCAGCAGAAGATTTTGTCCGCAATTACCTGTAGTGCAGGGCTTCTGGTTCCCCCTTGCTTGTTCAGGTAGGCTACTGCTGTCACATTGTCTGAGAGAACTTGCAGATCCCTGCCATGTAACCGGGACTGGAAGGTTTCTATAGCTTTCCAGACTGCCAGAAGTTCCTTCTGGTTTGAGGAACGACCTGTCTCTAGGTTCGACCAGGAACCCTGGGCTAAGGTTCCCTCTAGGTGGGCACCCCAACCCAGCGCACTGGCATCGGTCGTGACCACCACCGTAGCTTGTGGGGACCAGGGAAGACCCCTGTCTAGGTTGACCTGGGCCCGCCACCACCAAAGAGACCTCCTGACTGCCGAGGATAGGGGCATAACCTGATCCAGGCTCTCCTGCCTGCCATCCCAATAACGGAGCATGAGTCTTTGTAAAGGACGCTGATGATGTCTTGCCCAGGCCACCGCTGGAAAGCATGATGTCATCAACCCTAGGACTCTCATCACCTCCCTGATCTGGGCTTCCCGACCAGATTGAAGCTGGGCTACCGCCTGCTCTAGCTTGCCGATCTTCTCCTCCGGAAGAAATACCCTCATTTCCACTGAAGAAATCCTGTATCCTAAATACAGGACCTCCTGTGAGGGGGTCAGCTGGGATTTTTCCTGGTTTATCAGCCACCCCAGTGAGCGCAGAAACCCCAAAGCCTCCTGTATGTCCCTCTGCAGCTGTTGGGCCGACTGGGCTATGAACAGTAGATCGTCCAGATATGGGATCACTGTTATAGCCTTGAGCCTTAATGGGGCCAGTGCCTCTGCCAGAACTTTTGTAAAGACTCTTGGTGAGGCTGAAAGCCCGAAGGGGAGAGCTCGAAACTGGAGGTGTAACACACCCGTGTTCAACCTCACCGCCAACCTGAGAAATCTCTGAGATTCCGGATGAATCGGGATATGCAAATATGCATCCCTGAGATCCACTGTGGCCATGTGACAGCCCTGAAACAGGAATTTGGTTACCGAGAAGATTGACTCCATCCGGAACCGCTTGTATTTTATAAATCTGTTCAGGGGACGGAGATTGAGTATTAACCTGAACTTCCCCGAAGGTTTCTTTACCACGAATACGTGGGAGTAAACCCCCAAGCCTCGCTCCTCCTGAGGTACCTGCACCATTACTTCTTGGTCCACCAGATCCCCCAGAAGAAGAGCCAAAGCCTCTGCTTTCTCTTGGTCCCTTGGTAACCTTGTTACTTGAAAGTTCGGGAGGGGAACTGAACCAAACTCCAACCTGTAGCCGTTCCTTACAAGATCTCGAATGAACGGACTTTCGGTTGAAGCTTCCCACTGTGGGAGGAACTTCCCCAGTCTTCCTCCCACCGGGACGCAGGAGTCACTGGGTTTTAGGGGAGGGTTGAGGAGGATTGAATAAGATACCTCCTCTGCCTCTTCCCTTGTGACCCGTCCAATGCTTTTTGGGGCGAACCTCCCTTTCCTGCAGGTTTTGCTGCCTGGGGCTTCGAAAAAGACGTTTCCCTTCAGGTCTCTTTTTCCTTTCTGGGAAAGCTTTCTTCCTATCCTGCGTGCGCTCTAACGCCTCTTGCAGGCCGGGCCCAAACAAATGGTCCCCTGAAAAGGGTAATCCACACAACTTTAGTTTTGAAGCTGTGTCTCCTGACCAGGTTTTAAGCCAAACGGCCCTTCTGGCAGCGTTCACTAGTGCTGCTGATCTAGCAGCCAGTTTGACTGATTCTGCAGAGGCATCCGCTAAAAAGCCCACCGCTTTAAACAGTAGCGGAAAGGACTTCAACAGCTGTTGCCTAGAAGTACCTGCAGAAATATGTGATTGTAACTGTGTAAGCCAACACTCCAAGTTTCTGGCCACACAGGTAGCTGCTAGGGCCGGTTTAAGCCCAATGGAAGAGGCATCCCAGGCTCTCTTGAGCAGCAGATCTCCCCTCTTATCCATAGGGTCCCTGAGTGAACCCATATCATCAAAGGCCAAATCTGTCTTCTTAGAGACCTTAGCCAAGGGAGCGTCTAATTTGGGAACCTTGTTCCAGGGATGCACCGCATCCGATTCAAAAGGGAACCTCCTTCTAAGGCTACCTGAAAAAAATGGCCTTTTTTCCGGTTGTTCCCACTCCAGCAGAATCGCCTCCACTAGCGACTTATGGACGGGGAATACCCTGTCTTTCATTACACTCGACCCTTGATACATCATGTCGTGTTTTGAAAGCTGGACCTGTTCTTCTCTGATCTCCAAGGTGTCATATATAGCCTTGAGGAGGTCACCCACATCATCCAAAGACAGCTTGTATCTGGCTGATCTAATGGCCTCTTCCTCCCCCTCAGATTCTGAAGTAGACTCTGTCCTAGAGGAGGCTAATGACCTGGATAACCTCTCCCTATCCACCTCCTCCTCCTGACTTGGTTCGGATAAGGAAGGCATACTCACGGCTCTGGGTAAAGAGACAGAAGGACCCTGCATCCTATCCATCATGTTTTTAAAAGATTGGAAGGTGGATGCAATCTCATCCTTTACGGATGTTAAAACATTGTGACAAGCTGCCACCGAGTCCTCTTTTACCAGGCTACTGACACAATCTGGGCAAAGCGGCTTCTCCCAACCGGTGCCTAACTTAGCCCCACACACGGCACATTTCCTTCTGGGTAAAGGTATCTGGGCTCTGTCCTGTTTAACCTAAAAACAAAGAAAAACAGGGTCCCATTAAAATACCACCCCTGACCACACCACTGTGCTTCTAGGGTCTGTTTAGGAAGTGCCCCCCTTCACCAGCAGGTTCTCCACCCCGGGAAGGTGCTACGGGTCAGAGTGACCCCCCACCCCCCAGTGTAAGTCCTGGTCTGCCCTCACCAAGCTTACCTGAGAGGTACTGGAGCCTGTTGAACCGGAGTCCACCTGCACAACCGCACTCTCCATGGTTCCTGTGTATCACTCAGTCTCTCTGAGCCTTCACACTGCTCCAGGCAACCCTGTAGTCACACCACCGCGCCCAAAGGACTGGAACGGGTCCTGCGGCGCCCCCTGATGACGCGAATCCGGCGGAAGTGCGTCTCTCCCACTTCCGTACGCCAGAGCGCAAAAACTCCGCCCCGACGCCGTGCGTTCTTACGAACGCACCGCTCACAGTACCCGAACGCCGGTCGGTAGAGCGAACGTCTCCCGCCGCCTCCGACCGACAGGTACGAGCGGTTAGCGCTCCGAGGGGGAGATTGCCGCGTATCGGGGTCCCGTTCTCTCCGAACGTTTAAATGGCAGCGGGGACTGAAAGCTACCCTCTCCTCCCTTCGTTCGGACCGAGGGGTGCTAAGGGTCAGGTCCATCAAGGCGCTCTCCCCAGGTAAAATCCCTGAGAAGGAGCTCCCCTTACCAGTTCCAAGACGTGCTCCTTCCCGTCCGGCAGGAAACACAAAAACTGAGGAGGGCCTGGAGGACCACACCTTTTATTTAATTGGCTTGACGTGTTTCCTGTCCCGGAGGGAGGAGCCCTATATCTCAAAGGCTGTCCTGGAAGACGATATGAGAAAACGAGTGATCTCCTTCCAAATCAGCTGTGACCTTTCAAGGCCAATAGGTGCATCAGTGAGTTATAACCCCTCACTCCAGGTAAATTCAGCTCAGCTTTTCACCTGTTATAGGGAACACCAATACGTATCTCACAATTTCCCACAGGTCACAGATCCAATTAAGTCATATAAGGAGAAGAAGAAACAAACCTCATTGCGCAACATCCAGTTACAAAGCACAAGAGTTTATTAAAATTCTAGTACAGGCATATCGGAATGTATATCAGTCCCTGCATTGCATGAATCTATCCATGGCCACCCCCATGCATCCGGCCCCCTTCAGTGCATCGGGTGCATGAATTACAGCGGCCAGGTTTTTTTTTAAGCACCTGATTAGAGCCATAGGCTCTAATAGGCTTCAAAATAGGATGGACTCAGGAGCCCACCCTGGTGTTTTTCAACAGCGAATTAAAATTTGCTGTTTCAACACTGATCCTCCTCCCAGCCAATCAGGAAGTGAGACTGAAACCCATCACCTGATTGGCTAAAAGAACAGGCGATCCTATTGAACGCTTAGGAGGAAGGAAGGAGACGCACAGCGGAAGCGAGAAGAACCGCCCGGTCCATGGATGCCCGCTCCTCGCTGCCGCTCCATGGATGACGATTTCCTCCACCTAGATGAGGTAAGTGCCGGTGGACCGCCCAGCGGAACAGCCAGGGGGGGGGGGGGTTGAGTTGTTTGTGAGGAGTGGGGTTCAGTTGTTTGTTCCCCCCCCCAGACAAAAAAACCACCAGCCGTCACTGATTTCAATCCGTGGTGGTGTATTGTGTTACCAATGGCTTTTTTGGTGACTATGGTCCCAACTGCCTTAAGATCATTCACAAGCTCCTCCCGTTTAGTTCTAGGCTGATCCTTCACTTTTCTCATGATCATCTTTACTCCATGAAGTGAAATCTTACATGGAACGCCAGACCGAGGGCGATTGATGGTTATTTTGTATTTCTTCCATTTGCAAACAATGGCTCCAACAGTTGTTTCCTTCTCACCAAGCTTCTTGTAGGTCTTGTAGCCCATTCCAGCCTTGTGCAGGTCTACAATCTTGTCACCAACATCCTTTCACAAGCTCGTTGGTCTTTCCCATGATGGTGAGGTTTGAATAGAAGAAAAAATCTGTGGAAAGGTGTCTTTTATACACAAAACGAGTTGTTGTTAGGAGTACCTTCTTAAATTGACAGGACTATTCTGTGTACCACATGAGCACATACTGTAGCCACTCTGTGGAAGCCGGAATTATCGTTGGTTTGTAGGGGATCAAATACTTATTTTACACACTGAACTGCAACTTCATTTATAACGTGTATCATGTTTTTTTTCTGGATTTTTGGTTGATATTCTGCCTCCATCATTAAAAATACTCCTATGATAAAAAAATACCTTTGTGTCTTTGTAAGTGGGCAAACTTACAAAATCTGCAGGGGATCAAATAATTATCCCCCCCATTGTTTATTTATATATATATATATATATATATATGTTTATTGTAAAGGAAATTTGTAAGTTCTGTATATAATTGTATTCTGTTTTGTATGTATTGCACACTGCACGCATAATGTTTTCATTACATGTTTGCATTCTTGCAGTCCTGATTAGAATGTTACACCTCTTCTTACCATAAAAGTACAATATGATGCCTACATAATCATGTATACAAAAACCTTCAATTACGTCATAACAAAACAGAACAGTTATTTGGAAAGATGTAGGGTATCTTTTGTGTCTGTTCCCTACTGCAGTAGTTATTATTAATTTGAAAGCACTGATCAATATGAGGATAAGTGTTGCCTATCTATAACATTTCCAAAACAATATATATATATTCTCTGTACACCATCTGTTAAAACATTTCCATACCCTCTAGTAAATGGTGCGAGTCTCCAATTAAGCGGTTTGAGAATTCTTTCGCTTTCAGCAGCTGCTATTCAGAAACCAGTTGGTCGGGTTCCACCTTTCCACTTGGGGGCAATACACTGGGCCCTGGGAGAGGAGATCCTTCAGGATTGGTAGTAACCAAGGAGGTTCTACAGCAAGTTCTTTGAGCAAAGAGAACCACGGTCACCTGGGCCAGTGTGGTGCAATGAGAATCAGTGACGTGCTTTCTGTATGCAATTTTCTTAGTACTGCTGGTAGGAGCACTGGTGGGGGGAAGTCATAACAATTGTTGAATGCCCACTTCTGTGCTAGTGCATCTACTCCCAGTGCACCATCTTCCCTTTTCAGGAAGAAAACCTGGACTTTTCTACTTTCTTTTGAGGCAAATAAGTCTACCTGAGGTGTTCCGCACTTTTTTGCAATCCATTTGAGCACTTCTTGATTTAATACCCAGTCGCCTTCTCTCAACCGCTTTCTGCTGAAGAAATCTGCCACGTTGTTTAATTCCCCTTTTAAATGTACTGCTGACAAGGAGAGTGCGTTTTTCTCTCCCCAGTTAATATTTCCTCTGCTAAGGTCTACAGGGTTCCGCTCCTTGTTCCTCCCTGCTAGTTGATGTAGGCGATTAATTGTCGGACCTGACTTGTAAGTGATGAACGCTCAACTCTTTCTGGAGGGATTGGAGTGTTAGAAATACTGCCTTCAACTCCTTCCAATTGGATGATCTTGTCATCTCTTCTTCTTTCCAAGTCCCGTGTCACCTGGGAGCCTAGATGTACTCCCCACCCTATGTCGCTTGCGTCCATAGTTATTATTCGGGTGATTGGTGGAGCACATATCCATCCTCTTTTTACATTTTCTGACCTCCTCCACCACCACAGAGATCTTTTTACCCTGTGTTGGTATCAGAACCTGTGTGTCTAAGGCCTCTTGTTTGCAGTCCCATACCTTTTTTAATGTGAACATCTAGGGACCGAAAATGTAAACCTGCCAATTGTACTGCTGGGATTGCCGAGGTTAGTAATCCTAATGTTGATATTATTCGTCTTATTGAGCATGGTTGATTGGCCGGTAATGTTTTCATCGCCTCTTGGAGCTTTATTTTCTCCCTGGGTAGAAACACTTTGTTGGGCTGCATCTAGTACGTACCCCAAGTATATTATTTGCTGAGTGGGGTTTGGGTGTGATTTTTCTCTGTTTACCAACCAAATTAGATTTTCTAGGAATGCCTGTGTGTACTTCAGGTTCTCTAGTAATTTTACGGGAGAGTTTGCAAAGAGGAGAAGATCGTCTAGCTAGGCGATGATGGATATGCCCTTGATTCAAAGCGTCATTAGGACTTCTGCCAAAATTTTCATAAAAATTCTGGGTGGAGAGAAAAGGCCAATCTTAACATTTTTGGGCAACTCTGATTTAGGCCGGATTCACACATATTCATTTTTAGTGCTTTTTGCATTTTCAGGTTTGGGCTACAGAACATGTTCCATATGAAACCCTGTTACATGGACTGTAGTGCAAATCTGCAAAAAGCACAAAAAATGCATAGGTGTGAATCAGGCCTTATCGGGATGTGTAAGTACGCATCCATATAGCCATATAGCAATTTGGAGGTTTAGAAGTTTTAGGTTGAGTATCAGCCTGACCTTTCCCAAGGGTGTTTGTACCCCAAATATGTGGGAGTAGAAGCCCTGGCCACTTTCTTTTATCAGTACTGTGGTAATGACTGTTTTCTGAGTTCTTTTAATGCTTTCATTAATCCTCTGGCCTTTTCCTTGTGTTTCAGGAGTTCGATGCTGTAAAACCTGTTTGGGGGTGGTTTTGAGAACTCCAAATGAATGAATGAATGAATGAATGAATGAAATACTTGTATAGCGCACAATGCGAACTGAATCGCCTCTAGGCGCAAATGATACCGGTTTCCTATAATTCTTAATAATGAACTGATTGGAGGATATCTTTTTCCATTGTGAAAGGAAGGCCCCCAGTCCTCCGCCCATTGTGACTAGTTTGTCATTGTTTATTGCAGGCTTATTCAGAAGCGTGAGAAATTGCCCCACCTTTGCCCCTCCCTCTCTGTACCCAAGGTTTTTTTTGTTTTCGGCCATGAGTGCTCTGAAGCGGAACCTTGTGTCCCCTCTTTGCCTCTTTTTATTTTGCTGTGGCTAACCCCAGGCTGGTTTACGCTTGAGCGGAAATTATTTTTTCTTATCCACCGTGCAATCCAGCATTTTCTCCAACCCTGGTCCAAATAGCAAGTCCCCTGTGAATGGAATCCCGCAAAGTTTGGCTTTATATGTGCAGTCCCCCTACCATGTCTTTAACCACAGGGCTCCTCTTGCGGAATTGGATAAGGCGGAGGATCTGGCTGCCATCCGTACTGATTCCGCTGATGCATCTGCAATATAAGCGATGCCTCACAGGAGCATGGGGAAAGGATAGACTCTGTACTTTTGCAGATCCCTCCTCAATATGGACCAGTATCTGATCAGCCAAAATTCTACATTTCTGGCTACTACCATAGCTGGTTTTAGGCTTCCCACCCTAGAGTACCAAGACTTCTTTAACCACTTTCAGACCGGACCATTTTGCTGGTAAATGACCAGAGGTCTTTTTACAATTTGGCACTGCGCTGCTTTAACTGGTAATTGCGCGGTCATGCAATGTTGTACCCAAACAAAATTTGCGTCCTTTTCTTCCCACAAATAGAGCTTTCTTTTGATGGTATTTGATTGCCTCTGCGATTTTTATTTTTTGCGATATAAATGGAAAAAGACCGCAAATTTTGAAAAAAAATGATATTTTCTACTTTTTGTTATTAGAAAAATCCAATAAATTCAATTTTAGTCATACATTTAGCCCAAAATGTATTCAGCCACATGTCTTTGGTAAAAAAAAAGTCAATAACTGTATATTTATTGGTTTGCGCAAAAGTTGTCACATCTACAAACTAAGGTACGTTTTCTGGAATTTACGCAGCTTTTAGTTTACGACTGCCTATCTCAGTTCTTGAGGTGCTAAAATGGCAGGGCAGTACAAAACCCCCCCAAATGACCCCATTTTGGAAAGTAGACCCCCTAAGGAAATTGATAAGTGGCATGTTGAGCCCATCGAATATTTTATTTTTTTGCCTCAAGCGATTGAATAATGACAAAAAAAATTTTTTTATTTTTTTTTACACAAAGTTGTCACTAAATGATATATTGCTCACACATGCTATGGGCATATGTGAAATGACACCCCAAAATAAATTCTGCTGCTTCTCCTGAGTACGGGGATACCACACGTGTGGGATTTTTTGGGAGCCTAGCCGCGTACGGGGCCCCGAAAGCCAAGAACCGCCTTCAGGTTTTCTAAGGGCGTAAATATTTGACTTCACTCCTCACTACCTATTACAGTTTTGAAGGCCATAAAATGCCAAGATGGCACAAAACCCCCACAAATGACCCCATTTTAGAAAGTAGACACCCCAAGCTATTTGCTGAGAGGCATTTTGAGTCCATGGAATATTTTATATTTTGCCACAAGTTGCGGGAAAATTACAAACTTTAATTTTTTTTTTTTTTTTTCACAAAGTTGTCACTAAATGATATATTGCTCACACATGCTATGGGCATATGTGAAATGACACCCCAAAATAAATTCTGCTGCTTCTCCTGAGTACGGGGATACCACATATGTGGGACTTTTTGGGAGCCTAGCCACGTACGGGGCCCCGAAAACCAAGAACCGCCTTCAGGTTTTCTAAGGGCGTAAATATTTGACTTCACTCCTCACTACCTATTACAGTTTTGAAGGCCATAAAATGCCAAGATGGCACAAAACCCCCACAAATGACCCCATTTTAGAAAGTAGACACCCCAAGCTATTTGCTGAGAGGCATGTTGAGTCCATGGAATATTTTATATTTTGCCACAAGTTGCGGGAAAATTACAAACTTTTTTTTTTTTTTTTTTCACAAAGTTGTCACTAAATGATATATTGCTCACGCATGCCATGGGCATATGTGAAATGACACCCCAAAATAAATTCTGCTGCTTCTCCTGAGTACGGGGATACCACATATGTGGGACTTTTTGGGAGCCTAGCCGCGTACGGGGCCCCGAAAACCAAGCACCGCCTTCAGGCTTTCTAAGGGCGTTACAGTTTTGAAGGCCATAAAATGCCAAGATGGCACAAACCCCCCCCAAATGACCCCATTTTGGAAAGTAGACACCCCTAAATTTAGGGGTACACTAGTGAGACTAGGTAATAAATGGCGGGTGCCCTGAAACTATAAAAAAAATAAGTGTTAATAATGAATGCGGCGCTGCCAGCAAACTATACTAAAATATTAAAAAAACACTAAGCAAACAACAAGTGAAAAAAGTGAATCCACCTCACCAAGTGTTCCAATGTGCAATATAGGGCGATATACTAGAAACACTAAAAATAGTGCGTGTATACAACAATCATGAGAAAATAAATATATAAATAATCAAAAAATGATAAAACGTGGCTGAAATAAAATGTGCACATAGATGCAATAAACAATATAATGTGTCGACTTAATATAAGTCCATAGAGTTGCTTCGTGAGCATACAATAAAGTCCATGCAAAAAACGTGATTTTCAAACAAGTGATATTCCAGTAGCCAACTTCAGTGCCAAACAGGTGCACCACCAGTTTCCCCCAGCCTCTCACCTCAACAGCTTAATAAGCAGACTCTGAATAAAGCCAAAAGGTTATTCCTTTCTCCTCCATCCAGCAGATAGTAAATGGCTGAACATTCCTTTCCCAGACTCTTCAGTTATCTCCCAGTACAGTGAGCGGCACGTAGAGTATGAAATAAAAGGACAGGGGGGCTCTCATGTGTAGTAATTCACATAGATAATTTAATAAAATAACTGGTCACTTACATATAGGCTAAGAAAAGCAGATAGCGTCGAAACATCCGAACTTCCGGTCTCGGCCGCGACCGGAAGTTCGGATGTTTCGACGCTATCTGCTTTTCTTAGCCTATATGTAAGTGACCAGTTATTTTATTAAATTATCTATGTGAATTACTACACATGAGAGCCCCCCTGTCCTTTTATTTCATACTCTACGTGCCGCTCACTGTACTGGGAGATAACTGAAGAGTCTGGGAAAGGAATGTTCAGCCATTTACTATCTGCTGGATGGAGGAGAAAGGAATAACCTTTTGGCTTTATTCAGAGTCTGCTTATTAAGCTGTTGAGGTGAGAGGCTGGGGGAAACTGGTGGTGCACCTGTTTGGCACTGAAGTTGGCTACTGGAATATCACTTGTTTGAAAATCACGTTTTTTGCATGGACTTTATTGTATGCTCACGAAGCAACTCTATGGACTTATATTAAGTCGACACATTATATTGTTTATTGCATCTATGTGCACATTTTATTTCAGCCACGTTTTATCATTTTTTGATTATTTATATATTTATTTTCTCATGATTGTTGTATACACGCACTATTTTTAGTGTTTCTAGTATATCGCCCTATATTGCACATTGGAACACTTGGTGAGGTGGATTCACTTTTTTCACTTGTTGTTTGCTTAGTGTTTTTTTAATATTTTAGTATAGTTTGCTGGCAGCGCCGCATTCATTATTAACACATATTTTTCACGTAGTATTGAGATTACTATTTATTGCCTGGCTGCTTCCACTTATTTAATATATTTATTATTTTTTCCACACATATACAAAATAATTGCTTTTTTAAGTGTACTCATATTCATTATTACACACCTTTTTGTTCACATTTTTTGAGTGAGGTGAAGCGCATTAGCACTTTTTACTATTTATAAAAAAAATAACTAACCAACCAGCGTCACCTGTAACAGTTATATGGTGATCACTGGTGAAAGGGTTAACTAGGGGGCAATCAGGGGGCTTTATGCGGTAGTATATGGGGGTCCCTGGCGCTATAAAAAGCTGCGGCGAACCTAAATACCTACCTGCCTAACTAGCGTCACCTGTGACACTAATACAGTGATCAGAAAAACGATCGCTTATTAGGCTGGGTTCACACTGGAGCGATGTGGGAACGCCACGAATGCGCGGCGGGTTCCCGCATCACATGCCTCCCGGCGGCAGTTCACACTGCCCTATGCGAACTGCTGGGAGTGTCAGTGAAATGTTAATGACACCCCCAGATCAGTTCGCATATCGCAGTGCGATCTGCAAACTCGGATCGCATGGTGTGAACACCCATGCGATCCGATTCTGCTGCGGACCAAAAAAAGGGTCCCGTGCGAGTTTGCGGCGGGTGCGGCGGGTGCGACACGAATTCAGCCATACTATCTGTATGGCTGAACTCGAATCGCACAGAGATCGGATGTGATTTGCACTGCAGTGCGGTGCGAATCACATCCGTTCTCATAAACCGCTGCAATGTGAACCCAGCCTTAGTGACACTGGCGACGGGGGGTGATCACGGGGTTAAACCTTTATTGGGGGGGTTAGGGGGGTACCTTAGAACTAAAGGGGGCTAACCCTAACTGCCCTAACAGTTATTACAGTCACAAATGACACCCGCCGGGTGATCAGGGGGTTAAACCTTTATTAGGTAATAAATGGCGGGTGCCCTGAAACTATAAAAAAATAACTAACCAACCAGCGTCACCTGTAACAGTTATATGGTGATCACTGGTGAAAGGGTTAACTAGGGGGCAATCAGGGGGCTTTATGCGGTAGTATATGGGGGTCCCTGGCGCTATAAAAAGTTGCGGCGAACCTAAATACCTACCTGCCTAACTAGCGTCACCTGTGACACTAATACAGCGATCAGAAAAATGATCGCTTATTAGGCTGGGTTCACACTGGAGCGATGCGGGAACGCCACGAATCCGCGGCGGGTTCCCGCATCGCATGCCTCCCGGCGGCAGTTCACACTGCCCTATGCGAACTGCTGGGAGTGTCAGTGAAATGTTAATGACACCCCCAGATCAGTTCGCATATCGCAGTGCGATCTGCAAACTCGGATCGCATGGTGTGAACACCCATGCGATCCGATTCTGCTGCGGACCAAAAAAAGGGTCCCGTGCGAGTTTGCGGCGGGTGCGACACAAATTCAGCCATACTATCTGTATGGCTGAACTCGAATCGCACAGAGATCGGATGTGATTTGCACTGCAGTGCGGTGCGAATCACATCCGTTCTCAAACCGCTGCAATGTGAACCCAGCCTTAGTGACACTGGCGACGGGGGGTGATCACGGGGTTAAACCTTTATTGGGGGGGGTTAGGGGGGTACCTTAGAACTAAAGGGGGCTAACCCTAACTGCCCTAACAGTTATTACATTCACAAATGACACCAATGCAAAAAAAAAAAAAAAAAGCAATTGGTGTCACTGTGACTGGGGGGGCAGGGGTAATTGGGGGGGTGATCGGGGGGTAAAGGGGGGGTGTGAGTGTGCCTGGCATGTTCTACTGTATGTGTGGTGTGTTGGTGCAACTCACCGAACCTCTCTCCTCGGTGCCGGAACGAAAAATACCGACACGGAGGAGAGAATACATCACTTCCTCTCCTGTGTTTACATTACAGGAGAGGAAGTGATATCACGGAGGGTTTCCATTCGTCGAGAGCGATCGCGAGGGGGTGGCCATGAATGAATGGCCGCCCCCTCATCCCGGATCGCTCTCGAAGGAATGCCGACCGCCGCAGGCCCGCGGGCAGGCAGGGACTTATATATACGCCCATAAGCCTGCCCGTGCCATTCTGCCGACGTATATCGTCGTGCGGCGGTCGGCAAGTGGTTAAGAAAGAGTACATCCTTTTGTCCCATCACGTCAGATAGGCCAAGTCTATGTGTCTCGAGTCTTGGCAGAAAGCTGCATCTAA
The DNA here is from genome assembly GCF_037356315.1 of Lithobates pipiens. Taxonomy (NCBI): domain Eukaryota; kingdom Metazoa; phylum Chordata; class Amphibia; order Anura; family Ranidae; genus Lithobates; species Lithobates pipiens. Next base: position 475,359,774 of record NW_027507718.1, on the reverse strand, counting down.
TTTTGGGGTTTTATTCCAAACTGACGGCGGATCATCGGTGAATGGAAGCCTTCCTTTTAACACTTTTGAAAACAAAGTTTTCCTTTCTGGTTCTTGACATTCCTTTTTTCTTGCCTCTACTAAAACCTCCTGTACCGGAAAATTTTTCTTTTCCTGTTCCCCTAGACCAGTGATTGCGAACCTTGGCACCCCAGATGTTTTGGAACTACATTTCCCATGATGCTCAACTACACTGCAGAGTGCATGAGCATCATGGTAAATTTAGTTCCACAACATCTGGGGTGCCAAGGTGCCCCATTACTGCCCTAGACCCTCATACATTCGGTCATGTAGAGAGATAAGGGTTTCTTTTCAATTTGCATACCTAATTTGGTATAAATGGCCCCCAAGAGACTGTCCTCTTCTAGTGACAGTTTGTAACGGGATAACTTTCTGGAATCCCCTTCTAGAGACTCTCCTTCAGATTCTTGGGAGCCGGAGGCTGCACTGTCTGGCTCCTCCTCAGCCCCTTACCTTGAGACGACTGGGGGGCCTGCACTGGTGGATGGTAATACTTGCTTTTTTGGTAACACTACCTGCTGAGCTGTAGGAGGAGGCTGAAGCTGCGGGATCTGAAAGCCTAAGGCCCCTTTCACACGGACGATCCAATCAGCTCTGCCTGTCAGTTTTTCAGGCGGACCTGAACAGATGCTCCATAGAGGTCTATGGAGCGTCGGATGTCAGTGGTGACAAGTCCGCTGACATCCGACCCGCACCGATCCGAAAAAGTGTGACGGAGGAAAAAGCTATTTTTCCATCCGTCATCGGATCGGGTGACGACGGACACTGCGGTCTGTCGTCACCCGATCTCCCATAGGGGAGAGCGGCGCTGTGACAGGTCCGTCCCTGCGCAGTGTGCAGAGATGGACCTGTCCTCTGCCTCCTCAGCGGAGATCACTCCGGCGATTCCCGCTGAGCAAGCGGATATCCACGGGGCGGATCAGCACTGATCCGCCCCGTGTGAAAGGACCCTTAAAAAAAAAAAAAAAAAAGTTTTAAAAGATTCAAATGTACTGGAAAGTTCTTCTACAGAAGCCGTTAGTTCACTGCCCTGCTCAGTGGTATGTTTCTGTACTAATTTATTAATGCATTCTTTACAGAGAGTTTTTCCCCAGGAGTCCCTAAGTGTAGCCTTACAGGAGGGACACCTCCTCTTAGAATTATGAGGGGGTTCTGGGATTGTTTGTTTTGCAAGACATAAAAAAGCCACAGGCATTAAAGTATTACTTTACATCCCCTCTGCAGTAACTGCAGGTGTGTAGCTCTTTCATGTGGGCTTGCCTCACCAGGGCCTCCATGAGCCTCCCTCTGACACCGGACTCTTTCCCTACCCGCCCCGGAATCCCATGGTGGGGGGAGGGTGGAGGGTTCTGGCAAGGAGAGCTCCACCCTAGGTTCCCCTTACCTTAGTGTGGCTGGAATTGACCTCAGCTGGAGCAGTCTGGTCCCTTCCTTCTGTTTGCGACATCTTACTGGTGACTCCACTGGAGCTTGTGCTGTCTCTACAACAATCGCAGCGCCTCTCCAGCACATACCTGGCTCCTTTTTTCAATGTCCTGCGGCCAAAAATCGTAAGCCGCGGGTCAACCGGAAGCATCTTCTGGTCCCAAAGCCTGGTGTGGCTCTGTATTACCATGCTGCTTCCATTGTAGGACCGCTGACTGGGCTAACTTCCTCTACCACACTAGGTAGTGAAAACGGAGCCCCCCCCCCCCCAACCTCCATCTGCTCTCAGGGAAGCAGGGGGTAGCGATCTTCACCGGATACGTTTTTACCTGGCCTGTTCAAGGAACCTCTGCCCCCTTTTAGGACTTCTTGCCTGAGCCGCCCTGGCTCTCCTGGTTTGGTTCCAGGTTTTGTCTCCCCTCTGGAGGAAACGCAAATAACTGAGGAGCCAGCAGGGGAGGAGCTAAGGTCTCTCAGGTGGCTGTCCTGAAAGACAATTAGGGGAAAATGGTGCATTGCATCACACTCTACTGTACAGTGTGCTGAGGTGCCATACACAATTAATGGCATCACAGGACTCGCAGAGCAGGTGCTCCCTAACAGGGAGAATAAGACCCATTTACAAAAGCTATGAACTTGTGAAACTACTTTATCATCACAATGTCCAAAATATACAATCAGCCATCAATGCGGTATCTATATAAAACATGAAATATCAGTTTGGGAGGATTTATCTCAATGTAGATTAAAGTACAGAAACAAAAATGTAATGTTTCAGCCTACTGGTTCCAGATGTGATCACTACATTACTTTTCTTTTTTAAGGCTCTCAACTTACGAGGCGAGGAACACGAGATGCTGCTCCAAAGAAGCGGATGTATGTATATCAAGCTTCACGCTACAGACAATAAGTGACACACATGGGTCAGGTGTGACACGGGCCCATTGAGAAGAATTAATTCTTCACCCTTAACATTGTCACACTTCTGGATGCATGCAACAAACTGCTCAGGGGTGGATAGGGGCTCAGGTTGCGACACAGGATGTGACAAGCACACTGGCTATCAGGCTTTAGAGAGTATGGTCAAAGCTATTGACCATAAGTATGGTCCAGAAAGTATGGTAAAATCTCTTTGGCTATTCTTCTCTTTTGGGTCACAAAAGTGCACTTCTGTGACCCAGAATCAGCCGAATAAAGCTGTTGGCCGATGTCACAGAGTCGATCCTGACCCTCAACAATGTCAGATTCCACCCTGATACCTCACAGGTAGCTGGCTCAGCCTTGTAGTGTGCTGCGGAGAGCCTGAGCCAGCCGCTACCACCCCCTCCACAGCCCGATCGCCAGCGAACGCTGGAAGGGCAGAGCAGAGAGCCGTTGACTGACAGTCATTACTCTCTGCTTAGAGTCGACTCAAAAACGGAGTGATTAGTGGTCAAGTGATCACTCGGTTTTAAGGCTTAAGGGGACATAAGGAAAATATTTTTTTTTTTAAAGTGATGCCCATCATACAAGATTGGGTAGAGGATTTTTGCTAATGAGAGCAGAACATCTTATAGTCTCTTGGAAGAGGAAAGAGGTGATCCCTGATGCCACACATCCGTGTGATCCTATAGTGGTGATAAGAGTGGCAACCTTAGCCTGGACTCAAACCAGGCCATGCCCCCAACATGTTTCGCTCTATCCCCCAGAGCTTAATCATGGGAATTCCCCATGATTAAAGCTCCAGGGAATATAATATATAGGACTATGTATGCTAACCAAACTGTTATGAATTCCACTGTTCTATAAAGATGTCTGCCAAATTATCTGTGCCACTGTACTTTGCTTCCATGTAAAAAAATAAATAAATAATAATGATATGGGATCCCCCCATAGGAAGCCAGGAAGAACGCCACGTTATCTCTCGGGAAAGCATACATCCACCTCTTTACTTTTACTGTCAACAGATGCCGAAACGGCCTTTGATAGGGTGGATTGGATGTTTCTGAGGGCTCTCCTTACACAGATAGGATTTCCCAAACCTATGAGTCTATGGATCCAGGCACTTTATGCAACGCCTTCGGCCATGGTCCAGGATGAGAATACGGATTGGTTTCCTTTCTCAATTCGTAAAGGCATCCAACCGGGCTGTCCTTTGTCTCCGATTTTTGTACGTGCCCTCAAAACTTTTTTGCAGCATGTCCGTAAACACTCCGACAATATTGGTCTCAGAACCCAGGCTTACCATCACAGTTGCTGCTTACACGATGACTTACTCTTTTTATATATCAAATCCAATAGTTTATCTCCCATCACTTGTACAAGGACATTTGGAAATTTTTCAAACTTCAAAGTAAACCTTAAAAAATAAGAGGTCTTGGATGTCAACTTGTCAGAGAATAAAGTAAGAGCCTTGCGTCCTACCTTTCCCTTCAGGTGGGCCCCTCAGGCATTAAAATACCTGAGCAGAAAATAAATTTTCTCCCGATTTTACAAATGATCCATAAAGATTTGCTTTCTTGAAAGACGCTAGTGTTATCCTGGGTCAGATACTGTAAGGTTTTAAAAATGAATGCGATGCCCAGAATCATGCATTTGCTTCACCCCCTGCCTGTTCATATTCCTTAGTCGTATTTCTGTTGACTTAGGACTGAGTTTACCCGCTTTGTTTGGCAGGGTAAATTACCTTGCATTGGTAGAGACATGCTGACAAGATAGAAAGACAGAGGGGAGGTGGGCTTGCCAGACCCTGCCACATATTGTACAGCATTTCATATGACAAGTTATTGACTGGGACATTCAAACTATGGGTGTGACTTGAACAAGACAATTCACCGGTTTTCTTGATGGGACTTCCATGGTCTTGTCAGCTAACCACTCTCTCTTCAGAAACTTCCGCTTATAGGACCTACATTGCAAGAACTGTCGGATTTCCTTCTCCATTGACCCCAGTATTGACTCACCAAACGTTTCTCCCTGGACTGACTGATGTATTGTTTCAGGCTTGGGCTGCTAACAGCCTTCCTAATGTAAGGGACAACATAATGGGTACGGAGTGGGGCGATTTCTCTCATTGGCAGCAGCTGCTGAGGTCCCAATGGTAGACCACCATTGATAGCTATAACTGTCCAATGTTTTGCACTACCTCGCCGTGCCACAATGGTTCTTCAGGGACTTAAACCCTCATGACTTGCACGACTGGAGGTCTGGTGCGACGTGCGTTGTCAATTTCTTACAAAGATGTTTTGCTTGCTTATTCTCAAGATGACACTGGGTTCCTTTGGAAACGAGAGATCGATTTTGGGGTTTTAGAACAGCAAAGAGAGAATGTTTATTTTTGCCCATAAGGAGTTGATTTGTAATAAATACCAAGAAGTTTTTAAAGTGGAAGTAACCCCTTCTATCGTTTTCCATCAAGGAAGCTGCCATCTTGGCCTCTAATGATTCTTCAACTGCCATAATGCTGCACATGTGATCAGTTATGAAACCAGCCATTGGATGGTATGAAAGTTTGGTTGAGAGCACAACCAATGTGAAAGTTAGCATTTCCGGCATGCCGGGAATGCAAGTGTTTTTTGAAACTGGGCAGTTTAGCTGGTGTTCAATACCATCTGAAAATTTAAAGCAGTAGTAAACCCAAACACTTACCTCTCCATCCCACAATATGCTGGTGATGTGGAATGCAGGTTGGCACATTCTTGCATGTCTTTTGGGATTGCCCGGCCTTACAAACTTTCATCACAACAGGCTCCTCTCTGGCCATCTTTCCTCACCCAACTGCTGTGTCATGTAAAGGTTACAAGAAATATTTGCTTCTGCAGCTATTAAATGCAGCAAAGGCCTGCATCCCCAGTGTTTGGAAAGGTAGCCTTCCTCTGACTGTGGGACAGTTGTTTACCGGAGTAAATGATATCCAGGAAATGGGAGGACCTTACGGCAGCCCTTGGAGACAGGACCTCTTAAACCAGAAGTTGTTTTACTGGAATGATTTTAAGTACTCTTCCAAATACAATCAATGGCTGAGAGTCCCTGATTACCGTTTGCTTGGAAGATAGTCCTCTTACATTTTTATCCCTGACGAGTTGCGATTGGGAGCTGTATAGCACGGCATCTTGAACCGTAATTTTCTCTGATTATAGGTGATGCTTATTGATGGATCCCTTCTGATGAGCTTTTTTTCCTCCCCTATTTTTGACAAACTGAGACCCTCAGCCTGCGACTGTGACCACAAGACTTTTATTCTTCCTCCTCTTCTATACTAGCATCTATTCCTTCTGCTACGCTGGGGTATCTTCCCAGATCTGTTTTTTTTTTATTTGAGAAAAAAGAAAATCCATGAGACACCTACATACTGGCAGGTGTTTCGTTATTTGTACCTTATAACGTATGTGGAAGCTCAGATTGCATTGAGCTGTGTAAGCCAACAGATGTCTTTTAACCTGTACAATTATCGTGCTTCTTGCCCTGTTCTTCCCGAATAAATTGATGTGTACACTGTAAAGTGTATGAGGTGCACTCCTTTAAATAAAGAACGTCCAAACAGTATCGCCAATTACATCAAGTGAACGTGTAATAAATTAAACAGAATGTAACATTTTGAAAATGGAAAACCAAAAAAGAAAAACAAACAAACATACATTAGTGGATGAAAGGCAAATTTATTGATAGTCAATTTATTTAGTCATCCTTAATTAAAAAATAAAAACACAACAACTTTCCAAAAAAACGAAAATAATCAGCACAGTTTATCAGCTGCGTTATTCCTGGAGTGCAGTGCAGATATACAATTGACAATGGAAGCAATAGTGTAAATCCCAAAAGCCCACCTGTCCTCTATCTCTGGCATTGTTCCAAAGCAGCCATTACTAAAAGGCAGTTGGCAGAGATGCTTGTGTGTACATTCCTTACAAATCAAAGATTAAAATCTGATAGATTAAAAGGTATGTTGGGGGGGGGGGGAGGAATCTTGTGCTCCCCTAGGTGATTGGGATTCTCAAGTTATTCTGAATATGTGAGTAGCAAAAGCATTGATCATACCTGAATTCTAGCAAGACTGAAAAACTGCATGAAAGCAGACACTCTGGTATTTAGGAGACTTGCAAAAGCGCAACTACCCTAGAAAGGATTAGAACACAATAATTGTGTTCTATATGTCCTGTTCCCACCAGAACACTGTATTAAGGTGGCTGCAATACATTGCATAAAAATGCAAACATTTTCACGCAGTGTAACTCACCTCAGAGCATTTCTCTGCCACAAGCTGTGGTGCAAAGAGTTGAAGTGTTTTTTTACTTTATTGAAGTGTAAAAAAAAAAATAAGTAAACAGTGTGAACGAGTCCCAAGACTTTATGCACAGAACTATAGATCAGCACACATTCCACACCAAAATACATTTTAATGCCAAAAAAAGTACCTGTTCGTCCGGCCGAGATGGTGGAAGGAAAGAGAATTTCATAATCTATGGGCTGCTTAACACAAGTGCAATTCCAGCCTTACAGAGCCACAGCAACAAAAACAGCGGAGGTCCTGGCCTTCTCCCACCCTGTGTCCTCATCTCGGTGACAACATTAACCTTTTTTAACCTTTCCTCACTCTAAAAACATTTTGGCTGCAGATTCCCTGCCACTTTGCATTATCATTTTTACCTTTAGATCTATTTATATTAATGCATAATTTCTGACCAATGGAAATCTTTAAAATGGATTAACGATCTCTTCAGAGTATGCAGAACCTGTCCTTAAAAAGCTCCCCCACAGCAGCAGTCATTTTTTGAAGAGATCTAAGAATCAATGAACTATAAGCCCCATCTACAACTGCAGCAAACTTCTAGTTCTCAATCAAACATGTGCAGTGATTACTGCACTCAGTCCATTGATACTTTTCTGCTCTCCAACTGCAACTCCGTACATTGGTATAGGCAGACAGAGCTGGAGGAAGAATCTTCAGAATGACTTCACTGAGTCTGCATGGGATGACATCACCCCCTGCTGGCCAATCAAGAGGGAGACTCGTCAGAAGATGATAGCAGACAGCAAAGGATTTAACTGCCGCATTGCTGGAAGGTGGAGGTGAGTATACTGGTGGGTTTGTCTTGCTGCCTATAGTTATTTTCTTCACTCTATTCAAGAGCCATGGGAAACTGAAAAAAACCCTCTATATTCAACACTTCAGGCGTACTAGATGCCTATGTCCCCTGCCACAAGCTGTTTAATTCTGCTGTCCCCTATGTTACTGTGTATGGTACTGACAAAGGGTCAGGAGGCAGGAGCCACAGCACGTAGCAGGGGGAGCAGGCAGAAGTGTGACGGATGTGAGAAGGCCATTACTCTGCAAGAGAGGGAAGATCAGAGGAATAGGTGGTGGGCCAACTAAGCACAAAACTGGCTTTTCAACAAAGTCACTTAAAAACCTATGCCAAGTGTTACCAGACTACCTATGGCCCGCTACCTGGAAACAGCTGCCTTTAGCAATTGGGGCCAACTGGCATAACACTTCATTACCATAATCTAAAAACAGCCAAATCACAAAATAAGGAGAAGAATTACAGCTTTAGAACATGCACCTGTTTACAGAAATGTACTGAAAGGGAGAAATGGAAAAAAATGCAGCTGGTTAAAGGAGGCTCCTTATGTGTGCATGTAATATACCTATTCAACCATGAAAAGATCATAGATCTCAATAATGTACATAAATGGCTTTTTTTTTGCTTTACAACATTGGTCTTCCTGGTTGTTCCCTCTAAGTTTAAAAGGATTGAGTGCGATTGGTCCATACAGCATGAAAGAGCGCCTTGTTTTTTGCAGTCAGCGCAGCTGCTTGCAGGCACCTTAGGTTTCTCTATGGGGACACAGCGTGTGTAAAGACACAACCACCTGTCCTAATGAGACAGGTATTCGGGGGCAGGTGAGCAGCCCTGAACACAAAATGGGTGCATTCGGGGCTGCTTGACCACCTCTGCATGCATGCATGCATGCCACATTAGGACAAGCTACCTGCATGCAGCTCTGGCCACAAACAAGGTGCTTGTCCGTGCTGAGTGGGCCACAGCACCCATGTGAATTAATTTAAGTGGCAAGTTTCAGACTTTCCCTTTCCTTGGGTTAACAAGCTACTTGCTTGCAAACTAGTAGGCAGATTAGGTGCCCTAGGCATTAATAGCTTTTATTTTTTGACTGCCAGTGATCAGTTAGAACAGTCTGTTTGGGGCCATGCACCCACATGGATTTCAAAATTGGAAACAGTGGCCAACGTCCCTCCACAGAACACCTATCCATCCCCATGCAGGTAAACACTTCCCTAACACAGGTATACGCTTCAGTAGACGCGGGTAAGGCGTTAAACGTAAAGTGGTGGCTGAGGGGGGCTTTCATAACGTTACGTCCATATTCAGGGTGTATTCTGTGACTTGTTATGAACGGACCAGCCGCCACTCTGACTAGTGCAGATCTTCGACCCGTCTGCTAGTGGTCACATTTTATTGGGTTTTTTTTTTAAACGAGGCCAAGCAGGGCTCTGCCCAAATAACTCTTTCAGTGTCCTATGAAAACTAGAAGGTCTGGCAGACTTTGCAGCTGTCAGCTAGTAGTTTTTAATGAACTACCACAGCTTGAGTCTCTGTCAGAATATATATGCTTCTTTGTACGAGGTACAAGCAAGCCAATACACTGACAGGACTGCAGGAGACTTGCATAGTATAAGCGATTTGCTTATCACTGGTGCAATGCTTTACAGGCTCCTGCAACAAAAAAATGTGCATTTATTTTTTTAAAGTGAACTTATCCTTTAAATAAATCCTTCTGGATCATTGTGCTGTGACTCCCCCTACTGTCGCCAACCCAAGGTCCTGGCTCCCCTCCCTTCTGCCAAAGGAAGTTTTCTTCAAACAGCAGTATGCAGAATCCAGTAGGTACATTTGACAAACTAAAAAAATAAATAAAAAAACACATTTGCTGGTTGGGGCTGCAAAATATGTTCCCTTTAACAAGAGACACAGAACTGTACACCAGCATTAAGTGGAAGTAAAAGAACACCTTTTGTTATTGCTTCCCAGTCACTGGAGTTCAAATCTAAATGCTCTCTTAATTCTACATTTGAGACTGCTAACATAATGCTCACATATATAAAAAAAATAAACCTTTTCCATGAACACTTTCTGCAGATAACATGCCACATACCTCTTTATTCCTATAAATTGGTAGCATTCCTTTTATTACCATTTTATCCACACTCTAGTCTAGACAGACACGGCTAGAAATAGCACTGCAGGGCATGTATCCCACCATTATTCTGGAAGTTCTTTAAACATAAAGCTGGAGTTACCAAACCTGGACATCAACATGATTAGATATGTTTACAGACATTTTTATTAGCTGACAAAATTTGCAATTTTAGATCAAGAAAAATTCAGTCTCATAAATAAATTTGTACTTGTATACTTGTCAAAATGCCAAATACATTACATTTGTCCATTTTTACATTCAGTAAAAGAAGCTTAGTACTGGGGGAAGGTGCGTCCCATGAAGGCTTGGACCCAAGGCGGTCTATGAATGAGTCAAGCGCTACTGTATTAAAATGTATAGAAATACAATACATTCCCAATGTTTAATTATGCAAAGCACCACAGAACTGTTTCTCAGATAAACAAGTACTTTCCTACTCTAGGTAAGAAGGCAATCTCACAAAAAGCATAAACCACAGTAATACATTCTCTGCCTGCAAGGCAGCTTAGTGAAATTAAATTAAAGCATCAAATATTTTTTTAAAAATGCCAAGATACAACACAAAACAGCAAAGCTGTTAAATATAAGGGTTTTCCATTCTAAATATAAACAGAAACACTGCTTCCAACCTCTCTTAATAACAATAAGGGTCCTTTCTGCCACATCTCCCGTTTTACCTAGCCTAGGATCTACAATTTCAGAGTTACTTAGCAGCACCAGCACAGGCAGAATCTGGTAATGCAGCAGAACAATTCCAGCAACTGATGTTCTACCGTACTAGCAGTTGTAAAAGCTAAAGGGGTTGTTGGAGTAGAAGTAAAGGCAAAACAGTCACATACCTTTTAAATATTGCTTTCAACTGCTCTTATAGTTACACTATTTGAAAAAAGTAAAAAAAACAAAAAACATTCACATGGCTGCAAGGCTCCAGGGGATGCATCAAAAAAAAAAATATAATATATATATATATATATATATAATATATATAATATATATATATATATATATATATATATATATATATATATATATATATATATATATATATATATATATATATATATATATATATATAATCATATACAACTGCTACACAAGTCATAATAGAATGTTATTAAAAATTATCTTTCCAATCTGCAGCTCTGTAATATGCAGTGGCTACCTGGAGGCGTTCTGTATACAGTGTACGGAACGCTCCCCAGAAACCCAATTTCCTGCTTGTGTGAATGACTCACTGATTTCCCTAAAAGTCTGCACTAAGAAGTCAGATTTTAGACATCTGCAACAAAAATGTCATTTTTGGTGAGATACTCTCAAAGGGAAATCGCTTCTAAAGGGATGCAGACCCTGTCACTTTCCTCAATAAAACCCTGCAAGAGCAGCAGCTCATTGATACTCATTTAAACCCAATCATCAGGGTCATCAAAACATAGTACAAATGTTTACTGAAGCAATCATATCCCAAAACGCAATGTTGAGGGCACACAGGACCCCTTGCCTGATGAAGTTGAACTTGCACTTATTGTTAAGTGATCGCGTCAATAAATGTTTGGAGTATATGTTACGGATCAAGTGTTCTGGTGACATATGTTCTAATCTGTGATACCAAATAAAGTGGAAATCCACCCTAAAGGGGAAGCTCTACTTAACTGCCTCCCCACCCCCTCTGCTGTCACATTTGGCACCCTTTGGGGGGGGGGGGGGGGGGGGGGAGCAGGTATCTCAGCCAGAAGTTCGGCCCCTGCCTCCGCTCTCCGTAGCTGACCCAGAGAGCACATGGTGCTTCCCGCATGCGCAGTAGGCAACTGGCTCTGAAGCCGCATGGCTTCACTGCTGGTTTCCCTTAGTGGAGATGGCGGCAGCACCCAATTGAAAAATCGGCTTGGGTGAAGACACTGATGGATGCCTAGACAGGTAAGCATCCTAATATTAAAAGTAAGCAGCTACAGTATATGTAGCTGCAAACTATTTTTTTTTCTGCAGGAGCCTGGAGCTTCACTTTAACCAGCTGGCTGTTAATACAGCACCTTCCTACCTGATCCTGGCTTTTTCCCAGGACTGAGTACGAAGGGAATATAAAAAGTGCCTAAAGCTAAACAAAAATAATGGTACACCCCTTAAAAAGTATGCAGTGCTTGTAAAGATCACTTTGTTTAATTTACAAGAGAATAGTCCTGACAAGACAGGGGAGACCTAACCTGCCACTATATACTGCCTTGAAGCAGGAGTCTACGCTACATTTAGACTGGTAAACCCTTAAAAAAAAAAAAAAAAGTTTAAAATCCAAAATGTTTGCAGAATTAGCAGTAAACAATTACTCTGCCAACATTCCGAAACTAAACCAAAATGGAGGGATCATAGTACAAAAATAAAAAAAAATATTGTGCTATATGATTTTACAATTCATCTTCAGGTTTTCATTCAAACAAGATATCTTTAAAAATAAAACATAGCCGGATGCTGATGGAATGATGGCAGCTGACTTAAACAAAGCCTTTATTTCACCACGTATAAACGTTAGTCGTGAATATGTGGCTCGGCAAGGGAGTCACCTCAAAAGCAAATAAACCTTAGAATATGGTAGCAGCGTTATGAATGTTATCAGGAGAAATATGTTGGGGGTGTTCAATTCTGTACTTCAGCCATCTGCTCCTTCTCCGCCTTCTCTTTGGCTTTCTCCTTCTCCACCAGCTTCTCCTCCTTCTGTAGGAGCTCCATGATCTCTGCTACCTGTTTGGTGGAAATGTTGATATCTTCCTTGTCAATCAGTTCCACAACCTGAGGGAGCAAGTGAGAAGAACTTAGCCAAATGTTTAAAGATGAACTACAGATATAAATAAAAGGCACAAGTTAATGCAGCTCCGTAATCCTTAATACATTATAGGTTTAAAGGGGAACTTTAGTCAGAAAATTCAATCCTGCTAGATCACTTCAGGCTGGTTCCTTCTGCAGGTATAGCATGGTATAGCATGGTGTAGCATGGTGTAGCATAAAGCACAGAAAGAGCATATGTAAAATATTAAAAAGTAGTGTGTATACTGTTTAAAATCCTGTAATATACGGTTTCATTCAGCTCTGCACATGCTCAGTTCTCTAGGTCTTGCTGAAAGTCAGAGTCACTAGAGGCTGATCGACTAACGAGCTAAAGAATACTGGAGCTCAGGGGCTCCAACTTCAGCAAAACGGCAGCTTTTGGTAAAAATAAACAGGAGCAAAGCTTGAGGCAATTTACAGCACACACTCATTTTGGTACCATAATTATTACCCAATTGTCTACAGGGCACTTTCACCTCTTCTACCCAGGCCAGTTTTCATCGCTGTTGCACTTTAACCACTTCCCGCCTGCCGTTTGTCATATGACGTCCTTGACTTTGTGTGGGTATATCTGAATGATGGGTGCAGCTACGGGCATCATTCAGATATCAGCTTTTTCAGCCAGTGATTTCCTACACTGTAAGAATGATCATAGGGGCTGTTCCGCTGCTTGATCATTCTTACGGTAGCAAGAGGGGACGACCGCAACCCCCCGCCGCCGCCCTCTGGTTTTCCTACTGACTCGCTAGCAGACAGGATCTGCTGGCCCTGGATGTTTACCATAGAGATTTCCGGTGGACTAGATGGTCACCGGAGTCTCTATGATCATTCAGAGGCCGGGCGTGATGTTATGATGTCCCGCATTATTTTTGTTTCAGGCTTCCCAGCCTAGAGGTGAGATGTGGGGTCTTATGTGTTAAAGGTAGGTCTGGACAGATGCAAATTTTGTGGAAGGTGAAACAGTCCCCATAAATGCATTTCATCTATATATTTAGCCATTTTGCAGGAGTTCAGCTATGGATAGAAGCAGCCAGCGTTTCACCCAGCAGGGGTATCACTTAAAACAGATTTTAGTTTCAGGGATTTTCACATACAAGCGTAAAAGAGACCGCTATATAAAATTCTCAATGCATGCAAAAGGTAAAAAAAATAAAATACAAAAATAGTAAAGCTTGTAATTTGTAAAGGCAAATGTACGTGGGGCAGCCATATGTACTCATTACATATGCATGCCCTGCTTCCTGCTTTGCAGTGCTGCACTATTTGCAAATTTCAAGCTGCGCTGCAAACTAAAAAAGTGACCAATATAATATTGAGACCTCCTGCTGTAGTTGGGGGGGGGGGGGTCCCCTGCTTGATTTGGGGAATGCAGGATCCTGGGACCAGCTCTTATATTCTTTTCTGGGAAAACATCTGTTATAACCTCCTGATTGAGCCCTATACTCCTGCTAAGGCGCTGGGATCTGGACCCGTGTGCAATCAAAGGCCCATGCTGGGTATCAAGCCATAGGCACATATGATCTACTATAACCAAGAGATCCATAGGAGTTGGTAAGCGGCAGTTTGTGTGGAGATGGAAGGCAGGCCTTTCTTTTATCACTATTCGTGGGTGTGGTGTGTGATATTTGCACGGAGGAGATCGACTATCAATTTGAATGGACCAATCAATCATTTAAGATTTGATCAGTTATATTTATTTCACTTTTTCATCTGTATAAGGCCTCAATATTATATTGGCCACTTTTTTAGTTTACAGCGTGGCTTGATATTCGAAAATTGTATATTGATGTGCGTATCTTACAGCAAAGACGCAGCCGTTTACACTTATTTTTGTTTTCAGTCACTTATTTGGTGTAACTATTTTTGATAGCGCAGTAATTATAAAACCATATAGTGTTACACAATAACTGTGTTTAACAGTAGGCTTTATAATGACCGTCTATGATTGGCTGACTAGATGAAGATAATGCACTCTATGTGGCTATATGTGACTAGCTAGCCACCAGAGTGAGCAAACTTTAAATCAGGCAATCGCTATATTTAATAGCAACTACAATTATTTTACAAGCATGTCAAATGTGGAAGTTACATGAAAAATGAAATAAAAATAAAATATAGATAAAAAGGCAAAACTTTTCAGTGTTGGATAGTTTTTTAGTTTGGGATAAGCGTGCAAAATAACGTCAGTCTTTTTTGTTTGTTTTTTGCTGTGTCTCAGATAAAGTTTGAGTGTATCCCCCTTTTACCGATTTTACTAAAAAGAAGAAAGTCTTCTTTATATTTATGGTGCCCATTCACATCAATGTAACATGGTGCAGTGTAAAAAAAATAAAAAAATATGTGGGGGAAAAGTAAAAACAAAAAAAGGAATAAGCGCACTAAAAATGCATTGAAATTACTATAGATACTGGTTGTTTCTTTGACCCACAAAAATGTGGTGCAGCTCTGCATAGAAACCAATCAGCCTCCAGGTATTATTGTCAAAGTTTAACTGAACAAGCTGAGGTTAGCAGCCGATTGGTTACCAGACTCTGAGTACTCTTTTATTAAAGCGGAGCTCCACCCAAAAGTGGAAATTCCGCTCATCTGATTCCCCCCCCCCGTGCCACATCTGGCACCTTTCAGGGGGAGGGGGGTGCAGATATCTGTAATACATGCATCTGCACCCACTTCCGGGAATAGACTCCCACGGCAGTGTTACGCCCCTTCCCACATATTCCCATTGTCCTGAAACCCCCCCCCCCCCCCCCGCTGTCTCCTGGGAAACACATAGGTCCCAGGAGATAGCGGGGACCATTTAGGACGCGCAGTGCAACTCGTAACGCGCAAAGGTGTTTGCTCCATAGGGGAAGTCTCCAATTTCAATTCTGATGTGCTAGACTAAGAGGATTAAATGCCAATGCACTTTACTTATTATTTACTATGTAGTACAGATCAATGGTTCCATTCCTATAAATACCTTAGCCACATCATCCAGGTCAATCTTTCCATCCTTGTTCTCATCCAGGGCTGCGGCAATCCTCAGTAGCTTCTGTTCAGGGATCTTTTGAATGTGCCTCATGAGGTTGACTAGTTCAGAAATGCTGACTAGATTTTCCCTAAAGGCGAAATATAATCTGTATACAGCAAACAATTACCATCATTAAAAAGAGGAAAAAAGAGAAAGCAGAAAAGGGTGAGGGGTGCGTAGAGGCAATTACGCCAGGGATCTCTGATGATTGCTGGTCACAATAGATCTGAAAGTGATTACAAAGACACAAACATACACAGAGCAAAAAGCCAGACAACACTCCGCACAATGGACATGATGAGCTAAAGATAAGTGGATAGTTATACACACCAAAAACTGTGTAGGCAAAACTTAAGGGGCCAGTGTGTGTGATGAAGGGTGCTGTCCCCCATGTTGTTTAGTGTGGATAGGGGAATTGATTGATTTCCCTCATTCAGCCCTGCAGGCTGCCTAAACCCTGCCAAAGTTGGTTTGAGGTATGTAGGGATTTATCTCCTTGCTCCAGGAAGGGAATGGAGGGGCAGGCGAGCAAAGAAAGGTATACTAGGAAGGCACTGTCTTATTAAGGCTGGGTTCACACCGCTGCGGCAGCAAGAACCGGATGTGATTCGCGCCGCACTGCAGTGCAAATCACATCCGATCTCTGTGCGATGCGAGTTCAGCCATACAGATAGTATGGCTGAATTCGCATCGCACCCGCCGCAAACTCGCACGGGACCCCTTTTTTTGGTCCGCAGCAGAATCGGAACGCATGGGTGTTCACACCATGCGATCCAATTTCTGTCCGAGTTTGCAGATCGCACTGCGATATGCAAACTGATCTGGGGGTGTCATTAATATTTCACTGACACTCCCAGCAGTCCGCATAGGGCAGTGTGAACTGCCGGCGGGAGGCATGCGATGCGGGAAAACGCTGCGAATTCGCGGCGTTCCCGCATCGCTTCGGTGTGAACCCAGCCTTAACCTGTAAAAGCTCCTCGCACATCTGTTTCAAATTATTTTGATTATGTTTAAATGTCTTACGACACTGTTCAAAAAAAGAGCCCATGAGAAAGTCAGAGTTAAAGTAGAATTCCAGGATAAACCCAACTAATCCTAAAAAACGTTCCCATTTCCTCCCAATATCTATTTTTTTAATATAAAACCCACACCTTAATAAGCCAAAATGAACAGTATTAGAAATCAGGAGGGATAGAGATTATATAGATAGATATGGCATCTGCACACACCCAATGCAAGAGAATGGGGGGGTGGGTGGTGCTTGACAGTTATAGCTGAAGGACTTCCTGCATCCATGGACCTTCATCGTTGACAATGCTGGTAAATATCCCAGGGATTTTTAAGTGCATGACACTGAAGGGCTTGTACTTGCTGCATGCCCTCTCTAGCGCTTTGCAGCATTTCACAATACTAGCAAAATGTGGGGCCATACAGAACTGCAGGGTTTTCTACAAGAAATCCACACCTTTGTTCAGCACCTGCCCCTCTAAATACTTAACCGAGTCTGATTGTGATCCAACACCAATGCGTGAGAGCAGTGGCTCTCTCCCACCCTCCCCCCCCCCCCCACTGGACATTAAGGCGGCAGTGGGAGCCATTGGCTCCTGCTGCTGTCAATCACAGTCCGAGGAGAGACGGGGTGGGATGGGGCTGAGCCAAACTGTGTATGTCAATAGACAAATGAGGCTCGAGATCCAGCCCCCACAAGCAACTGGGGGGCCTAGGGGGTTGCGTTAGAGCCAGGAATGCCGAGGGAGACCCAGAGGAGGATCAGGGCTGCTCTGTGCAAAACTACTGCACAGAGCAGGTACATGTGACTTTTTTTTTTAAATGTATGTTTACAATCAGTTTAAGATGGGACTTTCAAAAGACAGGCTTAGAAGAACATGAAAACGTGAATTAGTGCAATTACACTAATACCACGTCACTCTGAGATCCCCGTTTGATGGTATTGCTGTTCAGTTTAGGTATGTAAGAAATGCACACCAAATCAAAAAGACATGGCAATCTACATTTAATTTATATAGAGAGTGATGGTAAATGCAAACACCTAAGCAGATGAGTAAGAGGAATGGGATGCTTAAGCAACGTCTATTCAAATGTATTCCATTCTGTTCTGCACTAAACCCAAACACAGCCCTGTGATCTGTTCCTGGGACTAAGGAGCAAAGAACTGCAGTCGCATACAGTGCTGTATTCTGAGAAGCACAGTATAGCAGTCCCAGAGAATTCAGTATTTGAGCACGAGGAACACAGTAAGTAGTCTTAGGCTGCACATAGGTGGTTATTTTTCAGTGGGCTTAACGATAAAAATGAACAGATTCATGTGGATCCCTGTAGATTGACATCTCTACAACCACTGTCCCCATACATGGATCGAAATTCAGCCTGTCCCTGCTGAACCGGACAAATTTTGATCTATGTATGGTTGGCCTTAGACAATGCTGCATTCCAAAAATGAGGAGCACAGTATATTTGTCTCAGACAATGGTGCAGTCTGATGACAAAGCCAACTATGAGAGCTGCTGGCATATCATATTTTATAAATTTAAAAAGGTTACCAGGTTGTTTAACAACCTTGTATAACAACTATTCCTCTGAAAGCACAGAACAGTCCTCATCTACTCAAGAGATTACATTTCCATGCACAGAATGATAAGAGGTTATTGTGTATAGCGATTTTAAACAAAGATTATCATATACTTAAAAACGAGCAACATTTTACAGTGAACCTGAAGTGTATATAAAAAAAAAAAAAAAATACTTAAAGTGGATGTAAACCCAAATTAAAAAAAAAAAATTAAATTAAGGCTTGCACCTTGCACAGTATAGGATTTCATGTCATCTGTGCCCAGTCTTGCGACGAAGAGTTAATCCAGCTCTGAGAAATCTTTATCTTTTTTTCAGGGAGATAAAAATGGTCAGACAGAAATAGATGTCCATTTCTCCCCCTTGCTGTGACTGACAGGTGATGTACATATATCTCATGCACTAGTGTGAGAGACACATTCTGTGCATTTCAGACCCCCCCCCCCCCCTCCTCCTTTATTCTCCAGCTCTCCCAGGATTGGCTGCTCCACACCTCAGCATAATTGAGCATGCTGAAGTCGTGTATCTTATCCTTTGAGCTGACATTTAGACAAAAAAAATATCAAGTTCTCTACAGCTTTAGTGACCTCATTTACCTGTAATCAAGTATATATCATGTGAGGGCAGCTGGATCCTGTAGAAATCTTCTGTGCTGTAGAAGTTCTCTCGCTGAGCTTCTGGTGCTGCATGTCTTCTGTAAAACAACCTCCTTGTGGGGACCGGCCCTTTCCATTTCCCCACTGAAAAAGTCGTTTTAGAGTTCATGCACACTACAGCTTAAAAAATAAATAAAAAGCTGCTTTGAGCTTTTATTTCAGCTTGAAGAAGCGTAAGCTTTTTTTTTGTACTTTTGTGCATGTGTTTTTATTGAGCTTTTTGAAGCTCCTTTGAGTATAAGTGTTTTTCCTCATAACCCAACCTAGATAGTATTTTCTTAACCACCATATAAACAAAAAGCTGAAACAAACGTTTTTCACGCGTTGGAGCATATATATTTTTTTTTTTAGCTCTTTGGGGCACTAGCTCCTCTCAAAAACGTGAGTTTGGTGGGGGTTTTTTACTGCCTGTAGGAACATATGCCTGAAAAAGCTAGAGTATGCATGAACACATTGGCTAACATGAAGGGGAGTTTCTAGGCAGAAAAAATAAGAAGCCTGTGGGGAGCCACTTTGAACTGCAGTGCGTATGAGCCCTTATAGTGTACACTAAATGTAAAACAATCTGTAAATAGAGGAGAGAATCCTGCGACTTATTGGACTATCCTCTATTCAGAGAACGTGTTACATTCAGTTTAACAATAAAAAACTTTTAGGATGAATTCACGCTGTATGCAGTGACCGACATTTTACAGCATGGTAAAATATGTCACCACAGGGACCACCGGGAAACAATTGTAGTACCACATTCATGCTACAATGCAACCCAGAGCTGCGATAA
Source organism: Lithobates pipiens (assembly GCF_037356315.1). Classification (NCBI taxonomy): domain Eukaryota; kingdom Metazoa; phylum Chordata; class Amphibia; order Anura; family Ranidae; genus Lithobates; species Lithobates pipiens. Next base: position 475,340,240 of record NW_027507718.1, on the reverse strand, counting down.
AATGCTGAATTGCACAGCACTGTACAGTTAACAGTGCATTGTGCTGCTGTACATTGCCGTGAATAAAGTTTACTCTTGTACACCTCAAATAAAGTTAGCCACGTGATGCTCCGAATTGCGCACCACATTGCCCCTTACCGCAGCCGGCAAGAAAGAGCTGTTCGAGTGATGAACCACTGCGGCAGCTCTCCGTTGCTCTGCTTATCAATGGAGAAGGAGAAAGTGACTCCTTGTCAGGAGCTCAGTCACTGCAGTTTCACAGACAACCCAACACTCAACTCTCACAGCGCTGAAAGTCCAAGAAAAGGAAGAGGACCGGCAGTCCTTCTATAGATGATTTGTACAGGATCCAGCTGCTGTATAACATGGGATAGACTTTATTACAGGTAAATTAGGTCACTAAAGCTTTAGAGAAATTAAAATTTTTTAAGCTAAATTTCAGTTTTAAACATGCATGTAAAATATAGTAACTAGTACTTTTAGCAACACTACAGGACAGTAAGTGAACACGGAAGGCGATACAGGTGGAATTGCCTACTCAAGTGATTATCCGTCCTAAGCCCTGTCCCAACACTGGCTCACCAGCGGCATGTAACACACGAGGCATATATCAGTGTGCCACTAACATAGTATATTTCCATGGCAATCACCAATCATCCTGCACTTACCCAACAGGTGGAGCCACGCCACTTGGTGCATTCTCTTCCAGTACTAGGTCCTCATTCTCCAGTTCAACGATGATCTTATCAATCTGATTAATCATACGATTAACCCTCTTGGTTAATCTCTTACTGGCCTTTGATTCTTCAACCACCTGGTCGTCCCCAGTCTTAGAAAGTTCCTTCTTCATTTCTTCCAAATCCTTTAAAATCAAGGCGAGCAATGAAGAAAACACACTTACTGAATATTAACATGGAATCTATTCTGTTACTGCCCCTCCATTGCACCTGTAAACACCAACGTGTTCAGGTACTTTCTCCACTACACAAACCTGCAATTGGTCACCCTACCCCCATCCTGCATGGTAATCTTGGCCAATAACAAGAGTCTATTGCACCCCTGAACACTAATGCTGGCCATATACTATACAAAAGAGCAGGTAAACCCAATTACGAAAAACCAACGTTCGGCCATGAGCGCAAGCGATGGTGCCATCGTGCAATAACCGATAAATCGTTCAGTGGACATAAATACATTTTAGGTTTGTTTTTTTACATATACCTAATGCAGACAGGTCAGACGGGAAACACATTAACCTTTCAATTTAACGTTTGGCAGAAAATTCCCAAACTTGTCCTTCGTTTTTGCGGCTCAAAAACGTCCAAGCGATTATCGATTTTGTGCCTATTAACTGGCCGAAAAAATTAACGAACGGTCTAATGACCGAATTTTTGTATAGTGCAAGGCCAGCATAACATGGGCTTATTCAGTTACTGACCCCACCACATTGCATCTCTAAACACTACCATAAAGTCGATTCAGTTACTGGCCCCAATCACTACCAGGGAGCCTATTCCAGTTAATTGCCCCATAACACTGCACCCCCTGAACACCAAAATGAAGCATGCACAATTATACTTCCCTCCCCCCCACCCCCCATTAATTACACCTCAAACAATACCTCACTGTACCCCTGAGCACTAACTTGGAGTATGCACAGTAATACCCATTACATTGCAACCCTGATTTTGCAGTGGGACTCCCCTTACCTCACTGTACTCCTGAACATCATCCTTCAGCTCCAGGAGTTCTTCCTTCTCCTTTGTCAGTAACTTCTTCTGTTCCATCAGCTTAGTGCAGGCATCACTCAAAATGTCAATTTCCTCTTTTGTTAACTCTTCACCCTGAAGACAGATAGTATTACAATTTAAAAAGACCAAAAAGTTTGCAGAATTTATCAGTGCTTGCACTCGTTGCCCCAAACAACCAGATTTTCCAATACTGCGCTGGAAGCACAGAAGAGAATATATGATCTAGTTAAAATACTTTTTTGAAAAGGTTTTAAAGTTTAGTTTTTCTTTTTTTGGTTGTTTAAACAATACATGAATAAAAACTAAAACAACCCTCACCAGAGGGCCTTCGCTTCCCATGACAAGCAGTAGGCAACTTCCATTGAGAAGTCCACTGATTATCAGTGCAGTCTCGTCAGTACCGCCTCATTAGTGAAGGAGAAAAATCACAAGTTTGCAAAAACTAAGAAAAAAAAAAGTTGTTTTTTTCCCCCCAAATTTTCAGTCTTAGTTCATTCAGCAAAAAATAAAAACCCCAGTGGTGATTAAATATCACCAAAAAGAAAGCTCTATTTGTGTGAAAAAAATAATTCTTATGGGTACAGTGTTGCATGACCGCACAATTGTCAGTCGAAATGCAACATCATTGAAAGCTGAAAATTGGCCCTGGCAGGAAGGGGCTGAAAGTGCCCAGTAGGCAAGTGGTTAATGGTACACTGTAAAATGCAATAGATATATTTGGGTATATAGGAATCTGGATCCCAAGATTGTAACAAACTTGCAGCTTCTGGGAGGAGGAAAAAAAAATAGGATTTTTATAACAGCTTACCTGTAAAATCCTTTTCTTAGAAGTACATCACAGGACACAGAGCCATAGTAGTTACTATGTGGGTTATAGGCCACCTTCAGGTGATGGACACTGGCACACCCTAAATTACAAAGTGCACTCCCTATATAACCCCTCTGACTGGTGGGAGTACCTCAGTTTTGTAGCAAAGCAATACCTGTGTATACTAAAGAAGGGAGGGACCTGTGTGTCCCGTGATGTACTTAAAAGAAAAGGATTTTACAGGCAAGCCATAATATCGTACATCACGGGACACAGAGCCATAGTAGTTACTATGTGGGATGTCTTCATAGCAATGACAACTGAAGAGAGGGAGACAATAAAAGTAGGGCACCACGAGAGTCATACTGCAGCCTGCAGTGCACTGCACCCAAAAGGCGATATCCTCATGATCTTTTACATCTGCTTGATAGAATCTGGTAAATGTAATAACTGAAGACCAAGTTGCGGCCTTGCAGATCTGAACCATGGAGGCTTGGTGATGCACAGCTTAAGAAGCACTAACAGCCCTGGTGAAGTGCGCTTTAATATGAACAATCACTTGACGAATCCATTCAGAAATAATAGATTGACGTTTTATGAATCTGAGCGAACACTTAATAGACTGACTGCTCTCACCACATCAAGAGAACGCAGTGATCTTTCTTCCACAGAACGAGCTTCTGGGAAAAAAAAAAAAGCAGAACAATATCCTGGTTTAAATGAAAAAACGATACTACCTTCGGTAGGAATTCAGGATGAGGCCGCAATACAACCTCATCCTTATGAATAAACCAATATGGCTCTTTACAAGAACAGGCGACTCTGTTGCCATATCTTCTGCAGGAAGAATATCAAAGAAAAATTTTCCCCATCAAAAGGACCAAGGGAATATCTTGTATTGGCTCAAAAAGGCTGCTTCTTTAAAGCCGACAGGACTAAATTTAAGTCCCAAAGGTTCAGGGGTGACCTGACTGGCGGATTAATCCGCGTTACCCCCTGAATAAAGTTATGAACCAGAGAGTGTGAAGCAAGTGGTCCTTGAAAAAAAACACTGATAAAGCCAACATCTGGCCTTGATAGGATTAGAAATGAAGCTGGCCTTGAGTACTAATATCTGTAGGAATTCAAGGATTCTACCTAGGACATATTTGCTGGGGTGCCAACCCCTGGATTCACATCAGGAGACATACGCTTTCCAGATTCTATAGTATATGACTCCAGAGGCCAGCTTCCTAGTATTAACCAAGTAGAAACTACTGAAGCCAACAGCCTACAATCTTTTAGAATGTGGGTCTCAATAGCCAAACAGCTACATTTAGAGTTTGTAAGGTAGGATGGAATACTAGACCTTGCTAGAGAAGGTCTGGCCATAGCGGTAGGGTCCAAGGGTCCCCTACCGCCATTTTTACATTCTCCGCAAACCAATATCTCCTGGGGCACAAGAATCACCTCCTTCCCTTCTTGCTTGATCCTGCGAGAAGGAGCAGAAGCAGCAGAAGAGGAGGGAACGCATAGATCATTAAAAAACTGATCCCACGGAAAAAACCAAGGCATCTGTTCTATATGCCATCGGATCCCTTGTCCTAGACACAAAGTTGTCAATCTTGTTGAACCTGGATGCAAACAGATCCACGTCTGGAATGCCCCATTTTTGGCATAATGACAGAAAGATGTCGTCGAGGTGAAGGGACCATTCTCCCAGGAACAATTGTTGGCGACTCAAGTAGTTCACCTGCCAATTCACTATCCCTGGAATGAAAATTGCTGATAGGCAAGGAATGTTGTTTTCCCAAGATAGAACATGAGTCACCTTTCTCTGGACTGCACAACTTCTCGTGTCCCCTTGGTGATTGATATAGGCCACAGCTGTGGCATTGCCAGATTGGATCGTGACAGGACAATTGTGCAGTCTGGGTGTCCAGGCCTCCAGGGCCAGGCATACTGCCTGAATCTCTAGAATACTGATGGGCAAGGTCATCTCTGATTTGGACCATTTCCCTTGGACGGACGCTTCTTCCAGGACGGCTCCTTAGCCCAGAAGGCTGGCATCCGTAGTTACCACCTTCCAGGTAACTAGTAGAAAGGATTTTCCTTTTTGAAGATTCTTGGATATCAACCACCAATTGAGGTTCTGACGTACTTTGGGGGATAAACGCATTGGGAAGTCCAGAGCTTGGACCTTCTTGTTCCATGTTGACAGGATATTGTTTTGCAGCAGTCTTGAATGAAACTGCGCATAAGAAATGCGCAGTTTCCAACTTTTCAAAAAGTCAAATAGAAGGTTTCTTTGTTTTGATCAACTGAATTAGTTAACTTATGGAATTGATACTTTCCTGGGGCAAAAAACATCCTCTTCTGAGCTGTATCTATGAAGGAGGCTTTGGTTTTAAGCAGGCTACCAATTGATCTATCAAGAGTAGATCGTCTAAGTTGGCTAGTATTATTATACCTTGAGCCCCTAACCTGGTTAGAGGAGCCAGGACCCTTGTAAACACTCGAGGTGCAGTAGCTAGACCGAAGACAGAGCTACAAACTGGAAATTAAGATTTTCTACCTCGAAGCGTAGACATTTCAGGTGAGCAGGGAAAATCGGCACATGGAGAAAAGCATCCTTGATGTCGATTGACGCCAGAAGTTCTCCCCCTTGTAGGATGGAGACTACTGATCGATTGACTCCATTCGAAAAGAACTGTATTCAAAAACCAGTTAAGCTCTTTAAGATCTGAAATGGGTCTGACATCCCCGTTAGGTTTTGGAATCGTGAAAAGGTCTGCATAACAACCCTAATCCTTGCTCTTCCAAGGGGACCATTGATATCACTCTGAGACAAGGGATGATCCAAAGCTAAAAAAAAAAACAACAAAAAAAAAAAAAAAAAAAAAAAAAACAGACTTTTCCACTGGACCTCTGGGAACGTTTGATCTGAGAAAACGAGGAGATGGGAACCCTCAGATCTCTAGTTTGTAACCTAGAGAGATTTGAGTAAGCCACCCATCAGTTTTGACATTGTTCCTGCCAGATCCTTGAAAACTGTAGAAGCCTTACTCCCACTCAAGCAAGCAGGCTTTAGCATTTTGTTTTGTGCGTTTCCTCCCCCAGGTCCTCTTTTGGCCCCAGGACTAACCGAGGTTTACCTTGATGGTGGAGGCTGTCATGACTGCCTGGAGGCTGATGCCCCTGGCACCGGAGAAAAAGCACGGAAAAAAAGCACGTTTTAAATGAAAAAATGCTTAAACTTTAACCACTTCAGCTCCGGACCAATAAACACCTTAAGGACCAGAGGTCTTTTTGCAATTTCGCACTGCGCTGCTTTAACTGGTAATTGCGCGGTCATGCAATATTGCACCCAAACGAAATTTGCGTCCTTTTCTTCCCACAAATAGAGCTTTCTTTTGATGGTATTTGATTGCCTCTGCGTTTTTTTTTTTTTGCGATATAAATGGAAAAAGAGCGAAAATTTTGAAAAAAAAAAAGATATTTTCTTCTTTTTGTTATAAGAAAAATCGAATAAACTAAATTTTAGTCAAACATTGAGGGCAAAATTTATTCAGCCACATGTCTTTAGTAAAAAAAATGTCAATAAGCGTATATTTTTTGGTTTGCGCAAAAGTTATAGCGTCTACAAACTAGAGTACATTTTCTGGAATTTACACAGCTTTTAATTTATGACTGCCGATCTCATTTCTTGAGGTGCTAAAATGGCAGGGCAGTACAAACCCCCCCCAAATGACCTCATTTTGGAAAGTAGACACCCCAAGGAAATTGCTGATGGGTATGTTGAGCCCATTGAATATTTATTTTTTTGTCCTAAGGGATTGAATAATGACAAAAAAAAAAAAAAAAAGATTTTTTTTTACAAAAAGTTGTCACTAAATGATATATTGCTCACACATGCCATGGTTATATGTGGAATTGCACCCCAAAATATATTCCGCTACTTCTCCCGAGTATGGGGATACCACATGTGTGGGACTTTTTGGGAGTCTAGTCGCGCACGGCACCCCGAAAACCAATCACCACCTTCAGGATTTCTAAGGGTGCAAATTTTTGATTTAACTCCTCACTACCTATCACAGTTTCGAAGGCCATAAAATGCCAAAATAGCACAAAACCCCCCAAAATGACCCCATTTTGGAAAGTAGACACCCCAAGCTATTTACTGAGAGGCATGTTGAGTCCATGGAATATTTTATATTTTGCCACAAGTTGCGGGAATATTACAAACTTTTTTTTTTTTGCACCAAGTTGTCACTAAATGATATATTGCTCACACATGCTATGGGCATATGTGAAATGACACCCCAAAATACATTCTGCTGCTTCTCCCGAGTACGGGGATACCACATGTGGGGGACTTTTTGGGAGCCTAGCCACATACGGGACCCCGAAAACCAAGCACTGCCTTCCGGATTTGAATATAAAATGCTACCAAAAAACCCGTTAGCGATGGCAGGGATCAGGCCTGACTCTGCGATCGCTGCAGTTATGTGTTTAGTGTTTTGTAAGTGACAGTGATCAATCGATACTGCACTTGGGTGGGCTGGGCAGAGGGGCAAAACGCAGGTGCTAGCAGGTATTTGGGCTGATCCCGCTAACAATGCTTTTTTTTTGGAACCCTAAACTGCTGGGGACGCTAGTATAGATCTGATCAGATTCTATACCACTACAGGAGGTGTATGCTTTGCGTGTGGGTGTTAGCGGTACTGGCACTAACCTAGCGCTGCCTGGGGCGACGCAGACCCTGACCCTAAAACCTAATTGATATCACCCGCCAGGTGATCAGGGGGTTAAACCTTTATTGGGTAATAAATGGTGGGTGCCCTGATGCTATAAAAAACAAACTAACCAGAGTCACCCGTAACACTTATACGGTGATCAGTGGTGAAAGGGTTAACTAGGGGCAATCAGGGGGTTCAAATTTTTATTAGGTAGTATATGGGGGTCCCTGGCGCTATATAAAAACCTGACGGGGAACCTAAATAACTAACTGGCTAACCAGCGTCACCAGTGACACTTATACTGTGATCGCTGGTGAAAGGGGGTGAAAGGGTTAACTAGCAGCAATCAGGGGGTTAAAACCATTATTGGGTAGTATATCGGGGTACCTAGCGCTATAAAAACCTGGCGGTGAACCTAAAAAAATAACTAGCTACCTAGCGACTGTAGCGACACTAATGCAGCGATCAGAAAAACGATCGCTTAGTGACACTGGCAAAAGGGGGTGAAAGGGGTTAACTAGCGGCAATCAGGGGGTTAAAACCATTATTGGGTAGTATATCGGGGTACCTAGCGATATAAAAACCTGGCGGTGAACCTAAAATAATAACTAGCTACCTAGCGACACATGCAGCGATCAGAAAAATGATCGCTTAGTGACACTGGCAAAAGGGGGTGAAAGGGTTAACTCTAGGGGCAATCAGGGGGTTAAATCTTTATTGGGGGGTGATAGGGGGCTACCCTGGACCTAACACTAACTGTCCTGACAGTTTTTACTGTCACAACTGACACTGAATGCATTGATCAGTAAAGAAATGATCAATGCAATCAGTGACACTGTGACTGGGGGGGAGGGGGGGCGGGGGGGGGGGGGGGGTTTGTGTGCCTGTGTGTACCTACATGTCAGTGTAGTGTTGGTGCACACTTACTATTAGTCTTCTCCTCGTAGTCCGGTCAAAAAGACCGCCCCGAGGAGAATGACATCACTTCCTCCTTCCTGTGTAAACAATACACAGTGGGAGGAAGCTTCTCATTGGCCAGGAGCGATCCAGAGGGGGTGGCCGAAAACCATCCCCTCATCACGGAGCGCTCCTGGAGCGAACCGGACCGCCGTAACCAGCAGGAGGGGGTCCGATCGGACCCCCCACCCGCTGGAAGGCAATCACGTAGATTTACGTGATTGTGCCTGCCTGTGCCATTGTGTTGACGTACATTGGCAATACGGCGGTCCTGAAGTGGTTAACCGGTAAAAGGGAACTTTTCCCATTAGAAACTCTTTGGATATACCTATCCAGATGGTCTCCAAATAACCGTTCGCCATAAAATAGGAAACTGGCCAAGAGCTTTTGCATGGCGCTTTGGCCGACCAATTTTTCAACCATAGGATTCTATGCATATGTAACATCCCTAGCATGAGCCGTGAGGCCTAGAGAATAGAATCTTTCATAGCGTCTACTGTAAAACACAATGCTTCTGATATCCCAGCCAAACCTTCGGCCTGCTGATCAGGAATAATCTTGAGTAACCACATAAAATCGGTCCTTTAAGGACTGAGATATGCTGCCAGCGGCTGCAAGCGAAATATAGCTTTTAAAAAGGAATTCCAACTTCTCATCTGTTGAATCCTTTAGCATATGAGCATTGTCTATAGAACTTTTCCTCCATAGGATAAAGTATTGAAAACTTTTTTGGAAGAAAATATAAATAAAAAAAAAAAACTATCTGGGTGCTCCCACTCAGAACACAAGCTTTTCTGGCCATGAATGGATAGGAAAAGCATGAACAGATTGAGGAGGCTTTAGTGAACCCAAACCAGAAGTGGGCTCATCGATTGACTGCACTTATTGGCAGTAAAAACGTGGAGTAGACCAATTCAGTGAGAGACTGTACCAACCATCTTTCCTATGAACCTGATCCTTTCGTACTAGGTTCTATAGGCATCAGCCTCATCTTGGTCCCTTGAGAAAAATGTGTCATCTCTCACCCCTTGTTCCTAATCATGAGGGTCCTGAGCAATGGATGGGGACCTGTTATGCTTGGTCCCACTCTGGGATGAGATTAAAGCTTCAATTTTGTTTTGTTTTTTTGCTCCAAAGTTAGAATGGTTGGAGAAAAAAAAAATAAAAAAATAAAAATAAAAAATAAAAACCTCCTTAGTCATATATACAGGGGCTGTAATGCTAAAAGCAGCTCCAAACCTTTACCCTCCTGATAGCTCATTCTGACCAGCCATATTACTCTCAGGGGAGGATGCCATCTTTTTTGAGATGGTCTAGGCTCCCTAGTGACTGTAGTCTTTCTAGAGCCCTTTTTTGAGGCGATTTTAACCTCCCTTCCGACCATAGCCCAATGCACAAAGCAGAGGTACTACCAGAAGGAATGCATGCATTGTTTTTTTTTTATAAATTCTTTTTATTCGTTTTAAAAGAAAAAGTACAGAACATAGCCTCGGGGCATTCCCCGGCTCAAACAATACAACACAACAGGTAAGGCAGAACACCTAAAAAACTATCCGCCTAACCCAAAGAACATACAACAACCAAACCCCATAGCTTGCTGCTAAAATTGACAGGAGCAATGCAAGTCTCAGTAATTAACATTAAGCGTAATGATGCACTATAGGCAGTCTACCAACAGAGATCTACAAGTGGGCATCAATCGGATACTCAGGCATCCCAAACGCTACCCTAGAGAGAGCTTACCGGAGTTGTCTACTGGATAGATTAGGTTGATAACCCAACAGGGCTGTCCCGCTCCCCAATCGTTGTCTCAGACTCCAACCAGATATTCCAAACCTTCTGAAACTTCTGTGGGCAACCCCGAATGGAATATGCTTCTTTGTACAGTGGTATTGCAAGGTTAACTAATGACTTCCATGCACTCAGGGTGAGGGTCGCTGTAGGGGCCCTCCACCGAAGCACAACAAGTTTCCTCGCATAGTAGAGTAGCAGCCCCAGCAATGTGCGGACTGCCCGCGAGGGAACCAAAGCATCCACCAACCCCAGCAGACATATCTCCGCCGTCTGAGGTATAGGGATCGTTGTCAGCTCAGTAATAAAAGAGTATGCTTGACCAATAACGTTGAACCACGGGGCAAGCCCAAATCATATGAATGTACCCCGCCAAATCCGCTCCACAGCGCCAGCACTGTGACGAAGAGTCAGGGTAAATCCTATGAAGTCTACATGGGGTGTAATAAAATTTATGCAGTATTTTAAATTGAATTAGCCGATCTCTTGAGGAAATCAAATGTCTAAAGGGGGAGTCCCAAATGTCCTCCCAGTCCTCCCCATCCAATCCCGGCAGCTCCTCCACCCAGAATTCCCTAAGTTTTTCCAATCCACTATGAACCGAGGGCTGCAAAGCCTTGTAGATCATGGACAGTGGTTTAAGCAGCGACTCCTGACGTAGAAGCGTCTCCATACTAGACTGGTATAAGGTCAGGGGTGAACCACCAAACTGAGTCCCAAACGCATGACGAAGCTGCAGGAATCGGAAGAAGTACACATTGGGCAAATTAAACCTAGATTTAAGCTGGTCAAATGTCAGCAATGCACCATTCTCACAAACGTGGTGTAGACACCGAACGCCCCTCGACGCCCACACAATCGGATCCGGAATAGAGTAGAATTCAGGTAGGGAGGGATTGAGCCACAATGGAGTATTAAGAGAGAGCACTCGGGGCCCAGTCAGCCGGTGGCCACACACCCCAGACCACGCCCTCAGCACCGTCCTCATCGAGATTGTGAGAGGATGCGGAGCTCGGGGGCCCCTAAATAAATGCATTGTTTGAGCAATAGTCCAGCTCTGCTGCTGGTATTCATGCTCAGCCTGATGCAGTAGTAAATGTGTCAAAGCAATGCCTGTGTCACCAAACCTCATATATACCTTTGCTCATGTCCCTCCGCAGCTTGAAACAGCAAAAATGGTGCCTATAAAATACACATACCCCGCACTGGTCGATGGAGGACACCAATTATGCGGCAAGCCCCGTCCTGCCCCCCCGTCACTACAGCCCTTCCTCTGTCTTTTCAAAAGAAAGCTTTTCTGGCGCGAGAACGGGCTCCGATCCTATGGGAACAGAAATGGCGGGAGGGGGGCCTGGAAGCCACTGAGCAGCATGCCGTTCACGCTTTTTGCTAAGCGCTCTTTCCCTGAAGAAAAAAACAGCATGGGGGCGGGGGGTGGGGATCTGGTGAGTAGGCAAAACACCCTGACTTACCAGAGGTCTGCTGCCGGCTGAAGAGAAAACTGCCGTTTCCTGGACACATCGTGGGCTCTCTGAGAAGCATGAGACGTAAGTGCTCTATACAGCCCCCAGTGGTGATAGGCATGACAACATTTACTAATTAAAAAGGAGACATTCATAAGAAAATTTCTTAGAAAAACTCCATTTAACTTTCCCGCTGCAGGGTTTTCTGTGGTAAACCAACAGACCCAGTCTTCACACTTCACAGTGGGTTCCGTTAAACCCTCAGGAGCTGGGGATCCTCGAGGAAACCCACAATCCTGGACCTGTAATAGCACCTCCACCAGTAAAACTATATGGCCTTAACAAAAAGTACTGGATCCCGGGGTCCAGCTGTCTAAAATGAGAAGCGCTACAGGAAAGACCTTGTTTCTTCGGATACAAGGCCCAGGTACCATTCAATTCGGCCAAAAAGACACTTTGAATGGATCCGGCTGCATGGCTGGCCCTAGCAAGGATTGCTCCAGTGGAGCTCAGCACAAAACTGGCAATTGTGCGGTCATGCAATGTTGCACACTAATAAAATGTATGTCCTTTTTTCTTTTGATCATCTCCATTTTTTTAAACCAAAAAAAAAAAAAAAAAAAAAAGGGGGTATTACTTTCTGCTGTAATACAAATACAACAAAAAAAAAAAGAAATACATTTAGATCAATATGTATATCCCAACCAGCGTACATTGATTTGCACAAAAGTTATAGCATTTAATCAATGGAATATTTTTATTTTTTACTAGCAATGACGGCGATCAGCAACTTATAGCAGGACTGCAATATTGTGGTGCACATTCTGACACGGACACTTACTGGGAACCAGTGACATTAAAGTGATCCATGCTAAAAATATGCACTGTCACTGTAATGACTGGCTGGGAAGAGGTTAATCAGGGGCGATCAAAGGGTTTATACAAAGAGGGCGCCTCCATCTGAGGTCAATTGTCATTTTTGGATGAAGAGGAATGAAAAAATAAAAAAATAAATGAAATAAAAATAAAAATGCACTTACTTGAATGGAGATGGCTGTAGTGTGTGTTGGGGAGTATCTGTGACATCCAATGCTGGCGGCAAGTAACGGAGCGTGTTGGAGGCAAAGCAGTAGCATCTGAAGGGTTTCAGGACAGCTAAGATGGAGTGTTGGCGGGGGGGAAGCTGGGACGCAAGAGGCTTCCATGCATGTAACCTTCGGTCTGCGATTGTTTCGATGGAGGCTCTGGTGTTTCTGGGAGCTGGAACGCAGCCTACCTTGCAGTGTAATGGTGTCCAGGTCCAGTCCACCCAGCTGGTCCATGAGGATGATGTCAGAACATCGGTGGGGGAGTGGGCAGGGTTACGGTTTCGGCATCCATTGGAAGTCTCAATCCTCACCCACTATAGCTTTTGGATCACTACCGTTAACCATGCATTACCATTATATAAGTTGACGTATGAAGCCAGAGGATGCCCAAAAAAATTCCTTAAGATTTAGGGCTCTTGGGTATGCTCCGAAAGTACCATACCACCGTCTCCTTGAAAGACTAAATGGAGCCCTTTGTTCATTGATCAGTTCCAATTAAGCAGAATAGACATTTAACCTTTAATGTGTCACATATCCATTACATGTATACCAGATTACCAGATTGTGCAATGGTTTGAGCGATGTTCACGCCATATACAGTTTTCTGTTTTTGCGTTGTTTTGTTTTTCTTTATTGTTTGTTGTGTATGAAAATAAATAAAATTCTACAAAAAAAAAAAAAAAAAAAAAAAAAAAAAGGTTTACGGTTTCGCCCCTTTATCAAACCATTAGCATGAAGGGAGATCCTGAGTGCAATTGATTTAAAGAGAACCTGAGCGGGATTCTTAGTGGAGTATTGCCTCTTGGTGTTTGACTGACAGGTCTTCCTCTGTATGCATCACTACACAGATCGGAGCTTACACTGTCAGATGGGGAAATGATCCCATCAATGAGGAGTGTATAAATCTAGAAGTTGTTCTATTCAAAAAAAAAAATAAAATAAAAAAAAAGGGATGTTACCCCAACTATTAACTGGATAAACACTCCAGAGGGCGTTATATAGTAAGAAAAATGTAGCCACGCTATACAGCTGCATGTCAAACTGAATACGAAATGACAAGAATTACTAAGTGAAACACAAAAATAATGATCCAAAAATAAGTGTAAATTGTTATAGGTCTGTTCCAAAAAAATGGATCATAAGTGTGATGAACAAAATGATGAGAAGCCCAATGAACAGTGAATAAAATTAAATATATATATATAGTCCTATAAGTCACACATAAGAGCATGAATAGAGGAGATCCTGGGGTTAATGCGTATTGCACCACCACCACTTGTGCACCGAACACCAAATTGCACGCTTACCAGAAGGCAAGCGGTTCTGGGGTGGCAGCTCTAAGATGGCCAATATGGTGGAGGAGAGATGTAGAGCGGATGGCTGGATTGGCTCGATCATACAAAAATTTACAAATAATGGTCAGATATCACCCAAAAATGAAAGGGGACTCCACCATGCAGTAGAAATGGAGGTGTGTATATTATTTATATATATATATATATATACACACACATACACACACACACACACACACACACACACACACGAAGTGGATCATAAAATATAAAACAATACAACTAATGAACAAGTTTTAGGAGAAATAATAAAATGGATTGGGAAAAAAAAATGTAATTAATCGAAAAACTTTAATTTAGACGAGTCCAAGTAGATCCAAAAAAAGGACGAAAAACATAAGATGCAGTGAAAGGATTAAAACAGCATATAAGAGGCATGTGAGAAGTTATAATAAAAATAGAAACATTTTTTATTTTTTTTCAACAAAGAAGATGTAAACACATGTGAAGAACCATGCATAAAAACGCATGTCAAAACCCGTACATAAACGCATGTAAACTATGTATGTAAAGACTCAAAAATGGAATGCCCCAAGGGTTCCTTTGGAATGGATCTTAAGTCATGTGTAAACGCATATGTGTGGGGAATCAGGTTGATATCGAAGGAGGTCTATAGTTGCTCTAACAAATAGTGGACGTGCAGCGAAAAGTAGAAGGTGGATTTTCTCAGATGAGAAACTTGGGAGGTGTATATAGTTGCAAGGACGCATGATTTGTGGATGTTTATGAATGCTAAATTCATGCTGGTCATGATTTGAAGAGAGATTTAAATTACAGTGTTTAATTATATTTCCTCGTTGAGTCCATGAGGAGTCAGGGTGTTTAGGGAAAAAAAGAAAATGCAGTAGGTCTCTCACACAGTTTCGTAAAACATTCGGCCGCGGTAAAGTTAGCAGAGATGCTTTCAATGATCCAAACTTGTAGTATCTTGGTGAATTTGCCATGGGCATCTTTGAGGTGTCTAGGGACACTATAGTTGGTTTTTCCTTCTTCTATAGCGCGACCATGCTCGCCAAATCTTGCTTTCAAATAGTGTGCCCCACATATAGTAATTGGCAAGGGCATTGTAGACAGTAGATCATGTAGTCAGTGGACCAACGGTAGAAACTGGAGATGGGGTAGGTTTTTCCATTGGTTATGAAGGATTTTTGTCCATGTTGCACAAAAGAGCAGAGAGATTTTTTTTTTTGACACTGGAACATCCCAAGCAGGCCAAGGAACAGGGGTTTAAGATTAAAAAAAGTCTTTATCGAGGACATAGGTGAAGGATAGGCAATAGTCGTTATTGTTGCAATATTCAACAAATTCTGTAACAGACGAAGCGGGGCCAATGCAGAGGAGCACGATATCCTCTATGTACCTTCCAAAAAAATAGATATGTATTTAGCAAAAGGGTTATGATGATAAATATGTTGTTGTTCCCACAATCCCATCATCAGGTTAGCGTAACTAGGGGCAAAACAAGCACCCATGGTGGTGCTTTTGGTTTGTAGGTAAAAATGACCGAATTGAAAAAAAAAAAAAAGCATGTTCCTAGGCAAAATTTGATGGCTTCTGAAATCACAGCAGCTTGCTTATGATTAACCTGGGAACGTTGTGATAGAAAGTGCTCAACTTCTTTAAAGGTGGACGAGGGATGGAAGTATAAAAAGAGAAGAGACATACAGTGAAAGCCAACTAAGAAGATTCCCAGGAGTAGTTAGCCAAAATTTCTAGGAGGTATGATGAATCACAGATATAGGAGGGTAGTTCTTGAACGATTGGAGAAACTGATCAATGTATTGGTACAGGCCCGGTGGTTGTATCTGGTAGAAATCGGAGAAGGAAGGCTTTTTCTTTCTTGTTCAGGATACCATCCGTGCTGGCCTTGTTGACAAGTGTTTGAAGGTCTTCACCAAATGAGGCAGAGGGATCTCTTTGCAGATTTGTATAAGTATCTTGGTCTGCCTTCATGTAGTCGGTTTTCTCTAGGATCACCATTCCACCTCCCTCATCTGCTGGTTTTATCACTAGGTCATGGTTATTTTTAAGTGACAGAAGGGCAAAGCTTTAATCCTTATGAAGATCAAAGGGTTAAACGTCAGCCTAGAAAAATGTTTAGGAGTACAGTGTGTACTCTGTCCCCGCTGACAGGACAGAGTTCTGCATTTACATAGCAGAGCCCTGTAATGTGTAGTGTTAATTTTGACAAATTTCAATTTATAGTCTTGACTAAAATGCCATTTTAGATTTATTTTAGTCAACTAAAATCTCCAGTACATTTTAGTCCACTAAAATCTAACTGGTTTAGTTCAATTTAAATGCATTATAGCTTGAGAAAAGCCAAACAGTAAAAATCTAATAACATTATTTATGGTATTAAAAAGGAGAAGTACAGCCTGACCTTTGTAGGCTGGGAATTTCCTCGGTCACTGGAGTGCGATTTGTTTTGCACTCCCGTGACCTGTTTTCAGTGGAGAACAGTCTAAAGTTTGCTCTCCGCTGACGTCACTTCAATCAGACGAGGCAGCGCATCATCCTGACTTCCCAAATCTGGATCCGCCAGCTGCTTTGATTGATGGCAGTCTCAGTGAGCCGCTGAGACGGCTGCTCCCCACCCCTCCACAGCTCAGCACTCCAGTGAGCGTGGAGAAGCAGAGAGGAGAGACGATGACTGACAGGCAGCAGCTCTCCTCTCGGGGATCTGTGAAAACAGAGCCATTGACAATGTTTGGTGGCTCGAGATGGTGGGGGACAGCTGCAGCATCTTTCTGATGCTGCATCCACATAGAAAAAAAAAAAAAAAAAAAAAAAAAAAAAACTTTTAAAGTTTGAATATGCACTACAGACACAGATTTAGCTGTTGTGATATAAATGTAATCATGAATGGGAGTAAAGATATTCTCGCGCCAACCTATGTGCCCTACAAAAGAAAATTGTGGTTGCAGCAAAACACCGGCAGGGGTACTAACCCTCCCCAAAGTAAGTGATAATGAATAAAAGTGGTGTTGCGCTCCGGCTAAATAAATGTAAAATACTAAAATAAACTAGCTAATACCTTAGTAGCAGCAGGAAAGTAAGATAAATGTTAAACTACGTGTTTAAATAAACTCAGACAGACAATGTGCGTAACCTCTTGGGTGCAATACATCAAATAGTGCTTTTGACAAAAAAAAAAAACTTAAATCAGGTGATGTACAAAATCCTCCATATAGAATCCAAAATATCAGTGAATCAACGTGCAATCCACATAAATTAGTAAATTATACAGTGTAAAAAATACCTATATTAGTAGAAATAATGCTAAAAATAACGAATGAGATTTATAAGTGCTAGAAGTGCAACTTGAGGGGGTGCAGTGAACAATGGTGATAAATCAAAAAAATGCACAAAGTGCTAATAATAATATTTGGACTCCAAACACAGTGAAGATGTGCTCTAAAACACGGCTCCAATGTAGCTATTAACATAAAAGTTCACTATAATCATGCAAAAAAATGTCCATTCAGTGATAAGCAGAGCGATATCCTGCGTGCCCGGAGAAAAACGGGGAGTAAGTTCCACCAGTGCTCCTGTGCGTATTGTATCCTCACAATAGGTGCAGTAATTACCTTACCTTACTGCTGTAAGGTAAACAGCATTCCCAAAACAACACTTGTTATCCGCTGGTGTGGGTTCAATAAATAGCACAACTCTGGACACTCATTCCACCGTAGGCACGATGTATCATGCAGAGAAAACAAGGGGAACACTCCAATGGTGAAGTACGTATTCACAATTTTATTTAGATACAAAACGAAGCTTGGGTACTCACATTTAAAACGAATAAAAATAAGCACAGTAAAAACGCCACGTTCGTACTTCCGGACGTCACTTCCGGTGTCCTCACTAACCAATTGCGTTCCTACGCGTATCGTCATGTGACTTCCCTGATGAAGTCACATGACGATACGCGTAGGAACGCAATTGGTTAGTGAGGACACCGGAAGTGACGTCCGGAAGTACGAACGTGGCGTTTTTACTGTGCTTATTTTTATTCGTTTTAAATGTGAGTACCCAAGCTTCGTTTTGTATCTAAATAAAATTGTGAATACGTACTTCACCATTGGAGTGTTCCCCTTGTTTTCTCTGCATGATACATCGTGCCTACGGTGGAATGAGTGTCCAGAGTTGTGCTATTTATTGAACCCACACCAGCGGATAACAAGTGTTGTTTTGGGAATGCTGTTTACCTTACAGCAGTAAGGTAAGGTAATTACTGCACCTATTGTGAGGATACAATACGCACAGGAGCACTGGTGGAACTTACTCCCCGTTTTTCTCCGGGCACGCAGGATATCGCTCTGCTTATCACTGAATGGACATTTTTTTGCATGATTATAGTGAACTTTTATGTTAATAGCTACATTGGAGCCGTGTTTTAGAGCACATCTTCACTGTGTTTGGAGTCCAAATATTATTATTAGCACTTTGTGCATTTTTTTGATTTATCACCATTGTTCACTGCACCCCCTCAAGTTGCACTTCTAGCACTTATAAATCTCATTCGTTATTTTTAGCATTATTTCTACTAATATAGGTATTTTTTACACTGTATAATTTACTAATTTATGTGGATTGCACGTTGATTCACTGATATTTTGGATTCTATATGGAGGATTTTGTACATCACCTGATTTAAGTTTTTTTTTTTTTTTGTTTTTTTTTTGTCAAAAGCACTATTCGATGTATTGCACCCAAGAGGTTACGCACATTGTCTGAGTTTATTTAAACACGTAGTTTAACATTTATCTCTTACTTTCCTGCTGCTACTAAGGTATTAGCTAGTTTATTTTAGTATATCACATTTATTTAGCCGGAGCACAACACCACTTTTATTCATAAATTTAATCATAGTCTTTTGACTAAAATGTAATTTTAGTTATAGTCGTATTTTAGACAAAATTAACACTGGTCCCGTGTGCGCTCCGGACGATCAGTATCTGCTGTGTAAAATCACAGATCTGACGCAGCAGACTTGCCTTGTGACCATATACGTTATACGATGGATAAGCGGTTAAAGAAAAGCATTTCTATTCTTGCCTTTCTGTTTATTATTTATACTCACTTCTCATCTGGCTAAGAGTTTTCAGCAGAACAGGAAGTGAGGATATATCTTTATATCAGAGCCATGGATAGCAGTAAAAATGTTTGGTGGTCATACGGCTTACGTTTTCTATTAAACAGGGTGAGCGGTCACAAAAATCGATAGAAATCATTTTCTCTGTGATGTGCCGTTTAGAAAAGTGACTCATAATCAGGTATAAAAAGGAGGAGGACTGATCGCTACATCCTTCCACTGTCCATCCATACTCCCCTTACCCCACTAAATTGTCAGAGGGCGATTAACCTCAATGTGAAAGTACACTCAGCACTGCTTGTATAGAAGAGCATGTCACATGCTCCCGATAGCCGAATAGTTGAGAGGGCTCAGGTAGGTAAATGTGGTGGTGAAGGAAAGTGAAAACCACTAACCACTTGGCGAACGCCTACCACAGATTTACTGCGGGAGGTCAGCTCTATTGCAACAAACAATGTACCTGTACGTCATTCTGTGCAATAGACACTGGGGGTGCATGAGGGCGTGCTGAATGGACAAAGGGAGAGCTAATCAGCAGGTCCGGTGGGCCCGATGTCTGTCAGCCAACCGCGATGGTTCCCCAAAGAGGCAGAACGGCGATCCGCCTATGTAAACAAGACAGATTGCTGTTCTGCCAGGGAAGATAAAGATCTTGTGTTCCTGCCAAACTGACTGTCTTAATCCAGTCAGACCATCCCCCACAGTGTTAGCAAACACCCCCTAGGGACATACTTAACCGTTTGATCGCTCCTGATGTTAACCCCTTCCCTGCCAATGTCATTAGTAAAGTAACAGTGCATGTTTTTAGCACTGATCACTGTAAAGTCACTGGTTCCCAAAAAAGTCCCAAAAGTGTCAGTTAGGTGTCTGATCTGTCTGCCACAATCCCGCTAACAATCGCCGATCGACGCCATTACTAGTAAAAGAAAAACAAGCCATTAAAATATACCATAGTTTGTAGACACTAACTTTTGCGCAAACCAAACAATATACATGTTTTGGGATTGTTTTTTTACCAAAAATATGTAGCAGAATACACATTGGCCTAAACTGATGAAGAAATTTGTTTTTTTTACTTTTTATTGGGTAGGTTTTAAAGCAGAAAGTAAAAAATATTGGGTTTTTTTCTTCTTCAAAATGTATGCTTTTTTGTTTACAACGCAAAAAAAAAAAAAAAAAAAAAAAAAAAAAAAAAGGAGGTGATCAAATACCACCAAAACAAAGCTCGATTTGTGGGGAAAAAAAATGGACATCAATTTTATTTGGGTAAAGCGTTACATGACCCCCCAATTGTCAGTTAAAGTAACGCAGTGCTGTATCGCAAAAGACAGCCAGGTCATTAAGGGGGTAAAACCTTCTGGGGATTTAAAGAGAAATACAGGCTCCCTTTAAAAGGAAACTGCTACCAAGAGAAATATGGAGGCAACGTTGAACTTATTTTAAGAAAGACATTTGTCTGAATGTCATTAACATCAATACTTGCTGAGCTTCTGACCCAGAACAGCCAAGCAACAAGTGAAGTCCTGCTCTGCATACTTGGCTCAGTGTCCAAAAAAAATAAACAAAATTGGGTCAGTATGAATACCAGGCAAGTAGCATTTTTAGAAAAGAGGTCGGCAATGAGAGCAAGAAATAGGCATATAAAAATTCTACAGAGGAAACGCCATTAAGATGGGCTACAGAATATGCAAGTTTCAGAAATAATGGGTACCTTAATGCCCTCCAACACTGGAGCAGCATCCATTAACACTTCAGCTTGGTCAGCTGCACTTGGTGCCACTTCTGGCCCGGATGCTGAAGCCGTCTGTGTAGGTTCCAGTTCAGCAGCTGCCTGTGCCTCCGCCTGAAAAAAAAAATCATGATCATCATCAACTACCCCATCAGTCTATACAAAATAAATAGTATCCGTGTTCCAATTCAAACCAATAGATTTATTCACACTAGTACAGATTTAAACACAATTCATGGGGGGGGGGACGTAAACTTTGGTGCCAGTGTGATGGCACAAAATCACTGCGAAGCTCCACCCTCAGGATCGATCCTTTTTCTCCTGAGGAATGTAGCCTTCTCATGCTATCCTGCTGCATGTATGACAGATCAGAAGTGTTCAGTTACATAAACAAAAAAAAAGGAATTTTTGTTAATCTCCCCTGTGCATTTTTTACTTTTAAAATTTTCGGTCATAAAAAAAAATTTCTACCAAAAATATGTAGCTGAATACACATTGGCCTAAACTGTTCAACAAATTAGATTTTTTTTATTTTTTATTATTGGGTATGTTTTATAGCAGAATGTAAAAAATATTTTTTTCAAAACGGTCAATTTTTTTTTTTGTTTATAGCGCATAAAAAAAAAAAAATAATAAAAAAAATGCAGAGGTGATGAAATACCTCCAAAAACAAAGCTCTATTTGTGGGGGAAAAAAAACAAAAGGATAAAGTTTAAGTACAGCGTCGCACAACCGCGCAATTGTCAGCTAAATGTAACAGTGCCGCAAAAAGTGGCCGGTAAACCTTCCGCAGCTGAAGTGCCCAATTAAAGCTATAGATAAATAAAATAAAAAAAAAAGTGGAAATAAGCTGAAATTACCTGAAATGTTAAAACGGGGTTCCACCCTAAAGTGGAACCTCCGCTGATCGGATCCCTCCCCCCCTCCGGTGTCACAATTGGCACCTTTCAGGGGGGAGGGGGGTGGAGATACCCGTCAAAGACAGGTATTTACTCCCACTTCCGAGCATAGACTCCCGTGGGAGTCTACGCCATTTCCTGTCCTGCCGCGCTGTCTGCTAGGACACACACGGGTCTCAGAGACAGCGCGGAGAATTCCTATTGCGCTGCGCGACTCGCGCATGCGCATTAGGGAACCGGGAAGTGAAGCCGATTCACTTCACTTCCTGATTCCCTCACCTAGAATGGTGGCGGCAGCAGCCGAGGGCTGAGCGATCGATCGGCCTCGGCATCGCTGGAACCCAGGACAGGTGAGTGTCCATTTATTAAAAGTCAGCAGCTGTAGTATTTATAGCTGCTGGCTTTTAATATTTTTTTTTTTTGGTGGAATCCCTCTTTAACCACTTGCTTACTGGGCACTTAAACCCCCCTCAGTCCCAGACCAATTTTCAGCTTTCAGCGCTGATGCACTTTGAATGACAATTGCGCGGGCATACAACACTGTACCCAAATGAAATTTTTATCATTTTTTTCCCACAAATAGAGCTTTCTTTTGGTGGTATTTAGTTACAGCTCGGAGTTTTATTTTTTGCTAAACAAACAAAAAAATAAAAAATAATAAATCATGTTTTAATAGTTTGTTATAAAATTTTGCAAACGGGTCATTTTTCTCCTTCATTGAAGTGCGCTGATTAGGCGGCACTGATGGCTGCATTGGTGGGCACTGATGGGCTGCACTGGTGGGCACTGATAGGCATAGTTAAGGCGGCACCGATGGGCACAGATAAGGCGGCACTGATGGGCAAAGATGGGCACAGATAAGATGGCATGGATAAGTGGCACGGATGGGTGGCACGGATGGGCACTGATAGGTACCACTGATAGATGGGACTGATGGGCACTGATAGGTGGCTCTGATAGGTGGCTCTGATAGGTGGCACTGCTGGGCACTGATGGGCGGCACTGCTGGGCACTGATGGGCGGCACTGGGTCGCAGCACCTTTGAGGCAGATTGTGGGCACTGTGGGTGGCACTGTTGGTGGCATTGTGGGTGGCACTGTAGGTGGCACTATGGGCACTGATGGGGGGCACTTTTATTCAGGATGGCACGGCGGTGGGCACTGGCAGGGGGCAGGTGGTCAGCTGTATTGCTGGCCGTGATCGGGACTGATGTCCCGATCACGGCCGCCGGTGATCGGCTTTTTTTTTCTCTCCTCGCGCTGTCAGCGTGAGGAGGAATAATAGCCGATTACCGGCTCCGTTCTATCACATGATCAGCTGTCATTGGCTGACAGCTGATCACGTGATAAGGGGTCGGGA
This sequence comes from Lithobates pipiens, assembly GCF_037356315.1. NCBI lineage: Eukaryota > Metazoa > Chordata > Amphibia > Anura > Ranidae > Lithobates > Lithobates pipiens. The sequence continues at coordinate 475,317,224 of NW_027507718.1, read as the reverse complement.
TCGACCCCTTGCACGGATCGGTGATCAGGCGAGTCTCACGGACTCGCCGATCACAGAGCGCGCCGCGCGCGCCCCTCAGGGGGCGCGCAGGCCGCTCGTATCCGGGACGACGTCAATAGACGTAGTCCCGGAAATGTAGGTCCGCGCTGATGCCGTCATTTGGCAATAGCGCGGATCTGTAGTGGTTAAAGACTAAGAGTGTTGTGGTTGTGTTTACATACAGTGTATACAAGTAGCCCTCACTTCAACATATGCTAGATCTTAAAGCCCGCTGATAGATAAAAACCTGTATTAGGCATCTAGTGAGCAGTAAATGTACACTGAGGTTCTACATGACCCATCTACTATTTTAAGTGTCCAAGTCGCTCGCAAACACAGATTTTCACAATCCAATAAGCAGAGTAAGCTTTTACCTTGGCTGCGGTCTGTAAGCTTTCCTTGGCAACCTCGGCCAACCTATCCATCTCCTTCTCCTTCCTAATCGCCTCTTCCTCTTGCAAAGTGGCTTCCAGCTTGGTCTTGTTATCCACCTTTTCACCCTCTACTTCTGCCACCTTCACCTGGGCCTCTTTAGCCTGAGAGAGAGAGAGAGAGCATTATAGAACCATACAGTGTCTATGAACAAGTCAAACCACAGGATAGTCAAGAGTATGATCAAGAAAGAAGCATCAACATGGAAAAGCTGTCATTTCACTACAGATTTTGGAAATTGGTCAACTCCTGCAGTGTAATGCTGATAGTTTTAAACATTTTTGTGCCAAACATAGCCCTCATTTGGCATCATACTACAATATACATGTCATTATTAATTATGTTCTATAGAACTGAAATGACAGGCAAGCACCAACCTCACATCTATTCAATGCGTCCATCATAATATAGCCAAGTTAGATGCGTCTATAGATTACAGTAGAACCACACTTTACAATATTGGTCTTAAGACTATTATTGCTGGGTAGCAGGTTGGGAAATCTTAGCATTGATTTTTTTTTTATCAAGATACACCATGACTTCCTTTCAGAGGAGGGGAAGAACTGAATCTGAAGCAGTCCACAACAAAAGCTTGACAGTCTAGGCTAAAGCCCTCAATTAATGCTAGCCAATAGAAAGGCTACATGTGGCTTTTTACTGAGCATGTCTCTTTAAAGGGAATCTGTCAAGAAGATATCTTAGGAGAAGCCATTGTTGGCTAGCTTTAAAAACCGCAAACTTCAGCACTGCTATCCTCATACATGCTAAAGTACTTGTTCAAATGACTGAAAAAAGGTTTACATTTTTTTTTTTTTTTTTTTTTATATCAAACATGTTATACTTGCTCGCTCTGTGGAATGGATTTGCACAGACCAACCCTGATCCTCCTCGCAGAGTTCCCCTATAGCAAGCAGCTTGCGATGAGGGCACTCCTTAATGCTCATTCCTCAGCCCCGCTCCGTTTCCATAAGGGACACAGAGCGGGGCTCGCCCCCTCCCCGTTTTGTGTGAGCCAATGAGGGAGCCTCTGCTCTCATGCACATCACTGGATTGAGATCGGGCTCAGGGGAGTATTTTGGGGGGATTGTACACAGAACGTTTTTTATCTTGGTACACTTTCTGCATTAGGGGGAAAAGAAAAACCTGCTACCTTTAGAACCACTTAATTTAAAACAAGCATGGAGACAGTGAAGTCTGAACACTTATTGGCTCAAATTTTTTTTTTATACACACACACGCACACACACACACACACACACTATGCACGTTGTTTTAAAAAAAAAAAGAAAAGGAGCATTGTAAATACAGATTTTGAGCTGTCTTTAGGCCAGTCACGTGACTCGCAGCTGCTTTACATCTACGAGACAGCGCTTCTGCGGGAGGAGACGAGTGGCCACGTCATCGCCCCAGAAGCCATCCATCAGAGCAGTAAATCGACTGCGAGTCAGGTGAATGAATGAAATACTTGTATAGCGCACAATGCGAACTGAATCGCCTCAAGGCGCTGTGACAAGCTTTGATCATCAGCTAGAAGAGGAAGGTCTTGACTTTTTTCCTAAAAGCCAGGTGATTTTCTTCTAGGCGGATGTTGATTGGTAGAGCATTCCATAGCCGAGGCCCTTGGACAGCGAATCTCTGATCTCCCTTGGATTTATACCGGGCTTTGGGCACGAGGAGGAGGTTTTTGTTGGCTGATCGAAGACTGCGGTTTGGGGTGTAAGGATTTATTTTCTCCATTAGGTATTGCGGAGCTTCTCTATGCACGCATTTGTGGGTGAGGCAAAGGGTCTTGAACGTGATCCGATATTTTACGGTTAGCCAATGTAAGCTCCTCAGCGAAGGAGAGATGGATTCCCAGTTTTTTTTCCCTGTTATCAGCCTTGCCGCTGTGTTTTGGATCAGTTGTAATCGCGCAAGTTGATATTGTGGTAATCCTATGTAAAGCGAGTTTGTGTAGTCCAGTTGTGAATTAACGATTATTCCAACTACAGATCCACTGACTACTGCTCCCATTTGCGCATCCATTGACATTTGTGCGTCTAAAATAACCCCAAGACTCTTGTCTTTGGTCTTTGGGGAGATGATCTGCCCAAAGACCAGATGGTTTTGGTTACGGGATTATGATTTGGGTGCAAGATAAGAAGCTCTGTCTTTGATTCGTTGAGTTGGAGGGAGTTAGTGGTCATCCAGTCCTCTATTGATTTGAGGCAGTTTTCATGTTGTTGTTGGTGATCTTTTTTTCCATTGATACGGAAATAAAGTTGCATGTCGTCAGTGTAAGAGTGGAAGCAGAGATCTGAGCATCTGATGATTTGGAGGAGTGGGCGAATGTAAATGTTGAAGAGAACGGGTGACAAAGGAGATCCTTGAGGGACTCCGCAGGTGACTGCCCGAAAATTCAGAGAGGAATTTTCCTAGTTTCACTGTCTGTGAATGATTTCCTAGGAAGGACGCGAACCAATGGAGATCTACGTCTTGGACTCCGGCTACTTCGGTGAGGCGGACGAGTAGAGTATTGTGATCTACTGTATCAAACGCTGCGCTTAGGTCTAACAGTATGAGGAGACACGGCTCTCCGTCATCTGCTGCTTCGAGGGCGTCATCCCAAATCTTGAGAGCTGTTTCTGTTCCATGACCCGGGCGGAGGCCTGATTGCAGCGGGTCCAGGAGTTTGTGAGTATCCAGGTGGAGTTGTAGCTGATGTACTACTGCTTTCTCCATGATCTTAGAAATGGTGTTGAGGCTTGTAATTGGCCTACGGTTGTTTGGGTCCTGTGGGTCCAGGTTTGGTTTCTTGAGTAGAAGTTTGATGCCTTGTTTGAGGATGCTGGGAACAATCCCTTCGTGGAATGATCGGTTTTTTGAGGTGGGTTATGGTTGGAGCCACGATGTCTGAGCATTCTTTCAGTAGTTTTGTGGGGAAGATGTCAATTGCTGAGGTACTGTCACAAAGTTTATTAATGATGTTTTTTGTGGTGTCTGCGGTAATTGGGGATAGTGAAAATTTCGGCGGTTACGGAATATTGGCGCAGACATCCTCTTTATGTATTTCCTGGCTGAGGTTGGATGTTTTCTTCTGAAAAATTGTTTCCCTGATGGTTTTGACTTTATCGATTCAAAAATCCGACAGTTTGTCACAGTAATCCTGGGATTCATTTTTTGGGGGTTCTAGGCACACCGGATTCATTGATTGATTGACAAGATTAAACAGTTCCCGTGGTTGGTTTGCGGCCATTGAGATTGTATATGAGAAGTGATCCTTTTTGGCGTTGAAGATTGCTCAGGCCGGTGACAGGCCTGAAGACTGCTTAAATTCAGTATTTACAAGCCTCGTTTTTTTTTTAAAACAACTTACATAGTGTGCTATGGCAGCCTCCAATAGAGGGGCTGGCAGTGACTTATAAAAATCGGTTAAATACTTTAAAGCAATTCCACGCTAAAACTAACAAGTATTGAAAATGTCCCCTCCCCCCTACCACACAGCTAGGTTGACTTACCTTTGTAAAATGTACATATTTACCTGGTTTCCGCTAACTCTGGTCCGGTCACATGAACTAGCTCCCTTGTGTCAGTTAGCAGCAGCTGCAGGGGAGAGGGATTGTCAACAATGGCTGGGACACCAACGCCTATAGGTGAAGTCAACACTCCAGGCTTTACCAGATTTTGTCGAACACCCTCTCCTCTACCCTGCAGCTGCTGCTTACTGACACAGGGATCACGTGGCCGGACTGGGCTGAAAATGGGTTAAGTATACTGTATATTTTTTAGTGCCAGTTCACACCATAGAAACGCAGTCCAAAATGCATTCCAGGTGCTTTTATGCATGCACGTTTGGCACTTTTTGATGCGTTCCTGTGCGTTTGTAAGTTTAGGTACGTTCCATGCGTTTTAGAGCATTCCAGTGCAGGAAAAATGCAGTATATTCTAATTTTCTGGAACGGCAAGCACTGGTGCGAAGTATGTTGAACTGGTTGAAAATCATAAAAACAAACAAACAAGTACTTTCTATGAATTTTTGATGCGGGGAAAAACAAAACAAAAAAACCACAACACACTGGACTGCATATGGTGTGAACTGGCCCTTACACAGGTTAGTCAGCAAAGGAGTTGGGTGGGGGATATTTTTAAGGCTATTTAGGTTTAAGCTTGAATTCTACTTTAAGCATGTGGGTAACAGATGCAAAACTGGAAAAAAAAGGCAGCAATAGATTGCCATCCTTACAGATTCCATTTAATGACCTTGTTAAAGCCTAGTACACACTAAAAATTGACAGCTCAAGTTGGAGCCACTGTACTAACAATCCGATGTTGGTACAGCAACCCCCCACTGAGCTTTTATGTTCTGACAGGGGGACGGCCCCCCCCACCAGAACACTCTGATCAGCACTCTCAGTCATTGGCCGAGAGCACTGATCGGGAGCCGGTCAGCTGCTGGCTTGACATACACACATGCCGACTGTCGGAAGGTTTTTATTAATCCGGGCGAAGTATCCCGACATTCAGCCTGTGTGTACTAGGCAGCAAGTAGAATAAGGTATCCTGAAGCTCCATAAACAAACATGCGGCATCTCTGCAATTTATTGTAGGTAATTATGGAGGTACAGGTGGCAACACTGTTTATGTGGCCAGACTCGGAGCCCCCTGGGTGACAAGCAATCCTTTTACATATAAAGTCCTGAGGCAATTCATTTTTACCAAGTGAAAACTACATAAAAGTATCACCAAAGTGCTGTTATTTGGGCTCCTATTAGAACCTTCCCTGTTCTCGTCATGTGACTGAACTGACAGCAGCACTCCAAGCATCTACATGCACCCTGCTGACATGAAAGGCTGATGATGTACGTACCATGCTTTCGGGTAAAGTCTGCAGAGTTGTTTTGAGCTGATCAGCTGGGGAGAGTGTTTCAGGGAGATACAAAGCTCTGGACAATAGAAGTAATGATGTGGGGATTTGCTGGTTCAAATGTAGTTCCAACCACTGTAATGACAGATAAAACAAGAAGTTATCTTCCTAGAACAAAGCAAGTCTCATTAAGCACATAAAAACAGCCTGATATTAATAGTAGTAGGATTCTCCTGATGTCAAGCATTGCTTGAGATAATCAGTGTTGGTTATTCTTTATCATCAGAGATTTTTATTATCTTGCCATGAAATCTGCCTAGCAGAGCTGAAGCTCCAACTCTTCTGTACAGAAGAATGAAGGATTAAAGCTGGCCATAATTGGTTCAAATCTCGGCTTCAGCAGAGATTCATACCATCTATGGGCAGGCTGATTGTACCCAACTTGAGCCATTGTTCCACTTGGCTACAACCAGCATGTCGGATTTATAGTATATGAATATTGCCAGCGGCTATGGCTCCACAGGAAGGATTTTGACTGTGTTTGTGAGGAAATTTAGTGATTTTCAGGTTGCAGGAAAGAAAACTTCATCATCTATGGCCTTCTTGACTGTAGCACCACTGTTACCATCAGGATAGAATTGTAAGCAGGGTATATACATGCATAGAGTATCCCTACATCCGCACAAGCGATGTGGATGCAAGGAGTTTTGAAGTAATTTTTTGTCACAATTTAATAAAATTTAATTTTATACATACTGTCACCAATGCAGTACAGCTTTATCATAAGACTGGTGAGCCGGTGATCAGGGATACTGACTGTTAACAGTAAGAAAAACAAAAAAGTGTTTTACATTTTTAAATTACATTTTTTACATTCTGTCATCAGAGTAGCTCATTGTCACTGTAATGACACTAATACTCTGGTGGGGTGGGGTGGAGGGAATTGGATTTTTTTTTTACAGTCATTGCTAATACAGCGATAATCACATTACAAACAAAAGTTTTTGCTGTTATGAATGGGTTACCCACTCATGAACATCGCGCTTATGGTTGTAATCTGTGACTGGCTACAGCTAAGCACATGTTACAGGTAGCCGGGTACCATGTGATGGCTGTGGGCCAAGCATAGAGCACAACAGCTAGCGGTTTAATGTAAAGCCATTTATGATAGGTTGTTTACATGGTTATGTGATCGCTGTGACCAATCATAGAGATCACATGATAAAGCGGTTTTGTACAGAAAATTGTAAGTTCATCTTATTCAAATGGCTTTGGAACATAGATGCAGTTATGACCATTGAAATAAAATAATATGCAGTATTTACCTTTTATTTTTAATGTTTATGCCGACTTCCAGGCTCTCCTCCCGTGGGAGTAGGCGTGTTTATCGGCTTCGCAATGGTCCCTGGGAACTTTTTTTGCTATTTCCCAGGAATCCGTGGGGGACACAGTCAAGCCGAAATTGCCATTTTGAAAGTGGGCAGGCAGCTCTATCAGCCATTACCACTATAGCACACGAGACAAAAGGAAGGAAAACAAAGAGGACACTCAATGAGCATGTGCGAGATGGAGCAGTGGATTCTGGGAGCTCAGCGTCATTGCATCCAGGAAGTAAATGCCTGTGGGCTTCAAACGCCCACAGTGAAAATGGAAACCGCGGGACTGCTTTTTTTAAAGTTTTCCTTAGCAATGAAATCGCCACGCCGGGGGTTAAAAAGACGCCGATCGTGGCTGCAAAGACACTGTAGGAATTGCCCACCAGTGACACAGGTAAAAAAAAAAAAAATGGCAGTGGAATCCCGCTTTAACAGTAACAGTTGTCACAGGTAGAGCTCACTGAGCGCTCTGAACACAGAAAAGGTGCAATCATGTATAAATACACACACGGCTTAGCCTGCAGCTATCACAGTAAATGTACTGTGGCGGGGCAGCAAGTGGTTAAGGTACACAGCTGACCACCAGTGATTTTTATTTTTATTTTTTTAAACAAAAGAAGGATATAACATTAATTTAGCTGTACTGTTGCATGAGTAAATTGGCAGTGGAACTATCATCGCACTGAAATCTGAAAAAAGCTCTGGAAAGGAAGGTGTATCTATAGCCTCACACTCAAGTGGTTAAAGTGGAATCTCAGAATTTTTTTTCAGCAGGTAAAGTTTGGATGGGGAGGGAGGGGAAATCTCGCCAAGCAAAACAAATGCAACTTCAACTATCTCAGACCTGCTTCAGTTGATCTCGTAACCGTTCTTCTGTGACACCGAGCGCTCTCATTCCCCTGGCACGACATGCCGCTTGTAGCTCTTTTACATTCAGTGTGTCCACGCCTTCATCTGCAATAAGCTATTGTACACAGAGAAAATATACAAATGTGACAGTTAAGATTCTGTTCTCAAAGCGTGTAGACATTGAATTCCCATCACTGAGAATCATGTATTACTACAAGTGCTTTACCTTGTCATCGGCTTTAATGGATCGCAGCTTCATGGTGAGCTGGAAACGCAAAAAGTTGTTTGTCCCAATAGACTGGAGCTCTAGAAGTTTACACAGAGCTACAAGCTGTGGCCTAGTCAGATTATCCAGAGTCAGTTCATCCTCAAACAGCTTGGAGAACCGCAGAATCTCTTCATTGCTTGGCCTTTCTCCAGAGCTACGGATCTACAGGAAAAGAAAAAGCTATGAAAGTATGTCAGGATAGGAAGGTTACACATAATGTCTGAACGTAGATACTACATTTTGTGTTTGTAACATGGCAAGGAGGGAAGAACCCGAGGTCTATAATGCTGTCATATACTATTAAAGGTCAGCTCTACTGAAAATGGGTTGTTGCCTTTCATAAAGTTAATCATCAATCAGGTAGTTAGGTAAATTAGGTGTCCGTCCCTCCTATAATCTAATAAATTATATATACACACACACATACACACTTAGTTACTAAACTCAGGACCCTGTATTCACTATATCTGGTCTGCCCCAGAAGTGTTAAAAACAAAAAATATATAATTTTAAAACCACGCCCCGTCCCACCGAGCTCACATGCAGAAGCGAAAGCATACCCGAGACCTGAGCAAAGCCCGTATATGAAAACGGTGTTCAAACCACACATGTGGCTGTGTCAATAATTCTAGCCCTAGACCTCCTCTAACGCAAAACATGTAACCTGTAGAATTTTTTAAAAGTCGCCTATGGAGATTTTTAAAAGTAAAAATTTGTCACCATTCCACGAGCGGGTGCAATTTTGAAGTGCGACATATTGGATATCAATTTACTTGTCGTAACAAGTAAGTAATAAGTATTTTTTCTTTAAAAAAAAAGTGCGCTTGTAAGAACACTGCACAAATACGGTGTGACAAAGTATTGCAACAACCGCCATTGTATTCTCTAGGGTGTTAGGAAAAATATATATGTTTGCGGGTTCTAAGTACTTTTCTAGGAAAAAAACCTGTAAAACACCAAAATTTCAGAAAGAGGCTCTGTCCTTAAGTGATTAATGTTCTTCTTCTTGACCAACTCCTTTGTTGCCTTGGCCATGTGTTCTGCGTCATTGTCATACTGGAATACCCATCCACGACCCATTTTCAATGGCCTGGCTGAGGGAAGGAGGTTCTCACTCAAGATTTGACGGTAGATGGCCCCATCCATCGTCCCCTTGATGTGGTGAAGTTGACCTGTCCGCTTAACAGAAAAACACCCCCAAAGCATGTCGTTTTCCATCTCCATATTTGACAATGGGGATGGTGTTCTTCATAAGCAGCAATGCTCCTCCTCCAAACACAGCGAGTTGAGTTGATGCCAAAGAACTTGATTTTGGTCTCCTCTGACTACAACACTTTCACCCAGTTCTCCTCTGAATCATTCAGATGTTCATTAGCAAACGTCAGATGGGCCTGTACCACTTTCTTGAGCAGGGGGAGATTGCGGGTGCTGCAGGATTTCAGTCCTTCATGGCATAGTGTATTACCAATTGTTTTCTTGGCGACTATGGTCCCAGCAGTTTCGAGATCATTGACAAGATTCTCCTGTGTAGTTCTGGGCCGATTCCTCACCATTCTCATGAGCATTGAAATTCCACGAGGTGAGATCTTGCATGGAGCCCCAGACCGAGAGAGATTGGCAGTTATTTTGTTTCTTCCATTTGTGAATAATCACACCAATTGTTTTCACCCTCTCACCAAGCTGCTAGGCGATGGTCTTGTAGTCCATTCCAGCCTTATGTAGGTCTACAATCTTGTCCCTGACATCCATGGATAGCCAACTGGTCTTAGCCATGATGGAGAGATTGGAATCTGATTGACAGGTGTCTTTTACACAGCTAACAAGCCAAGATTAGGAGCACTCCCTTTAAGTGAGTGCTCCTAATCTCAGCTTGTTACCTGTATAGAAGGCACCTGGGAGCCAGAAATTGTGTCGATTGATAGTGGATCATATACTTATTTCACTCATGAAAATCAATTTATAACTTTATGGAAACGGATGGTTTTTCTGGATATTTTTGTTATTCTGTCTCTCATTATTAAAATAAACCTACCGTTAAAATAATAAACTGATAATTTCTTTGTCAGTAAGCAAAGGTACAAAATCAGCAGGGGATGAAATACTTTTTCCCCCCTCACTGTATCAGTGTCTGGTTAAAGCTTGTAGGAGGGAGTTTGGATCCTCCTCTGACTGTCCTATGAGGCTGAACAACCCCTGAATTTGGCCCTGTGCTGATCACATGCACCCTCCCAAAAATCAAGCAATACACAAAGCTGAGCATGTGCAAAGTGCCTCCTATGGTTCTGTTCTATCAGCAGATTGATTGATGACAGTAAAAGGGGAGGATTAGAGAAGACAGTATCAAACAGTCTTTTCACATGTGGAGAATTAACCTCTTAAGTTCCACAGTGAGTATAACAAGCATGCTTTACTGCATATACAGACTGATTTTACTGTTGTGGGTTTAGTAACTTAAGCAATTTAACAAGGAGTGCTTCAATGACATATGGCTTTTAGAATATGTAGGTCTAAAACAGTAGCTTAGTTAGCGCACCTGCCTTGCAGCACTGGGTCCTTGGTTAGAATACTAACCAGGACACTACCTGCATTGAGTTTGTATGTTCTCCCTGTGCTTGCATGGGTTTCCCCCAGGAGCTCATTTCCTCCCACTATCCAAAAACAAGCTGGTAGGGTCATTTGGCTCCTAAATTGGCAATAGTATGTGAGATAGTGATCTTAGAGAGCAAGCTCCTAGAGGGCAGGGATTGAGGTGAATGTACAATATGTGAAGCACTGCATACATTGTCAGTGTGATATAAATATCCAATTTATAAAATAAACCCTGACACTGCTTTTTAACTCGAGTGCCTCTATGGAAATAAAAAAAAAAAATACACATGGGCCTATAAGATAGTAGAGTTGTTTCCTAAGGTGACATTCCTGTGGCATGATGCTGTGCAGAGTGGAAGTTGGGCCCAACTTCTCAGTGTCACAGGATGTGTATCTGACAAGCAGGTCTGCTTGGGGGAGCATTCACTGATTGTTATGCCCGGCCACCATTAAACATTGCCATAAATAAAAACTGCACCATTGATTACACCAGCGCTTGGAGTCGGGAAAGCTGAACTCTGTCTACTATAGTGCACAGGCTAAAGAGTGCTGTGCATGAGTCTGCTGAGGGAGGGGGCACATACATCTGCTCATAGTGGCATTGTTTCTGACTTTTTTTTTTTTTTTTTTTTTAGGAGTACATTCTAAAATTTTAGAAACAACGTTGCTTGTTTGAGGACTAGAGAACGAAAGCTTCAATCAGGTTATATTGTTCTATAGAAATCAGCCTGTCAGACAATTTTCCTTCACACAGGTCGTGAAGTAAAGGATAAAGACGGATGTCAAGCAGCCAACTCAGCAATAGCAGCTATCGTATTACTGTCCTAACATTTAAAAAAGGAAAACCTACATTAATAACAACAAAAAAAAAAAAAAAAAACACACATAACCTAACATGTCTGTAGGCAACTTGAGTTAATCACTTGAAGACTAGGCCTTTTCTGGTACTTTGTTTACAAGTTTAAAACAGTATTTTTTGCTAGAAAATTACTTAAAACTTTTTTTTTTTTTTTTTTTAGCAGACACCCTAGGGAATAAAATGGCAATCGTTACCATTTTTTTTTTTAAATGAAAAAAAAAAAAACCACACACACACACACACACACACACACACACACACCATTTTTGGTGCCGTTACGGCAAGTAAATGGATACCCAACATGTCACTCCACATGTCATGCAAAATTGTGCATGCTCATGGAATGGCAACAAAGCACGGTACTCAGAAATATTCATAGGTGACGTTTTAAAACGCCTTTTACAGGTTATCGGTTTAGTGTTAGAGGTTGTCTAGCGCTAGAATTATTGCTTTTGCTCCAACGTTCGTGGCAATACCCCGCTTGTGTGGTGCGTGAACACCATTTACATATGCATGCATGACTTACATATGCGTTTGCATGTGAGCACGAAAGGATGGCAGGGGGAGTGCTTTTATATTTTTTCTTATTTATTTTGCTTTGTATTTTTTAGTTTTACACTGTCCTTTTAATGATTATTATTTTTTTTATCACTTTTATTCCTATTACAAGGAATTTAAAACATCCCTTGTAGCAGAAATAAGGAGGACAGGTCCTCTTTATGTAGAGATCTGGGGTCAAAAAGACCCCAAATCTCTTTAAACATAAATAAATTTTAAAAAAATGACTTCCGGCTTGGACTGGAAGTAATGTCATGACATCACTCCGGTCCTCCAAGGCCATACGAGTATCTATCCCCACTTTGGAAAGCATTCTAGCAGCTCATGAAGCTCCCGGACTGCTTTAAATGACAAGGCCAGCTGCAAAAAAAGAATACTGGGGTTATGGCTAATATTTTCAGCCATAATCCAGGTAAACCACTTGCAAATATATATTATATATATATACACACACACACACACACATTTATATTACACACTGCAGTTAAAAAAAAACACAAACAAACATGTTATACTTTCCCTACTCTGTGCAATGGTTTTAGCACGTTAGGCTAATTTCAAACTGGGGCGTTGGCGGTAAAGTTCCGCTATTTTTAGGAGCGCTTTACCATTGTTTTTGCAGAGGTTTTCGCCCGCTAGCGGGGCGCTTTTAACACGACCGCAAAGCGCAGCTATGCTGGTGCTGCCCACTGATTTCAAAGCACTCGGGCTTTCACACTGGAATGAGAGGAGAGGCTTTTTACAGGCACTATGCAGGCGCTATGTTTAGCGCTATAGCGCCTGTAAAGCGCCTCAGTGTCAAAGCAGCCCTAAACTTGCCTTAAGGCTTCATGCACACGAGACGCCGGTGAAAACTCTGCTCAAAAAAAAAGCTGAAACGCCCGTTTTGCCACATTTGCATGCCGAGTTTGCATTTATAAAGATATCATGTAGACCCTCCCCAAGCTCTCAAAGCATGTTTTTTTTAACTATTTCTGCCATATGGGATTTGTCCCATAATTGCATGCGATTCTGAATTACTTCAATTAATAGGTTTTGGGTAACATCGGAAGTCATTTTCAGAGACGTGTCTTCCAAGATGATCAATTTGCTAATCACAATCCAAGGTGTGGACAAGCCTAGCTTGGGAGAAGGGGGGTGGCTTGTGGAAAAAAGTTTCAGTTTCATGACGGATGGGTGTTCAACATGGAAACATGGTGGGGGGTTGGGGCTGACTAGACATTGGTATGTAGGTTTTTTCTATGTGAAAAAGACAATGCAATGGTTTGGCCAGACTAGGTGGAGTCACTGATTAGATTAGAAATTGGATGAGGGTTTGGGGCAAAGAAGTGGAGGCATTCCTCATTGTCCAAGCTACTGGAAACACTAGAGATTTTATGGGATTGTATCACAAAGTAAATACGCTCTATGAATTATATAAAGTAATTACAACATTTTTTTAAACTTTTTTTTATTGTTTTCTATGGTTTTCCATCATATTTCTGAGTTTTCAGGACCAAAAAATTGGGTTCCATTAAAACGCTTATAAACGCAAACGCGGCTAAACGTGGGTGCCGCGTTTAGCATCTGAAACGTGGCAATTTATGCGTCTGAACCTATTTTTTTGCTTCTGGAAAAACTAGGTTCAACGCAACTGCATAAAAACGGCAAAAACCGAGACTGTGTACATGGACACATAGGATAACATTGAATGAGTTCAGGGGCAGTTGAAAAAAAAAAAAAAAAAAAGTGTCCAACTGCCTCTTTAACAGCGTCTCGTGTGCATGAGGCCTAAAACGAAGCCCTTCTAGCATCAAAATGGCAGAGGTGCAAGCAGTCCTTTCTTCACCCGTCTACCTTCCTGGGCCGTGAATGCCAGTTGTGTGACTGACGCCACAATTATGTCAGTCCCGTGCATGAGCACAGTAGCTACAGTTCACGGCACAGGGCTCGGTCCGGCACAGGGCACTGGAACGGTCCGGGTGGCCATTCCTTCAGAGGGCATGGGCCAGTGAAGTCCCTGGCTGCATGTACAGTAAATGTCTCCTAAAAACAGTGAATGTTTAGGATATATTTGCACTACCTGTAGGTAAGCCTTATTATAATAGATATCAACCAAGGGAGGTTAATCCCACTTTAGGAAAAAAAAAAAAAACACACACACGCTTTCTGTGATTAGTGGCTCTTGAAAATATTCTTTAAAACAGGAAGCAAATACATTTTCAAAACAGCAGAACTTTCTTTCACAACAAAATGAATAAACAGAAAGGAAGACAAAAATAAATGATTAATGCAGCTGGTTTACGCAAGACTACTTGGAAATCATTTCTAATCTTAAGATCCTCACATGCTTACAGTGCTCTGTGACCTCTGGTTTACTGAACTAACAAAGAAATTGTATCCACTGAGGCAAAAGCAGGCGGTAAAGGTTTATAACCTCTATATTACAGTTGAATATTATAAAAAGGCCTTGCCATTTACTTAACCACTTGCTTACTGGGCACTTAAACCCCCCTCAGTCCCAGACCAATTTTCAGCTTTCAGCGCTGATGCACTTTGAGTGACAATTACGCGGTCATACAACACTGTACCCAAATGAAATTTTTATCATTTTTTTCCCACAAATAGAGCTTTCTTTTGGTGGTATTTAGTTACAGCTCGGAGTTTTATTTTTTGCTAAACAAACAAAAAAAGATGCAAAAAAAAAAAAAAAAAAAAATCATGTTTTAATAGTTTGTTATAAAATTTTGCAAACGGGTCATTTTTCTCCTTCATTGAAGTGCGCTGATTAGGCGGCACTGATAGGCTGCATTGGTGGGCACTGATGGGCTGCATTGGTGGGCACTGATGGGCTGCATTGGTGGGCACTGATAGGCATAGTTAAGGCGGCACTAATAGGCACAGATAAGGCGGCACCGATGGGCACAGATAAGGCGGCACTGATGGGCAAAGATGGGCACAGATAAGATGGCACGGATGGGTGGCACGGATGGGTGGCACGGATGGGCACTGATAGGTACCACAGATAGATGGGACTGATGGGCACTGATAGGTGGCACTGATAGGTGGCTCTGATAGGTGGCACTGCTGGGCACTGATGGGCGGCACTGCTGGGCACTGATGGGCGGCACTGCTGGGCACTGATGGGCGGCACTGGGGTGCAGCACCTGAGGCAGATTTTGGGTGGCACTGTGGGTGGCACTGCTGGGTGGCACTGTGGGTGGCACTGTGGGCACTATGGGCACTGCTGGGTGGCACTGACAGGGGGGCACTTACTTTATTCAGGATGGCACTGCGGGTGGCAGGTGGGCACTGGCAGGGGGCAGGTGTCCTTTTATATTGCTGGCCGTGATCGGGACTGATGTCCCGAACACGGCCGCCGGCGATCGGCTTTTTTTTTTTCTCCTCGCGCTGTCAGCGCGAGGAGGAATACTAGCCGATTACCGGCTCCGTTTTATCACATGATCAGCTGTCATTGGCTGACAGCTGATCACGTGATAAGGGGTCGGGATCGACCCCTTACACGGATCGGTGATCAGGCGAGTCTCACGGACTCGCCGATCACAGAGCGCGCCGCGCGCGCCCCTCAGGGGGCGCGCAGGCCGCTCGTAACCGGGACTACGTCAATAGACGTAGTCCCGAAAATGTGGGTCCGCGCTATTGCCGTCATTTTGCAATAGCGCGGATCCCAAGTGGTTAACTTTAACATAAAAATGCAGGTAAAAGCACAGAAAAATCAAGTATTTTAAAAAGCTTAGTGTTTTTCCATTCCATTAAAAAACCAAAAACAGGCTATATATATATATATAAAAAAAAAAAAAAAAAAAGAAGTAGTAGATACCTGCAATGTGCGTTTGAACATTTGACTATAGCCGCTAGCGATATTCACGGTCTTCTCCCGGCAGGGACAGCTTCACTCACCCGCGCCAGGACAACTGCCGATTCCTGTCAGCACTGTTTGTGTTGATGGGGGAATCGTGCAAACTTCTATCCTACAACCCGTAGTTACAGGAAAGAAATTTGCGCCATGTATTGCCTGCCTAAGACCCCATACACACCATTCGATTTTCTGCAGATTTTTGTCTTCAGGATTTACCAAAACCATGTAGTGCAGGTGACTGCCTGATTGTATACCAATTAAAACTTTTGCCTCATATTACATGGTTTAGGTAAATCTGAAGACAAAAATCTGCAGAAAATCTAAGTGTTTATGGGGTCTAAAACCTTGTACACACAGGATCGGATCTCGCAGACAAAACCTCGACTTATGTCCGAATGCATGTGCCTGGATTTCGTCTTGCATACAAAAACTTCAAGGAATTGTCGGCCAACAAATATGAATGTAGTAACGTACTACGTGGTTTTTCAGCTTTTAAAAGCCATCCTTTAGGCAGCTCCTGCTAATTTTGAGTGAGAAGTTTGGGGCATTTCAGTTTGTTTTTGAAAGGAGGAAGGGAAAGGAAGAGAGGAGGGGGGGGGGGGGGAAGGAAGGGAAAGGAAGAGAGGAGGGGGGGGGGGGGGGAAGGAAGGGAAAGGAAGAGAGGAGGGGGGGGGGGGGAAGGAAGGGAAAGGAAGAGAGGAGGAGGGGGGGGGGAAGGAAGGGAAAGGAAGAGAGGAGGGGGGGAAGGAAGGAAGGAAGAGAGGAGGGGGGGGGGGGGGAAGGAAGGGAAAGGGAAGAGAGGGGGGGAAGGAAGGAAGAGAGGAGGAGGGGGGGAAGGAAGGAAGAGAGGAGGAGGGGGGGGAAGGAAGGAAGAGAGGAGGAGGGGGGGGAAGGAAGGAAGGAAGAGAGGAGGAGGGGGGGGGAAGGAAGGAAGGAAGAGAGGAGGAGGGGGGGGGGAAGGAAGGAAGGAAGAGAGGAGGAGGGGGGGGGGGAAGGAAGGAAGGAAGAGAGGAGGAGGGGGGGGAAGGAAGGAAGGAAGAGAGGAGGAGGGGGGGGGAAGGAAGGAAGGAAGAGAGGAGGAGGGGGGGGAAGGAAGGAAGGAAGGAGAGAGGAGGAGGGGGGGGAAGGAAGGAAGGAAGAGAGGAGGAGGGGGGGAAGGAAGGAAGGAAGAGAGGAGGGAGGGGGGGGAAGGAAGGAAGGAAGAGGGAGGAGGAGGGGGGGGAAGGAAGGAAGGAAGGAAGAGAGGAGGAGGGGGGGGGAAAGGAAGGAAGGAAGAGAGGAGGGAGGGGGGGGAGGGGAAGGAAGGAAGGAAGAGAGGAGGAGGGGGGGAAGGAAGGAAGGAAGAGAGGAGGAGGGGGGGGAAGGAAGGAAGGAGAGAGGAGGAGGGGGGGGAAGGAAGGAAGGAAGAGAGGAGGGGGGGGAAGGAAGGAAGGAAGAGGAGGAGGGGGGAAGGGAAGGAAGGAAGAGAGGAGGGGGGGAAGGAAGGAGAGAGGAGGAGGAAGGAAGGAAGGAAGGAAGGAAGGAAGGAAGGAAGGAAGGAAGAGAGGAGGTGGGGGAAGGAAGGGAAGAGAGGAGGGGGGAAGGAAGGAAAGAGAGGGAGGGGGGGGAAGGAAGGAAGAGAGGAGGGGGGGAAGGAAGGAAGAGAGGAGGAGGGGGGGAAGGAAGGAAGAGAGGAGGAGGGGAAGGAAGGAAGAGAGGAGGGGGGGGAAGGAAGGAAGGAGAGGAGGAGGGGAGGAAGGAAGAGGAGGGGGGGGAAGGAAGGAAGAGAGGAGGGGGGAAGGAAGGGAGGAGGGGGGAAGGAAGGAAGAGAGGAGGGGGGAAGGAAGGAGAGAGGAGGGGGGAAGGAAGGAAGAGAGGAGGGGGGGGGGGGGGACGGATTGGAAGAGTTCTTGGATCAAAAATCGGTTGCTTTATTAAATTGTGACAAATTATGTCATATGCCTTTGCTGCAGGAGCTCCAGGAGAATAATCTGGATGATTTTTGGAATTCTCTGGATGAAGGACCATTGCTTTTACCAACTCTTGGCATTGGTGACCCCTTAAGTCATTAAGAAGCAGGACACATGCTTTTATTTATTTTTTGGTTGAATTATAAAGATTTGATTTGTTATATTTTTGGATGCACAGAATGCACTTTGGTTAAGTTCTATTGGCAGATAGCATGTCCAATTTTATTTTTAATTTTTTTTTATGCACAATAAAAAAAAAAAATTGGAGAATACTACTTGGCTAAGTGTTTTACTTCAAATGACAGTTTGCGAGTAGGAGGTTACATTTAAAAAAAATACAATGTAAAATTGACAAGGGACACCAACATAGTTGTATCTTTGATCTTAAAAACTACACGATACCAACAAGCATAATTATCTTCTTGATATCACCAGGAAAAAAAAAAGCCTTTTAAAATGCAATAACTCCATCAATATAACCAGCAAAGCAGCTTCATTATTATCCCATTAAAGAAGAGAAAATGTGCTGCATTTTGAGATTTCATAATTTGCCACGTCACAAATGTTAATTCTTCATTACGAGCGCTAGTTTACATGACCAAGCGCTTCTGGCTCGTCCTTGCTTCCGAGCATGCGTGTTTATACTTTGGACTTTTGTACACACGATCAGAAAACCTGACAGACATTTGCCCACGGAAAATTCTAAAGCCTGCCATCCTACATTTGTCTGAGGAAAATCCAACAACTGTGCGATGGGGCGTACAAGCAGTCGGATTTTCCGCCAACAGCCTGTCATTACACATTTCCATTGGAAAATCCGATCGTGTGTAAGCAGCTTTAATTCCCCAGCACTGTCCCCTCCTTGTACATCATAGCCCTCTCATGCTCACAGTGTCTAATTACTGTCTGTGCTGGGCCAGCCTCTCCGGCCCTCCCTTCAGCTCCCTACATAACCTTTTATGTAGCTGCCAGGAAGAAGTGAAGAGAACTATCAAGTGTCCTTTGGCTCAGAGCTTTAGGCCTCATGCACACTGGATGTTTTTACAGCTGCTCCTAGAAGCGTCTGGAGTTTTTTTTTCCCTGCCTCTAAACTCCCCCGTACGTTAGCCTGAGGCCCCTTTTCACACCGCTCCACATATGACAGGTCCCTCTCAGCTCACTCTGGAGAGTGGATACAGACCTACTCCCATTCTCTAAAGGGGAGATCTGATGAAAATGGGCCACCTGTCCTTTTTAATGCGATCATATCCAATCCGATAGACTGATGGAAAATAGGACCATCAGTCTGGATTTTGCAGACAGGATCAGATCAGTTAGAGGTGGGTGTTAGTAGATGTCACCACTGACATCTGCCGCTCCATAGGAATGAATGGGGGGTCCGATCAGGTCCACCAGAAATAAAAAAAAATTAAAGGTGGACGTGATCAGACAGCCCGCCTGAAAGGGCTCTATGTGTCCATGTACACATAGGCTTTTAGCAGTATTTAGTGGCAGGAGCTTTTAGAACCTGAAAAAAAAAAAAAAAAAACTGCCAGTGTGTCCAGGAGCAGCAGAGTTTGGGCCGATTAAATGCTTGATGCTACTATAAGCTAGTGCTCAAGCATTAATTTCATTGGCCAGATTTATTCTGGCCAAATGAAATGTATTAACACCCACGCTTGACTCCTGTACAAGCTTCTAAATGTTTCAGACACTCACTTTCTGCAAAAATTATGCTGGCTTCTAGGAGAGTTAAACATTTTGTGTGCCCGAGGTCTAAAAGTGATATTTAGGCCCCTTTTACACTTCTGCGACTTTGGACTGCAAAGTCTCATGACAAGTCGTACCCCATGATTTCCAATGAGTAATGTTAATATCTGTGTGACTTTACAGTAGTCCCTACACTACTTTGGTCCAACTTTGATGCAACTTGAGGTCCATAGACCTCAAAAATACACAGGCATTGCATAAAGTCACACGACTTTCAGTTTGCACAATTGTACAAGGGGCCTATTGCTTCGGATTTTTCATTTATTTATTTTTTACTTAAAATAAACATTGCATACTTATCTGCTTTGTGCAATGGTTTTACACAGCTCAGCCCTCATCCCAGTCTGGGGTCACCCGCTTGCGCTCTTGGCTACTTCTCTTTAGCAAGTGCCCCCATAGAAAGCCGCTTTCTATGGGGGCACTTGTCTAGGCTCGCTCCCATGATAGACTTCTATAGACAGGGCAGCTCAATAACCCCCCCCAATCAAGGTATTTGATTGACATCAGTGGAAGCCAAAGGTTTCAGTCGCTATCTAATTGAAATTTTCCACATTTTGCCACGTTACAACCAAAATGTAAGAGCTCTTTCACACCGACAGCGCAGCCGCGCTAGCGGTAAAGTGCTGCTAGTTTTAGAGGCACTTTTCAAGCGCTAGCAGGGCACTTTTAGCCCACGCTAGTGGCCAAATGAAGGATTAAAAGTGTCCGCACATCGGCGCTGCAGGATCGGTGTATACACGTTAAAGCTGGGTGATTGATTGCTGGGACCACCCCACTGTGTAGCAATTGCTTCTTAACTTAAAAAGTCCTTTGTCCAGAGCGGCTGCGCTGCACGTCTTGTGTGAATAAGACAGGCAGTGCAGCAATCTATTCAAAGGGACAGACCCAAGCGAGTCTTCCATGCTGTGAACGTGGCAGCTGCAATTGCAGCAAAAAGTGGTTCTACAAACTATTGACTCAGGGGGCTGAACACAAAATGCATGTCACACTTTTCACATATTTGTAAAAAATTTGGAAAACCATTTATCAATTCCTTTCTCTTCAGAATTATGTATTTTGTGTTGGTTGATCACATAAAATACCAATACCATTTACATTTTTGGTTTTAAGCTGACAAAATATGGAAAATTTCAAAGGGCATGAATACTTTTTCAAGGCACTGTATATACAGTATACATTCGGTTCAACAAAACTGCACTGGCCTAAAGCCTCAAAACTAGAAAACATTTTCTACTGCAGTTATTATAGTATTTCTACTCATCTCCCCCATAAAATATTCTTACCTTCTGGAAAAAAGAGGAAAACTCGATGGTCACATCTCCTTTGGCAGCTTTGTTCCGCAGTGCCATCTCCTCAATGGTATCCTGCAAGAACTTGGCCACTTCCAACTTCACTCTCAGCTCCTTCTTCAATCGCTCATCCTGAGGGTAAAAACCATCAGTATTAGTACAAAAGCCTACCAACTAATAAGAAGTTCATTGAATTGCATTAACAGAAAAGCACATGTTCCGGAAAAGAGAAAAAAAACGTAATTGTTATAATAAGGCCTCGTTCACATGAGATGTACAAAAGCATACACACATAGAAGGCTGCGTTTACTCACATACATAGCCACAGGTATTCTCTGTGCATCCCCATTGATGTAAATTGGGGCACAGCAACTGGATAGACATAGACGCTGCTCCCAAGTTGACATCCATACGTGTGCACGGCCCCAAACGCACACAGGGAGTGTGGTATAGCTTAAAACACGCACCTTCACATGCCTTCAGTTAAGCCTAAAAGGCTGATCAGGAAAACTTTCACTGCATACACAGGAAAGTAAAGAATAAATAAAAATAACTCTGCAGGCCTGATATTTTTGACCAGAGGATAGAAAATGATGGAATAAAGTCAAAACTATTTTTCAGCTCGTGATAGATTAGGGAACCATTATAACCCAGTTAGTTCCTATTGCTATTTGGAGTATCCCAAACAAGGAAGAAGAATCACCAAAAGTGAGAGAGGACATCCCCTCTTTGGCAGTTGTGGAGAGTACAGGTGTTCCCATTAAAAGATTTACCCTCACCTCCTGTTCTTTGTAAAAATAAAAACAATTTTGATTACCCCCTCACTTTTCTCTTTTGGTGATAACAGTCAGAAGGAAAAACAGTGAGGCTGAATTTACCCAAACAGAAAATCTAACAGCAATAAAAACCTAAAAGCTTCCAACCTTACACCTTTCTACTCAATACAAATTAGGAATACAAATTATCAGATCGAGAAAAATTGCTTTACATTTTTAGTAAAATGTATTTTTCTGATATTTTTCATATAAAAAGCCTCAGGGAAAGATGCTGCAGACTCAAGACAGATTTTTACAGAGAGGATGATGCCTAGGCAGCCTTCCTGATGATGCCCAGTAGGAAAAATGCATAGAGGTCAGGTCGCTGTCTATTGCAGTGGATAATCAGTGACGTCTCGTCCGATTTTTGGTGGAATGCATGTCAGGCTCCATTAGCTAACTGCGGGGCGAACAGCTCCATGTAGTGGCATTTCTTCATCAATTAAGAAAAAGGTCTGGAGTTGATTCTAAGTGTGGTATTTGCGTCTGGAATCTATTGCTGTGAAGCTACATCATGTGTTCAAAGGAGCTATCCATGCAGGTGAAACAGGCCATTGTAAGGCTTCAAAAATTAAACCAATCCATCAGAGAGATGGCAGCCACATTACAGTTTGGTACATTCTGAAGAAAGATCGATGCACTGGTGAGCTCAGAAAAAACAAAATGCCTGGACGTCCATGGAAGACAACAGTGGTGGATGATCGCAGGTGAAGAAAAACCCATTCACAACATACAGACAAGTGAAGGACACTCTCCAGGAGGTGGGTGTATCATTGTCAAAGTCTACAATCATCAGAGCAAATACAGAGGGTTCCCCACAAGGTGCAAACCATTCATAAGCCTGAAGAATTGAAAAGCCAGTTTAGACTTTGTCAAAAAATATCTAAAAAAGCCAAACCAGTTCAGGAAAAGCATTCTTTGGACGGATGAAACTAGCACTAATCTGTAGCAGAATGATATGAAAAAAAAAAAAGCGTGGAGAAGGCTTGAAACGGCTCATGATCTTTGAGCACAAGTCATCTGTAAAACATGGTGGAGGCAGTGCTATGGCACAATGCATGGATTCCAGTGGCACCGGGTCACTGGTGTTTAATGCTGGTGCGACGGAAGCAGCCGGATGAATTCTGCAGTGTTTGGAGATATACCATCAGCCCAGATTAAGCCAAATGCAGCAAAGTCGATTGGACAGCGCTTCACAGTACAGATAGACAATGATCCAAAACACACTGTAAAAGCATTCCAGGAGCTTTTGAAGGAAAAGAAGAAGTGGAATATTCTGCAATGGCCGAGGCAATCACCTGATCTCAACCCAATTGAGCATGCATTTCACTTGCTGTAGGCAAAAAAAAAAAAAAAAGGAGCAGAAAGAGCCACAAACAAAAAAACTACTGATGACAGCTGCAGTTAGAGCCGGTGTATAAAAATGGTTGCAGTTCCTAAAATTTGTACTTCATATTTGTGTTCAACCCCTTGAATTAAAGCTGAAAGTCTGCACCTCAAATAAATTAGTATTGTCTCATTTTAAAATTTTATTCTGGTGGCATACATAGCCAAAAGTATGAGAATTGTGCCAGTGTCCAAATATATATGGACCTAACTGTATATTGTCAAATATGGTGGAGCACCTCTTTGTTTTGGGAGAAGGGCACTAGCCCCTTTTCCAGGATTTCTTTACACATAGTATGGAGGATGAGCTATAAAGATTGATCCATCACAGTGGATTTTAAATTTGGAATTGAATATTTTTGGGACACATCACATTATGCATATGTTTTTGTATAATATTGTATTGCGGTTGTTTTACAAAGCATTAGTGCAGTATTACATGATCTGTATTATTTTGCATATGAATGTGAGTTGGACATTTTGTAGATAGGCAACTCTTATCCTCATATTGATCAGTGGTTCCAAATCAATAATTACTACTGCAGTAGGGAACAGACACAAAAGATATGCTCAGCATCTTTCCAAATAACTGTTCCGCTTTATTATGACGCAATTGAAGGTTTTTATATACAAGGATTACGTAGGTATTACATTAATATTACAATTGTACGTTTATGTTAACAAGGGGCGTAACATAGGCAGGCCAATTCTAATCAGGACTCGAAAGAATGCAAACATGTACTGAAAACATTATTAGTGCCATGTGCACACAGTGAGGGCATTATGCAATACATATAAAATAGAATATAAATTATATACAGAACTTACAAATTTCCATTACAAATGTAATTTACTTACTTTTTGATTTCAATGGTCACATGCCATTACCAATATTGATTTTTTTGAGCATGGTTTGTATGAGGGGCTAATTATTGAGCATATGGTATGGTTACCACTTTTTTTTTACATAAGAACAGCGCCTTACTTTTGTTTAGACTGCTTTATGGAAAGAAGTATCTCTTGTACATATGACAATATTTATTACAAAGAGGTTCAAGTGATAGATTTAATGAATGAGCACAGGGTACATGCTGAATGGATAATTATGCTGACTGTAGCTTACCTTCTTAGAAGTGGTCTCAAATGTGGAAGGCAGCATTTCTGGAAACAGCTTCAGTGCAACTGGCAGAAGAAACTCCATGAAGGGGACAATGACGAAGACAAGGAAGGGGACCAGTCGGAAGAGGTCAGCGCATATCCTCAGGAACTGCAAGACATGAGCCACATTACAGAGAGGTACAAGTCCACGACAATGATAAAAGAAAAAGGGCTTCACTTTACGTTGCATCATTCCTCATTAATATGTCGCTTTTAGCATGCCTGTGGATTTCTAATTTGTAGAAAGGCAAATCAACTGGCTTACTTTATTAACCCCTCGCCAGCAACACATAACTATCCCTTACTCCCCCCTGCCACTCCGTGCAGCAGCCATGTGCAGAGATACTTCCAAATATAAAAAGGCGTATGAGACACACTCTTTAGGAGTGCTGCGATTTGTGTGACTGGCCTAGCTCTGTGGGGCAGGGAGGGAGTATTAGCTCTGTGTAATCTTCAGGCTAATGCCCCAGGCGGATGATTTTTATTTTTACTGGCCTTTGAGCTTAAACCTAATACAAGATTGACATATTTTATATTTTCCTGCACCAAAAACGTACTTCCTTAATGCTCAGTGGAACTAAAAATCAAGGTTTAAAAGCGGTAGTAAACTGCATCCAAAAAAAATAAATAAATAAAATAAAACACACAATTGGGCCACATGCAGTTTAAAGGGGTTGTAAAGGTAAATCTATGCATTAAGGTGAAAAAACATCTCACAGTGCCGGCGCCCCCAGCCCACCCCGTTTTACTTAGCTCACCCCTCAAAAGTCCCGCGCTCGCCCCCGCCGTCCTCTTCACCGCTCAGACTGGCCGCCGATTGGCTGGAGTGGATGGATTGAAGGCAGCGCAGCCATTAGCTTGCGCTGCTGTCAATCACATCCAATAATGCAGCGCGCCGGGGGCTATAGCCGGCGGCTGCATCACGGGAGCACGTCCGTAGGTGCTTCTCACCATGCGAGGGAGCTCGCATGAACGTGAGAAGTACCTGCGGGAAGAAGCAGAGACAGACGCCGAGGGACCCTAGAAGAGCAGGTTCGGGGCCACTCTGTGCAAAACGAGCTGCACAGTGGAAGTAAAACATGTTTGTTATTTTAAGAAAAAAAAAAAAAGTTTTACTTTACAATCCCTTTAAGTCATAATGTGCTAGTATACATCACATATTAGCACATTATGACAAACTTGCCTGAAAACTAAGCCCTCCAACGGCACGCTGTCACAGCTAAAGGCGCTTCCATCTTCATTCAGTATTCTTTGCGGGTTCATGGGCTTCGGCTATCTGATTGGCCAAGCCAGTGATGGCGTCACTCATGGGCGTTAGGCTTCATGCACACTGGACGTTTTTACAGTTGCCGTTTTTGGCTTCAGACTTTTTTTTTTTTATACAGTCAATAAACACCCCATCATGTTATTCTATGTGTCCATGCACACATGGATGGTTATTTACAAAAGGCAAATCCACTTCGCACTGTAAGTGTACTTGGAAGTGCAGTCGCCCTAAATCTAAGGGGTAGATCTGAAGTGAGGGGAAGCTCTGCTAAATTTTATCATCCAATCATGTGCAAGCTAAAATGCCATTTTCCTTGCCTGTCCCCCTCGGATCTGCAGCGACTCAGAAACTCAGTTTTAAATGTTGAGCCGACTGATATGGCACCAGACAGCTGGCATCTTGTTACAGTCTGGCAGCCAAAAGTGCTTACTGCAGAAAGCAATGAGGTTGTATTTCATCTCATCTACTGTGTGCAGACATGTCGGATGAGTGGTACAATATTACCAATGCTGCAACAGCAAAACAAAGGCGTATGCACTAGATCCAAGGCGCCGGGCTCATCATGTACGTCTAATCTGTGCCAGTGAGTCACTTTCATATATCACTGTACAGCTCAGAGGCAGAAAATCATCCAAATCCACAAACATCCAATTAAATCCAGCAGAAAGCTCTCAGCTAGTGAACTATTCTCAGCTCCTCACTGTCTGCATGGCTCGTACAACCGCTCAGACCATAGTGAGGAGCTGGCCATAGCATGGTCAAGAGTCAAAAGAAATTGATCTATATAATGAAGGGACGCAATGAAATTGTGATGAGTTTTTCCTTGCAAAGTACTTTTAGGAGTAGGAAGAGGGAAACTGCCCTACTACTAATCAATGCCAACTTTCTTCAACATTCATTTATAACTTTTTTCTTTTCTTGCTACCCCAACATTTCATATTCCCGATATGTGCCTGCTGTACCATGTACTTGTATGAGAAAGTCTCCTGTTTTTTATTGTTTCCTTTGTGTGAAATCCACTGTTTTCCTGTCTGTCCCTCAGCTTTTCTATTAAAAACTGACCACACTAAGCAGAGCACACCATGGTCAGTTCCCTAGGTATGTTGGGAACTCCGTGTGCTCTTCTCCAATGATCAGACTTGTCCTGACACACCCCAGCTGCACAGCCATTCACTGGGAAGCTCACTGTGCGGTTTCTCCTTTCCCTAGCTCTTATGCAGCTGAGAACAGAGGGAACAGATGGAAGGTGATCACTCATCAAAAAAAAAGTTATTTATAATTTTTGTTTTTTTAAATCTATTGACCAATGTTTTTCCTTTCGTTTTTATTTAAAACTGAGTGGATTGTTTTACAAGGTGATCTTTTACAACCACTTTAAATAAAAAAAAAAGGCCTATTTCAATAAATTACAGAGAAAATGCAGCTGGAAAAAAAAAAAAAAGACGGAAAATTGATAATTGGGGATCTGGATCATAATTCAAGAGACAAAGAAAAGACAGGATCCTGTAACAAAGTGAAACCAAGTTTAGAGAGGGGCTGCAAAACGTTTTTTGACAAGAGAGATTAACCACTTCCCAAGCAGGCCAATTCTGACATTTCTCTCCTACATGTAAAAATTCATCTTTTTTTTGCTAGAAATTTACATAGAACCCCCAAACATTATATATGTTATTTTTAGCAAGACCTTAGAGAATACAATGGTGGTTGTTGCAACTTTTTATCTTGCACGGTATTTGTGCAACAATTTTTCAAACACTTTAAAAAAAAAAAAAAAAAAAAAACACAACATTAAAAGTTAGCCCAATTTTTTGCATAAGTTACGCTGAGTAAATAGATACCTAACATGTCACCCTTTAAAATTGCACACACTTGTGGAATGGCGCCAAAGTTCAGTAATTAAAAATCCCCATAGGTGACGCTTATAATTTTTTTTTTACTGGTTACATGTTTTTAGTTACAGAGGTGTAGGGCTAGAATTATTGCTCTAACACTCCATTTGCGGCAATTCCCCACGTGTGGTTTGAACACAATTTTCATATGTGGGCGCAACTTGCGTATGTGTTCGAGTCTGCGTGTGAGCACATGGGACAGGGGCGATTTAAATATTTTTTTGGTTGATTTAGAAAAAAAAAATATATAAGTTTGATCACTTGTAAACATCCCTTGTAATAGGAATATGGCATGATCGGTCCGCTTTACAGTGAGATATGGGGTCATTAAGACCCCACACATCTTACCTCTAGGCTGGGAAGCCTGAAATCAAAAAATAAATGATCTCGGCTTCCCAGCCGAAGCAGCGCCAATCGTTTGAATGCAGAGGCTGGGTATGACGTCACAATATCGCGACCGGCCTCCGAACGATCATAGAGTCACCAGCTTCCATCAGTGAGCTGGAGACAGGATCCGCCGGCCCCCGGATGGTGACCATAGAGATTTCCGGCAGACAAAATGGTCGCTGGAGTCTCCATGATTGTTCGGAGGCTGGGCACAATGTTATGATGTCACAGGGCCGACGGATCCGGTCTCTGACTCGCCAACGGAAGTGGTGAGTCAGTAGAAGCACCAGAGGGCGGCGTCCCCTCTCGCTGCCCATAAGAACGATCAAGCGGTGGAACAGCCGCTATGATCATTCTTATGGTGTAGGGAATAGCCGGCTAAACAAGACGATATCTGAATGATGCCTGTAGCTGCACCCATCATTCAGATGCACCCACCGCAAAATCTAGGACGTCATAACGTACCTTGGGCGGGAAGAGGTTAAAAAAGTAAAACGCATGTTTTCTTACATTAAAGCGGGAGTCCGCCGTTTTTTTTTTTTTTTTAAAAGCCAGCAGCTACAAATACTGCAGCTGCTGACTTTTAAAATAAGGACGTTTACCCGCCCAACGTGCCCGCGATGTCAGCACCCGAAGCCGATCTCTCGATAGTCTCTCGGGTGCTGCCGCCCCCATCTTGGGTATGGGAATCAGGGAATTTCCCGGTTCCCTACTGCGCATGCGGAAGTCGTGCTGCGCAATAAGGATGGACCTGCTGCCTCTGGGATCTGTGCGTTTCCCAGCAGGCAGCGGGGGACTTTCGGAAAGGGGCGTAAATCTACGCCCCTTTCCGCAGAGAGCTATCCCGGAAGTGGGTGCAGATACCTGTACTGTACAGGTACCTGCACCCCCCTCCCCCCTGAAAGGTGCCAATTGTGGCGCCGGAGGGGGGGGGGGGGGAGGATTCCATTGAGCGGACGGTCCACTTTAGGGTGGACCTCCGCTTTAAACACATTGGTTATACTTTAAAACTTAGTACAGAATCCCTTTAATATGGTGCAGGCCAGTATTTCTATTCTGTGCAAGGCTTAGTCTAATTAATATGAAGTGCAAACTTTTATAACAAGTAAAACTTCAATCACCATTACGGAGCTCATTCATTTTTCCCTTACCTGCCTCCTTTCCCTTCGAGACAGGATAGCTCCATTCAGAATCTGCCACATCATTCTTGCAGCAATTTTGGTATCGATCCACAGAAGGCGGAAGCCATGATAGTAGTGCTTTAACTCATCTACGACCTTCTGTCTCAAAGACTTCTTTACAGTCTCCACCTCTGTGCTTGGACTATAGACTGGGCCACCTTCTTCCAGCTTTTTCTTTTTGTCCTTCAAAGATTTCAAGGATTTCTCAACCACAGAGTCATCAAAAAGTGGTCTTGAAGAGTGAAGACTTCTGACAGACAGGTACTTGGGGGCCAGAGAGCCACTTCCGGCCAAGACACTCCATGCAGGCGAAGGACTGTGGACTTTGTAATATGTTCTTTCAGGTCTATTAGTCCATGAACAGACATTACTCCTGTCTCTTAATGAAATGTAAACAGGGTGGGCAGCAGTGCAATTTCGAATATGAGAACTCCTTTATGAAAAACACAAAAATGAATAAATAATTAAGTTAAATGAACATAAAGGTTACCAATACATGTTTAAGCAAGAACCCCAACCACAGCCAAGAGCAACATACAAAGTAAATGTCTACAGTAAGTACTAAGATTTCTGAGAATCAGGACTTGGCAAAATGGCTTTTTAATTTAGGAGCCAGCTAAAAGTTAGGAGCCAGTGATTTTAAATCAGCTGCCCAGTACGGGGTGTCGGGCAATAGGAATTGCTCGCATATGGTGCCAGGCCCAGGCATTAGGACTGGAGCTGTGCACCCACCACCTCTGAAAAATCCATAACTGAGCATCTGAAGAACCAACTCCAAGCACTCCCCTAAATCTTCCCCAACATGGTGACAGCCCAATGCTTTGGGCTATTATAGAAAACCAAGTGCCCTTTCTGCATTGCAGAGAGATAGCTTTGCCCTGCCCGACATTCATCTTAAAGATATATTTATAAAGAAAATGTAGGATAGTCTCTCAACCCCCAAAAAAGCTCTTTAGAAGGACATTTATTCCAAAAAATGGTACTGGAGTATAGTTTCTAGCTGGAAGGTCTTTTCAGTATTGGAAAGACCAGGTCATTGCACATATTGGTGTATTTGTTGATGGGCACTTTTACAATGTTATAGATCAAAGCCCAATTCTGCATGCCATTTAGCTGTGGTCGTTTAAAAAATAAAATGGTTTAAAATGGTGAAGATTTTTTACCTTCATGCATTCTTTCAGTGTGCAGCTCGCCCCCCCCCCCCCCCCCCCCACGATATGCACGAGAGCAGCAGCTCTCCTGGATCTCTCCCTGCTTATTGCCTCAGACACGGCAGTGGGGGCCATTGGCCAACACTGCTGTCAATCAGTGTCAGTGAGGAGGGAGCAAGGGTGAGGCCAAGCCCTGCTGTTTTTGTCTTACGGAGCGGGGCTCAGGACAGAGCACACATACAAGTGTCCCCATATCAAGCCCGACAAGAGGAGGATCGAGGCCATTCTATGCAAAAACATTACACAGAGCAAGTTTAACCTAAATTTTTACCTTTACTATCAATTTAAAAGAAATTAAAGCATTTAAATAATATGTTTTTAACAATGTATTCTACATATGCCAATTCAGGTTTGTTCCAGTAAAAAAAAGTGGCCTTTCAACCATTACCCTGGCTTGGAATGGAATAATCACCTTGATCAAAAAACCCTCATAAAACACTACTCAAAATAAAAAATTAAGAATTCGAATGGACACACCCAAGCATTTATTCCGTTTAGCCCCTGTTCACACCAGTGTGACTTGTCATATGATTTGACAGTTTCAAATTACATGACAAGTCGCACCACATTGCTGGCAATGGAACTGTTCATATCGGACATTATGAAAGGTTCCTGCACTACTTTTTACTGATTTCATTGCAACTTACATAGATATCTGATAAATGAATTTGCAAGCAGCAATGAAATAGGCAGTGCAAATTGCACTGATGTGCGGCTTTGAAATCATGCTGAAGTAGCACAATTTCAAAGTCACACTGGTGTGAACTAGGGCTTAAGGAGACCCTGCTCCTTTCCCCATTCTACGCAGAGTGACCGTCTTGCTAGCTACTTCCTTTCCATTCTGTTGCTCCGTTGCAACTGAAGTGAATTCCAGGTATGGGGAACATGTGTCCTCTCCTCCACTGATACAGGGCTCGAGCAGCCAATCACCAGACCTGAACACCATTAGGTTAGGAGGATAATGACAACTTGAACATGAAGCTTACCCAAGGTTTAACTCCCAGAGAAGAGGAATGGCAAAGAGCATGGAGAGTGATTTTGAATTGATCGGGGGTTAGTGAGCAAGCAAGAAACTTACTTTGCCCAGACTGGCCCCTTTTAAGACCCCTTTCACACTGCGCCACCTAAGGTGTCAGCGGTAAAGGGCGCGATTTTTAACACTGCTTTACCGTAGTTTTAGCTGTGCTATTTGGCCGATAGCTGGGCGGGTTTAAGCCCTTGCTGGCAGCCAAAAAGGAGTTAAATCTGCCCACAAAGCACGTATCGCTGCCCCATTGATTTCAAAGGGGGGCAGCGGTGGAGGAGCAGTGAGTTCACCACTCCAAAGAAGCCGCTGGCAGGACGAGGGCTTTCACACTGGAGTGCATTGAACAGCTGTTTTAGGGCATTTGGCAGGTGCTATTTTTAACGCTATAGCCCCTGCAAAACGCCTTCAGTGTGAAAGGGGATTTATGGTCTAACCTTCTAACAAAATAGTGTACAAGAGCCAATACCCTTAAACATAAAAATGTAACAAGCGTTTCCTACCTGTGATTAACCAACCGTAGAGAAGTGCAACCAAGACATACACGTTCAGTAAAGAGACCTAAAAAAAATAAAAATAAAAAATAAAATAGGAATAGTCAGTAAATTAGATTGCAAAATGTTAACAATTTTGAGTTTCTAGAATGAGCACTGAGCACTAAGGAGAAAATATGTGTCGGTAACGATTTCCCACAACCTAAAACTGTTTCGAATTCTGCCAACAATTCAATCCCCCAATGACTCGTATAAGAGCCAGAACACCAAGAATCCTGGGAGCTCTGCCGTCATTTATAACAAAGCCACAAGATCTTAATATGCAAATAAAGCTCCTCCCACTGAGATTATTTTTTTAGCTTTTATGTTTTTTGGGCAAATGTTTTGTTCTCATGTTTGCGAATTTCTGAACAGATGTTTTATATAATTATTTTCAGTATTTTTCTAACATCTTTATCTTACAAATAGACAGGATGCGCCCATATTACTCGCCTGGTAGTACACTTTCTAAAATGGAAAGCCCAGCACTAGCAGCTCATTTTACAGCTGTATCAGTCCAAATGAAAAGCCAGACACTTTATTTGGAGATCAATGAATGCAAAAGTTGTGTCCACACTGACCGAGCTGTTCAGAATCTAGGTTATTCACATTCAGGAGATAAAAGATGGAGAGCAGTCTCAAGTGCCACCCATTGGCTGCTATTGGTAAAAAAGTTAAACTTATTCACATTAGAGATGCACTGAAATTTTGGCCGAAAATGGTGTTTGACCTCTTGCCGGTAGAGAAAAAGGTGCCGAAAATGCATGTGATTTTTTTTACCACGATTTTACTGTGCATTTTTATAGGTCATGTGACTCAAAAGCTGCATCAAAAACATAATACAGGTGCGTTGTCATGCGACATTTATGTATGTATGTATGTATGTATGTATGTATGTATGTATGTATTTATTAAAGTCCGATGAGACACACACAATCGGAATATCCAATGAAAAGATCCTGTCTGAATTTTTCTGCCGGAAAGTCCGACCGTGTGTACACGGCATTAGGATTCAGGGCAGCAGCACGGTTTTGCTGTAATAAAATAAAAGGTATGCACATGGGGTGACGGGAGTTAGGAGTGCCCTCCATTTCTGGCACACCAAGGATTTTTTCTGTGCTTGTAGCTTTTTTTTTTAAATGCGATAAAACGGAGAAGTGTGTATATATTACAGAGATATACTGAAAATGCTTTTTAAACCGTGACATACACTGTAAACTATCAATTGAGGAAAAAGATCTGCCAACTGTGCCACCTGCTATGAATCAGACCCCCTGAATAAAACCAAACCTAACTGAATACTAAGGAGAGATAAGCCGACATTGAAGGAATACTGATGTCAGCCGACCCTAGTCGGAGATTTTTCTATTCAAGCACAGTGTGGGAATTCATTTATTGAGCCATCACAAGCTAGGATGCTGCATCCGATTTCAGGAATCACTTTGTTAATTGAGCATGTGATATGTTGTTTGATGCTCTAGGGAACATATAGAAATATTAAAAATGAAGTCTGACAAAAAAATAAAAATAAATTTGCTATGTAAAAATGTATCTCCAATAATAGGGTGTCCCACTGGTGGATACTGCTAGTAGTAACTCGTTAGCAAAAATAGACAACATGACAATGAAAGAGCCCTCAATAACAAATGCATAGGTTGAACCACTGACTATGTGACTTCCCTATACAGCAATGCTTTGTGACTATATTGTTACTTTCAATAACACAAAAGCTCTAGTCATTTCAAAGGCTATAGTCTAGCACAATCTTTTGAAACATTCAAAAAAAAAAAAAAAAAAAAAACACCGCACAAAACACACATCTGGAGGTGCTTCACAAATTATTATTTTTTTTTTTAAGGCCTCTTTCACAAGAACTGTCCGTTCAGGTCTGCCTGTGTTTTTTTTAGGCGGACCTGAAGGGACGCTCCATAGACCTCTATGGAGCGTTGGATGTTAGCGGCAACATGTCCGCTGACATCCAACGCGCTCCGATCCAAAAAAGTGTGGCGGAGGAAAAAAAAAAAAAAAAAAAAAAATAAACTTTTCCATCCGTCATCCGATCTCCCATAGGGGAGAGCGGCACTGACAGGTCTGTCCCTGCACAGTGTGGAGAGACGGACCCGTCATCTTCCTGCTCAGCGGGCATCGACGGAGCAATCCCAGCAGAGCAGAATGGGCTCCGAACATGGACACGTCCGTATGGAAGAGCTCTAACACTTCTTCAGATCCAATGAGTAAAAGATACCCCATAATTAGATGTGGCCAGGGCATTTTGTGCAATACGGCACTGCGTCGCTTTAACTGGCAATTAAGCAGTCATGTGACATTGTACCCAAACAAAATCAACGCCCGAATGACAGCGGCAGAGCTGCGAGACCCCACCGAGACGATGGATGATGCGGACTACAGGGGACAGCGACGACTTCGCTGGCTCCTGTGTCAGGTAAGTGACACATAATGGGCTACTATGCGATGCATAGTAGTCCATTATGCTTTGCAGGGAATGAAAGAGGAAGTAAACTCATCAGGGTTTACTTCCTCTTTAAGCAGTGACAATAAAACCTGGGAGCCGATTGGTTTCTATGCAGAGCTGCACACAGATTTTGCGCTCTCCAGTAGTAGTAAATCCTCCCTTTGTGTTCCTGACATAGACATCACATTGTTATTAAAATGACTGGCTGTAGTATTTTAATAACTTTTCTATGGAGTGATGTTAGGGCTTGGGTACACAGGGCATTTCTTTATGAAGTTGATCAATGGGGTATTAGGGCTAAGGCAGAGCCAGAAGAATGCTGCATGCCTTCAGGTGTTTTTGAAATGCTGTTACCTTTAAGGTGGGAGTAAACTCCCTTGGTTGACTTTTAACTATAGGCAAGTCTATAATAAAAAAAAAAATAAAAAAAAAGTATAAAATAAGGTATAATATAAGTTTTACTTACTTAGGTGGTTGTAGCATCAGTCCGATGCTGCATCTGTCCTCCGGCGCCTTTAACACTGAAAACCAATCACTGCCAATCGCTCAGTTCTCACAGTTCCCTGAGCAGAGAGCTGCTGACTGTCGGTCACATCGCTCAGCTCCCTCCTCATTCACTGGAGTGCTGGGCCCGGGAGGGGGTGGAGCGGCCGGCTCATCGGCTCGCTGAAAGACTGAGCCGGGTGTCAGTCCAGGGACCTGGGTGGATCCCGACTCCATGGTCATGATGATGCCAAGCCCGGACCGATTTTGTGACTTCAGCAGAGAGCAGATTCAGCCGGCTCTGATGAAAATGGGTCACAGAAGTGCCAAACGAACTGCACTCCTGTGATCCATATGAGAAGTACAGCCAAACAGCCTCAGGCTGAACTCCTTTAATACCACTTTAAAGTACTGAAGTGATAGCTCACAAGGCCAGGGCACCAGTATTTTCAGGAAATCAGAGTGGCATCTCCCAAAAGTATTTTTCTTTTAACAGCTTTCTCAATGAGAAACAAAATGTAAAAAAATAAAATAAAATAAATCCACACACACACACACACACACACACTTCCATACCGGTAGATATACATCACTGGCCATGAGGTCTGGTGACCTTTGGGAACTTTCAGATAAAAGCTCTGGCTGTATATAGAAAATATTCATATTGCAAATGATCACACTCTGCACACTGGATTGCAAGTCCTTAAACCAAGGTCATCGGGGAAGGCGATCGTGTAAACCTGTATGAGAAGGCTCCTGGCAAAGCCAAGCCAGATCTCATTTGTTGCTCCAACTGGTTTCTTGTAGCAATACAGTATATTGACGTAATCTAACAAACACTAAGAGGGCCTCCACATCGAGCTGCCACGGGCGTTGGCAGTAAAGCGTCGCTATTTTGAGGGCAGTTTTACCGTTATTTTAGAGGCACTATTCGGCCGCCAGCGGGGCGGTTTTAACTCCCCACTAGCAGCCGAAAAAAGGGGTAAATCCACCTGCAAAACGCCGCTGGAGGGGCTTTTAGCTGACAGTATCACAGCACTGCCCTAATAATTTCAATGGGGAGCAGCGGTGTTGGAGAGGCGAGTTCTCCAAAGAAGCTGCTGGCAGGACTTTTCCGACGCCCGGCCAGCGCACCGCTCCAGTGTTCACACTGGAGTGAATGGAGCAGCTTTTTTCAGGCTCTATTTTTAGCACTGTAGTGCCTGAAAAACACAGGCAGAGTGAAAGGGGTCTACATGTAGTGTCACAAAATAAAAAACAAATGTCATTGGATAGAGGGGAGGAAGATTAGAACTTCTGTTCAGTGTTCTGTCAGATTAGGCGACCTGTCAGCATTAACAGAAGTGACGTTCCGTCACAGCCATCTTGCTACACCCTGCACTCGCCCACAGTAAGGATAGAGCGGGAAGGGGCAAGCACAAATCAGATTAGCAAACCTGTGAGATGAGCAGGATCGCTGCTGCTTATAAAATTCAACATCTAAACATTCATACAGAGTTCTAAGTACTGTAATTCACTATATAACCTCAGTTTACTGTTATAAGTGTAAAATGCAAAACTCTGGTGGGTGTAGCAATGTCTGCTTGCTCCCTTCTCACTGAATCTTTACTGTGGACGGGTGTGGGGTATAGCAAGATGGCGGCGAGGAAACGTCACTTCCGTTACACATTCTGATGGGTCGCCTAATCTGACGGAACGCGGGCTCATACTACCATCTGTGTTCCTGCTGGGAAAATCTCAGTCTCCTAGAAACCACAGTGTCTGGTACAGGAAGTGAAGGGAAAATCTTCCCAACCATATAAACAGTAAAACTCTCCAATTCAAAAACTAGCCATACATGCTTCAGTTAGCTGGAGAATTATTCTCTGTCATCTATTGCATATAGAGACAGTCGAAGCACCTAAGGCTAATTGAATTTAAAGCGGTCCTCCACCCTGAAGTGGAAGTTCCGCTTATCTGATCCCTCCCCCCCCTTCGGTGCCACAATCAGCAACTTTCAGGGGGGAGGGGGTGCAGTTACCCGGATAACCCAGGTATCTGCACCCACTTCCGGGACAAGACCGCCGCAGACCGACGCCCCCCCCCCCCCCCCCGTTGTGTTGTGGGAAACAAACAGTTCCCAGGACACAGCGGGGACCAGCAAAGATGCGCAGCGCGACTCACGCATGCGCAGTAGGGAACCGGGCGGTGAAGCTGCAATGCTTCACTTCCCGATTCCCTGAGAGAGGATGGTGGCGGGGGCAGCAGAGAGACGAGCGATCGCTTGTCATCTGCAGCCGACATCGCTGGACCCTGGGACAGGTAAGTGTGAATTTATTAAAAGTCAGCAGCTGCAATATTTGTAGCTGCTGGCTTTAAATTTTTTTTTTTTTTTTTTAAAAGGTGCAGAACCACTTTAATCAGAATAAGGCTGTCCATACATTATATAATCTTCCTGTTTAACTTTGCCTTAGAGATTTACCAAAACCATGTAATATTAAGAGGTCAAACCTAAACAAACACTTTCCATCTTTATGCAATCAGACAGGCCCTTGCACTAGATAGTTGAGGGTAAATCTAAAGATAATTGAATATGAAAATTATATAATGTATGGACAGCCGAACAAAAAGGTAGGAATCTAATAGTTAGTTAAAATCCTTGCAATGTATAGAGATCACCCAGAGGGAATGTTTTTTCTCAAAAGTGGAATTACTCTTTAAAACAGTAAATCAACAAAAAAAAAAAAATAATCTTCTGCTTGCAAATGTATGTCATAATATACGAGTATGCATTGCACACTAGCACAATACAAAAGACTTATCCTGAAAATGCAGTCACTGCTGACAGGGCTTCAATCTTCACCCAACATTGATTCCGGGTTCACGGCCAAACCGCAAGGATGTGCGGGAGCCATAGCATAGCTCCCTCTATGGAAGGTACAGGTCCACCGAGAACGCAGTGCTCTTGTGCTGGCGACATCACTGGCGATGCAAAAGTAAATATCTTCTAAATGGTGCACGTTTTAGAAGATATTTACTGCACCTACAGGTAAGCCTTACCTATAGGTATAAATTAAATATATAAAAATAAAACAAACACATATATACACACACACACACACACACACACACACACACACACACACATACAGTATACACCAGCGTCACATCACCGACTCGAGGGGGCACCCTGTGCAAAACCCTTGCACAGAGTAGGCAAGTATAACATGTTTGTTATTTTTTAAAACAACAAACCTTTACAATCCCTTTAAAGGGGTTGTAAAGGTTCGTTTTTTATTTTCTACATAGGTTCCTCTAAGCTAGTGCATTGTTGGTTCACTTGCCTTTTCCTTCGATTTCCCTTCTAAATGTTTTTTTTTTTTCTTTGTCTGAATATCTCACTTCCTGTTTCTCCTCAGTAAACTTCTCACCATCATCCGAACTGGTGGTTAGTCAGCCAGAACAGCTTACTGAGGAGGAACAGGAAGTGAGAAATTCAGACAAAGAAAACAAAGAAAAACAACATTTATAAGGGAAATCGAAGGAAAAGGTAAGTGAACCAACAATGCACTAGCTTAGAGGAACCTATGTAGAAAATAAAAAATTAACCTTTACTGTCTCCCCCCCCCCCCCCCCCCCATTCATTCCACTCAAGTGTACTTTTTCCAAAAAATTTGCGTTTCAAAGACTGCTGAGCACAGTGTGACATTAAATATTTCAGCAACGGCCATTTTATTCTCTAGGATCTCTGCTAAAAAATATAATGTAATTTTCTAGGAAAAAATATGGATTTTAACTTTTAAGCAACAAGTGTCATAAAAAGGCCTGGTCTTTAAGTGGATAAACTAAGGACGAGATGAGGACTTCCAGGTTCAGCTGACCAATCCTACATCAGTCAAGCTTAGGGTAGACCCAACTAGTCCATGCATCTCTTATTTCCCTTTTGTGAGGTCAACAGTTCCAGGCAAGGAGAAGTCAGTGTATAAGGAGAAAGCCACACCAAGACTGATGAAGCCTTACATCAGGGATTATTTTTATTTTTTTATATTTGGTTGCCTTTTTAAATTGTCAAGTAGACCCAGCTGGCCCTTTTTGATTTGCCTGGAACTGAACTGTCTGAAATAGTCCCTCCATTGGTTGAAGAATGAATCGCATTATCTTTCCCTCCCCCCCCCCCCCCCCCATGGACTCTGAGTGGACCAATATCTTTCCATGGGATGTATGGGGCAGAAACCTTCTCCTTCCTGTAAACATCAAAAAGTTTTCAGGCTTTTACCTTGGAATTGCATTCTGTTATTTGCTGCCCTAACACTCACTGTGTAGATAAAACAATTGTCAAAAGTTGTTGTAGTAACACAAACAAAACATTCAGGTTAGGACAAGTACAGTTCACCTTTTTGGCTTTGGGAGAAACATTTCACATGGTTTCTTGTTTTATTAACGGCACTGAAGGGGGCGTTGCCATAAATGAGAGCGTACTTGGCACAAAGGCTAGTAAAAGGTAATGAATCTTTTTTAACATAACTCTCAGAATGTTTAGATTTTTGGTCCCTACAGATAATATTTATTTCCTATGTGGAAGAAGCACCTTAAAATAGCTCCCTTTTGATTCCATGGGTAACCGTATGGAATACTTGCCATGTGTATAGAGGAAGGCCTTACTATCTTCCAACGCTTCTGTGGCCCATTTGTCTACTGGGCACTTTCACCCCCTTCCTGCCCAGGCCAATTTTCAGCTTTCAGCTGTTATGGTAGAAAAGTTTTAAATGTTTATGCGATTAGAAAAACAAAAAACCCTGGGACTGATTTTTAAGATGACTTCTGAGCACGTTGTTGTATTAACTTGCTCTATCATTTGTTTTAACAAACTCCATAGTAAGTTGTAGGATGATTAGGCTTAACCATATACGGAGTTACAGGAAACACCAATTAGCCAATAAAGTACCATTTTGTACCAGACACGCTATCAGTGTTTCCTCAGCCAATGGAAGCATTATAGCTACCGTATAATTTTGTAGGTATTAGGAGGGGGTGGGGGGAGGGGGTGGAGGGGGGTGGGGTGTACATCCCTTTGTATGATTCTTACTGTAACTTTTGACTTGTAAGCATCATCCTTTTGTGTCGGCGCATCTGAAAATAAATGCTCTGCTTTTCAATACATCTGGAGTTTGACTGATCACAGGAGAAGAATAATCCTAACACAGCGCTGTCACTGATTTTTTATTTTTTTTCTTCTTGACAGATCGAGCTTTTTTTTTGGTGGTATTTAATCACCATTTGGTTTTATTTTTTGCATTAGTAAGAGTATACTTATAAGAGGTTGTAAACCTCCAATAAAAGAAAAAAACATACAAGACAAAAAAGCATAATGAGCCAGTATGCATCACATACTAGCTCATTATGAAATACTTGCCTCAAAACAAAGCCATGGATCGGTGCTAGCACACGGCCCACGTTTCCCAGAGTTACTTCTGGGTTTGTGGGCTCCGGCACTGATTGACCGGAGCCATGATTACGGCACTCCAGCGCACGCACATGGGTGCCACTGGTCACGGCACAAGCCCTGAAGAAACGTCATGAACTGGCCCCGTTCCTTCAGTGCTCATGCCCCAACAACCTCAGCGAATATTAGTAAATATCTCCTAAACGGTGCAAGTTTAGGAGATAGTTACAGTACCTACAGGTAAACCTTATTATAGTCTTACCTGTAGGTACAATTAAAAAGGAAGATTTTACTTCCCCTTTAAAAAGGTAGGGAGGGATGCTAAGGAATTCTGAATGAGACTTCAGTCAGGCCACAGGTCTGGCGGTTATGGTCTTGTTCCCATTAGTCTGGTGCTATCAGACGCTGATGTACCTTGACCCTTGAGTTCAGCGTGTGTCTCTGGAGGTTTTTTTTACTCTAATTGGGATTTCACAAACAAGTTAGCAAAGTGCATTAGAGTGTCATTAAGAATTAATGGCACCACCATGCACCTGAAAAAATGATTCATGTTTTTTGTGTGTTACAGGAACATGCATAATCTTTCACCCATTCCTGCATCACACATGACGTAGTAAAGCAGACACCTTTGGAAAGCAGCATTGTCAATCTGGGGAGTAGGTGGCATTAGCAGATATAAATGGACTTGACTAACAAATTGTTGTAACTGCATCAAACGGTAGAAAAAGGTTTTACATAAAAAGATGACCATTGTAAGCACCCTGGTCAGTGTTAACCCCTTTGTGCCTAAGGGTAAAACAAATGTTAATGCCCAAGCACAATTTTGCAACCCTGACATGTGTTAGTAAAACTGTACATTACTTTGTACAACCGGGTGGAACGTACTGTTTTTTTCAGGATAAATTTATTTTGGTGGTAAATGGTAATTAAGATCTTCTGATTTTTTTATTTTATTTTTGGTTTTCCTTTGATAAAAAAAAAAAATATGTATTTTTTTTTTAAATTTAGCTGTATATTTTTGCTAACATCATAACCTATGAAAGAACAACCCAAAATAAAAATTCTCCTGCTCCTGACAAATAGCAGCAATACCACATATGTGTATGATAGTTGTTTGTACCCGTAGTACAGCATAGAAACAATGGTGTGCATTTTACTTTTTTAATCTATCCTACAAAAAAAAAAAAATCCTGCTCAAAATATATACTGTCCCTGACTTTTGACCCAAACATGAACATTGGCAGTGACCTGGATCAAACCTTGATCTAGCTCAGGGGTAGGCAACCTTTTGGAGCATAGTGTGCCGAAAAATGTTAGCAAAAAACTTAAAGTGCCAGCTACATTAAAAAAAAAAAAAAGTCAACTTCTCACACTCAATCATGAAAAGAAATTTGAATAAAAGAAATGCTATAAAACAAATAGTAAGAAGTTAAATATTAAGCTTTGCACCTTCAGACCATGCCAATTCCTGCGCATTCACCCTTCAGACCATGCCAATTCCTGCACCTTCGCACCTCAGACCATCCCAATTCCCGCACCTTCGCACCTTGCATCACCCCAATTTCTACTCCCAGTGCCAAGACAAGGTAATTTAGTGCCCGGAGCAATGGGGGAGCAGCGGGGTGCTGCTGCTTGTGGCCAATGATCGCAATAAACGCAGACGATCATGACCAGGAGAGACGGAAGAGGGACGAGTGTGTGTAAACACACACTTCCCTGTTCTGACAGGAGTGAGAGATAGTGTGTTCCTATTAGCTACGATCCGTCACTTCCTCCAGTCAGTCCCCTCCCCCTTCAGTTAGAATTACCTCCCAGGCAACACAGTTGACCCCTTGAGCACCCCCTAGTGTTAACCCCTTCACCGTCAGTGTCATTTTTACAGTAATGCAATTTTATAGCACAGAACGCTGTATTAATGCCAATGGTCCCAAAAATTTGTCAAAATTGTCCTATGTATCCGCCATAATGTCACAGTCCAAAATAAAAAAAAAAAAATCGCAGATCGCCGCCATTACTAGTAAAAAAAAAAAAAAATAATAATAATAATAATAATAATAATAATAATAAAAATGCTATAAAACTATCCCCTATTTTGTAGACGCTATAACTTTTGCCCAAACCAATCAATATACACTTATTGCAATTTTTTTTTTAACCAAAAATATGTAGAATACATATCGGTCTAAACTGCGGATAAAAATTGTTTTTTTTGTTATATATTTTTGGGGGATATTTATTTCACCACTTGAGACCCGCGCTATAGCCGAATGACGGCTACAGCGCGGATCTCCTTTGCCGGGACTACGTCTATTGACGTAGTCCCGTGCACGAGCGGCCTGCGCGCCCCCTGTGATCGGCGAGTCTAAGACTCGCCTGATCACCGATCCGAGCAAGGGGTCGATCCCGACCCCTTATCACGTGATCAGCTGTCAGCCAATGACAGCTGATCATGTGATATAATGGAGCCGGTAATCGGCCATTATTCCTCCTCGCGCTGACAGCGCAAGGAGAAAAAAAATAAAAAAAATAAAAAAAAAGAGCCGATCACCGGCCAGTGCCCACCTGCCCCCTGCCAGTGCCCACCTGCCCCCTCATCACTAAACACAATTAAAAAATAAGTGCCACGCAGCAGTGCCACCCAGCAGTGCCCACAATCTGCCTCAAAGGTGCTGCACCCCAGTGCCACATATCTGTGCCCATCAGTGTCATCTACCAGTGCCCATCCGTGCCACCCATCCGTGCCCAACAATGCAGCCTATCAGTGCCCACCGGTGCCACCTTATCTGTGCCTATCAGTGCCCACCAATGCAGCCTATCAGTGCTGCCTCATCAGCGCACTTCGATGAAGGAGAAAAATTACCTGTTTGCAAAATTTTATAACAAACTATTAAACATGATTTTTATTTATTTTTTGCATCTTTTTTTGTTTGTTTAGCAAAATAAAACTCCCAGCTGTAATTAAATACCACCAAAAAGAAAGCTCTATTTGTGGGAAAAAAATGATAAAAATTTCATTTGGGTACAGTGTTGTATGCCCGCGCAATTATCATTCAAAGTGCATCAGCGCTGAAAGCTGAAAGTTGGTCTGGGACTGAGGGGGGTTTAAGTGCCCAGTAAGCAAGTGGTTAAAAAGTAAAAAATAATGCACGTTTTTCAAAATTGACACTCTTTTTGTTAATAGCGCAAAAAAATAAAAACCGCAGAGGTGATCAAATATCACCAAAAGAAAGCTCCATTTGTGGGGGGGGGGGAGACGTCAATTTTATTTGGGTACAGCGTTTCACGACCGCGCAATTGTCAATTAAAGCGACGCAGTGCTGAATCCCAAAAAGTGCTCTGGTCAGGAAGGGGAGGTAAATCTTCCGGCGCTGAAGTGGTTAATAAACAGAAAAAAAAAAAAAAAAATCTAAAAAGGCAAAACTTTTTTTCTCAGTTTTGGATGGAGTGGAGAAGGATTAGAACACCTGTCCATTTTTATTGCCGTCTGTTCCCCATTAGGGAGATTCACCCTCGCTATTTTTTTTTTCTGTTTACCATTATCATTGAAAGTAAACATAAAAGAAACTCCCAAATTTTGGGTTGTCCCCAGAAAAGTAATAGAGGGGAAATCTTCCAATGGGGACACTAGATCTGGTGGGATTTATTCTTACTTCCTGTTTGGCTATGGGACAGGAAGTAAGTGAAGTGAAGGGAAATCTCTGCAATGGGACACAGATTGTGAAAAATTAAGTTATAATCCTCCCTTGCTCTATCCAAAATGAAAAAAAATAAATAATAAAGTTTTTGCCTATAGTTCTACTGTAACCCCCCCTTCATACAGCAGTCCTCCAGTCTATTGGCAGAACAGAACCGCTGTCACTTTTGTGACATCAGTGTCCGTTTAGTTTTTTGATACATTTAAAAAGCTGAGCTTTCCCGACTCATAAGTCTATGCAGGGCCAGCTGTAAGGAGGTGTGGCTCCGTTTACATTCGAAAAACTCCGATCCATCACATATAGGGCAGAAAAAAAAATAAAAAGGAAAAGTACACAATCATTTTTTTTCTGGATCTGGTTGAAATGAAAGGTAATTGGATGTACACAGGCCAA
Source organism: Lithobates pipiens (assembly GCF_037356315.1). Lineage (NCBI taxonomy): Eukaryota > Metazoa > Chordata > Amphibia > Anura > Ranidae > Lithobates > Lithobates pipiens. The sequence goes on along the minus strand of NW_027507718.1, from coordinate 475,273,248 downwards.
TGCTGTTTACATTCGGACACCAATAGACCCAACATGGAGCTTCCAATCAGCTTAGCCAAGACCACTGCACCAAAACACAGAGGTGTGACCCAGGCCTGAGGTGTTTAGTAACATAATGGGGTTAAAAATTTGTACAAAAAGAGCAAATGATGGCTACTGTAAGGGTTCGTTTTTTACTATGGGGCAGTGAAAGTAATATTTACAGTAGCGGTTATTTGCTCTTTTTGTACTATAAAGGGCTCATTTTAGTTTTTTTTAACCCCATTATATTAGTGGCCGATTAATCGATTAATTTCATAATCGATTAGTTGTTTTGGCCCCAATATAAAGATAATTTTATATTTAGGATATATTAATCAAAATTTCAGGAATGTATACAATATATCACATCAAAACATGAACCCAGCGCTCCTGTATGCCAGTAAACTGTTGTCACTAAATCTTATGAGATATTCTCTCCTCTTTAGTGTATATTAATAGCTTAGTTTATTCAGCATGGAATTGAGCTTAGTTATGTAGCACGAGGCTGTATATTCTGCAATATTTACTTTTTTTTTTTTGGTAAACTCATTCAATGAATCCAAGGTCTGCAAGCTGAGACAGCATGCATCGCATTGATGCATTCACACAATTTCACAGTAACCCTGAAATAAACCAAAGTTCAGGAACATTCCTTAATCCCATTGTTTTTCAAAATGATGTACATTACAAACTGTATGACTGAATCGGTTCTGATATCGCCGTTTTACTAACCTGACAGCTTATTATTCTAAATAGGAAACCTTCATTTTTTTTTTTTTTGTAAACATTATAGATTGTACTACCAGTGAGAATAGGGCCTTACATTTATAGAGCACCTGTCATTTCAGATCCATCATGGCAGCGCCTGTTAGCGGGCATCCACTCACCTACTGCCGCCACGTCCCTCGCCTTGTTAGGTCACTGTCGCGTCACCAGCCGTTCCATTAAAGTGAATGGGACTGTTGGTGAGTCAACAGCGGGTCAGAGGAGGAGCCACTGCAGGACAGAGATGACAGTTGCTGTTTAAAAAGGATTTAAAATCGACTTGATTTAAATCAAATCCACCCTGGAGACAATGGCTTCTGATTTCATCACCTTCCACAACGAATGAAACATTGTTGCAGGGAGTAGCATGAACAACTGCCTAACAGTCGTGTTCAGTCCAGACAGACAGAATCCATGAACAGATCTCCGGATATATCACAGAAGAACGGAAACCAATTTTGTGACATCCGTCTGTTCAGCCGTTTGCTGTCAAAACTTTCTGGACCCATATTAGGTCTATGGGAGGACCTCTGACCCGTCACACTAGGGCTGGAAAAATGGAGGACAACAGGGACTTTTCCCTGGACAGGCTCTGAGGTCATCGGATGTAAATGGACGCATGCCTATAAATTTACATGGAACATCCAATCAGATCCACACAAAAGACTGACAGGCAGACCTGACTGGGACACCCGTGTGGAAGGAGATAACACTATGATCTAATTCTATAGAATAATTTCTAGGAGGACCAACAATCCAGAGCATTCAGAATGTACATATAGAATGAGAAAAATGTATTTCCTAAACTTTACTGTACTCTATAATATATCCAAGGCATGCAAGTATACCCGAGGCAACTGCTTTACTTTCACTTTTCAGGAGGAATGAAGCAGTGTTGTCCACGGGACAGACCCGCGTTCACGGCCGTGTTGTCCCCGGGTGTCCCAGTCAGGCCTGCCTGTCAGTCTTGTGTGGATCCGATTGGATGTTTCATGTAAATTTATAGGCATGCTTCCATTTACATCTGATGACCTCAGAGCCTGTCCGGTTCTCCCCGGGACAGACCAGCATACACAGCCGCGTTGTCCCCGAGACAGACCCGCGTACACGGCCGTGTTCTCCCCAGTACAGACCCGCGTACACGGCCGCGTTCTCCCCAGTACAGACCCGCGTACACGGCCGTGTTCTCCCCAGTACAGACCCGCGTACACGGCCGCGTTCTCCCCAGTACAGACCCGCGTACACGGCCGTGTTCTCCCCAGTACAGACCCGCGTACACGGCCGTGTTCTCCCCAGTACAGACCCGCGTACACGGCCGTGTTCTCCCCAGTACAGACCCGCGTACACGGCCGTGTTCTCCCCAGTACAGACCCGCGTACACGGCCGTGTTCTCCCCAGTACAGACCCGCGTACACGGCCGTGTTCTCCCCAGTATAGCAATGGTTCAAGAAAGGCTGACCGCACTCCCAGGTATGATGCTGTGATGATGATTACCTTATTGAAGAAAGAAATCCATCCAGACACATCATGAGACCTATGAAGGCATTGCAAGTTTAACGCATTTCACGAATCAAGGTTCGCTCAGTCATGTGACTAAGTCTTATGATTAAGTGAACCTTGATTTGTGAAACGCGTTAATCTTGCCGTGCCTTCATAGAGGTCTCATGATGTCTTATGATGTGTCTGGATGGATTTTTTTCTTCAATAAAGTAATCATCACCACTTCATACCTGGGAGTGCGGTCAGCCTTTCTTGAACCATTGGCTCTTATTCAGGCTACAGACTGGACCCACACCACAAGGTTGAAGGGAGCAATCATTCCCACCTGGAGCGGCACAGCCGTGTGCATCAGTCATCTTCTCTCCAGTATAGACCGGCTGTGCTCTCGCTACTGTAGACCTAGAAAGTACCTCTAAGTGTAGGCATGGACCTGTGCCTCTCTATGTACACGGCTGTGTTCTCTGGTATAGACGGTGAGTGGTATAGGACTGACCTATCTTGTGTGTGTAGGTACGTGTAGGACTGTGCCCCCCCCTGTCTAGGTACGTGTAGGACTGTGCCCCCCCCTGTCTAGGTACGTGTAGGACTGTGCCCCCCCCTGTCTAGGTACGTGTAGGACTGTGCCCCCCCCTGTCTAGGTACGTGTAGGACTGTGCCCCCCCCTGTCTAGGTACGTGTAGGACTGTGCCCCCCCCTGTCTAGGTACGTGTAGGACTGTGCCCCCCCCTGTCTAGGTACGTGTAGGACTGTGCCCCCCCCCTGTCTAGGTACGTGTAGGACTGTGCCCCCCCCTGTCTAGGTACGTGTAGGACTGTGCCCCCCCCCTGTCTAGGTACGTGTAGGACTGTGCCCCCCCCCTGTCTAGGTACGTGTAGGACTGTGCCCCCCCCTGTCTAGGTACGTGTAGGACTGTGCCCCCCCCCTGTCTAGGTACGTGTAGGACTGTGCCCCCCCCCTGTCTAGGTACGTGTAGGACTGTGCCCCCCCCCTGTCTAGGTACGTGTAGGACTGTGCCCCCCCCTGTCTAGGTACGTGTAGGACTGTGCCCCCCCCTGTCTAGGTACGTGTAGGACTGTGCCCCCCCCCTGTCTAGGTACGTGTAGGACTGTGCCCCCCCCCTGTCTAGGTACGTGTAGGACTGTGCCCCCCCCTGTCTAGGTACGTGTAGGACTGTGCCCCCCCTGTCTAGGTACGTGTAGGACTGTGCCCCCCCCTGTCTAGGTACGTGTAGGACTGTGCCCCCCCCTGTCTAGGTACGTGTAGGACTGTGCCCCCCCCCTGTCTAGGTACGTGTAGGACTGTGCCCCCCCCCTGTCTAGGTACGTGTAGGACTGTGCCCCCCCCCTGTCTAGGTACGTGTAGGACTGTGCCCCCCCCCTGTCTAGGTACGTGCAGGACTGTGCCCCCCCCCTGTCTAGGTACGTGTAGGACTGTGCCCCCCCCCTGTCTAGGTACGTGCAGGACTGTGCCCCCCCCTGTGTAGGTACGTGCAGGACTGTGCCCCCCCCCTGTGTAGGTAAGTGCAGGACTGTGCCCCCCCTGTGTAGGTACGTGCAGGACTGTGCCCCCCCCTGTGTAGGTACGTGTAGGACTGTGCCCCCCCCTGTGTAGGTACGTGTAGGACTGTGCCCCCCCTGTGTAGGTACGTGTAGGACTGTGCCCCCCCCTGTGTAGGTACGTGTAGGACTGTGCCCCCCCTGTGTAGGTACGTGTAGGACTGTGCCCCCCCTGTGTAGGTACGTGTAGGACTGTGCCCCCCCCTGTGTAGGTACGTGTAGGACTGTGCCCCCCCTGTGTAGGTACGTGTAGACTGTGCCCCCCGTGTAGGTACGTGTAGGACTGTGCCCCCTGTGTAGGTACGTGTAGGACTGTGCCCCCCCTGTGTAGGTACGTGTAGGACTGTGCCCCCCCTGTGTAGGTACGTGTAGGACTGTGCCCCCCCTGTGTAGGTACGTGTAGGACTGTGCCCCCCTGTGTAGGTACGTGTAGGACTGTGCCCCCCCTGTGTAGGTACGTGTAGGACTGTGCCCCCCTGTGTAGGTACGTGTAGGACTGTGCCCCCTGTGTAGGTGGGATGTATAGGACTGTGCCCCCCTGTGTAGGGATGTATAGGACTGTGCCCCCTGTGTAGGGATGTATAGGACTGTGCCCCCTGTGTAGGGATGTATAGGACTGTGCCCCCCTGTGTAGGGATGTATAGGACTGTGCCCCCCTGTGTAGGGATGTATAGGACTGTGCCCCCTGTGTAGGGATGTATAGGACTGTGCCCCCCTAGGTAGGTAGGTATAGGACTGTGCCCCCCTGTGTAGGTAGGTAGGTATAGGACTGTGCCCCCCTGTGTAGGTAGGTAGGTATAGGACTGTGCCCCCCTGTGTAGGTAGGTAGGTATAGGACTGTGCCCCCCTGTGTAGGTAGGTAGGTAGGTATAGGACTGTGCCCCCCCTGTGTAGGTAGGGGTGTATAGGAGTGATCGCTCGTGTGTAGGAAAGTACAGGCCTGTAGACACACACATACAGAGAAGGTGACTTACCCCTCACTCCGTCTCCTCGCAGTACAGGTCCTCGGCTCAGGCCTGCTCTCAGTAGCAGGGCCGCCATGGTAACAGATGATCAGCTGCGCCGTGTCCTCTTCTCTATGTTGCCCCATGTCCCTCCGCCAAGCGGCTCTCACTCCTCCTCCATCTCCTCACTGGTAGCCAAGTGCCGGTTACGGGGCGGAGTCACGACGTGACGTACATTCGGGTGACCCACTAACAGCGTCCATGATGGCTATTGGCAAAGGATCCGCCGCCTGAGCCAACCATTCATAGAACACGGACGGCCATTTTGATGAATGGCGATGACGTTAGAGGACGCAGGATTAGCGGCGGCCATCTTGGTAGTGGGAAGAGGCGAGAGCTGTGACATTGCAGATAATTGTTCCATGTAGAGATTGGTAACTCCCCTGTGACTCATATCACCCAGGAGAGGACAGGCCCGCCATTCCACCCTCTAATTACAGCTATGAATGCCAAACAGGGCCTGTGTAGAAATGTACATATGATTTCCAAGCAAAAATCCATGTAATGATTTTATGAAGGAAGTTAACTGTATATCAAATCATCCTACTAAATATTGAAGGTTACTAAGGCCACCACAGATGACAGGACGTCACTGTTAAAGTAGGACTATAGGCAAAAACATTTTTTAATTTTGGATAGAGAAAGTGAGGGCTATAACCCAGGTTTTGTCTTTGTTTTTTTTTTTTTGTTTTTTTTTAGCCATCAGTGTCCCCATTGAGATTTCCCTTCACTTCCTGTCCCACTGCCACAACAGGAAGTGGAAGGAAATACTCCAAAGTGAGGGAATACCTGATTGTCACCAGAATTAGTGTCCCCCATGGCAGATTTCCCCTCTTGCTGTTCTGGTGACAACCCAAAATTTGGACTTTTATTTTTCTCTTAGTGATTACAGTAAATAGGACAAATAGAGAGGGTGAATATCCTTAATTGGGGGGGGGGGGGGCACAGACAGTATTAAAACCCGACAGTCATTTTAATCCCTCTCCACTCTATCCAAAACAAAAAAAAAAGTTTTACCTTCAGTTATCTGTCCGATTTACCGTTATCACAGAGAGTGAAAGAAAATCCCACACTTTGGTTGTCACCAGAACAGGAAGAGAGGGGACATTTTCCAATGGGGATGCCGGTTCCAGTGACAACCAAGGATTCCCTTACTTTGGGGGGATTTCCTTTCACTTCCTATTTTAGCTATGGGACAGGAAATGAGGTGAAATCTTCCCAGTGGGGACACAAATGGCAGAAAAAAAACAAAAAACAGGTCATAAGCCTTCTCTTACCCTATGCAAAATGAAAAAAAAATAAGTTTTTTAAACCAGAGTTTAAGCAGTTGCAGCAACAGATTTTTTTTTCCCTTTTGGGATAAAATTTTTTCAAAAATAAATAAAAGCTGACCATTGTAAATACCTATCAGTTGTAAACGGTTTGTCTCAACCCTCTATCTGCCACTCTTGCTGGACAGCTTGGTCTGTTAAAAGAAATAGAAAAACAACAGACTTTACTGGCTGGATCACCAGGTGAAAATAAAGGGAAAAGTCTAAAAAGAGAAAACTGATGCGTCATCACATCTAAGAATCTGTAAACTGTAACTGAATATATTTTTATTTTTGGGATTAGACTTTAACCACTTCACGCCCGTGTTATAGCCAAAAGACAGCTTCAGCGTGGGCTTACTTTGCCAGGAGGGCTTATATAGATGTCCCCCCGTGATCGCACGGGCAACTCGCCCTGTGATCGTAGAGTACTTCGGACTCATCCGATCCCAGACTTGTGTAAAGGACCAATCACAGCAGCGATCCATGTGATGACAGCTGATCACAGGATACAAACACAAGCTGGTCCTCGTACTGACAGCGTGAGGAGAGAAGAAGAAAGCCGATAACCCGGCTTCTGTTAACCGCTTCGCACCCACGCTATAGCCGAAAGACGTCCTCCTGTTTACTTCCGCAATGCGCGCTCCTGAGAGTGTGCATTGGGAAGTTCTGTGTACGCCGTGTCCCTTGGACACAGCCAATCACAGATCACTGTAAACGGCCAATCACAGCGGCCGTTTACAGCGCGATTGGCATGTCCAATGAGAGATGATCTAATATGTAAACATATGAGATCATCTCTCAGCACCGCTCTCCCTCCTCACACAGAGACATGTGAGGAGGGAGTGATGAACGGCTGCAGCGGCCGTAAGTAAAAAAAAAAACGTAAAATAAACTGCCATCTGTCCCCACTGCCACCTGCCCCCGCTGCTATCTGCCCCCCACTGCCATCTTCCCCCACTGCCACCTGGCCCCAGTGCCACCAGTTAGTGCCATCTGTCCCCAGTGCCATCTGTCCCCAGTGCCATTTGTCCCCAGTGCCATCTGTCCCCGCTCCCACCTGTCCCCAGTGCCACCAGTTAGTGCCATCTATCCCCAGTGCCACCTGTTGTCAGTGCCATCTGTCCCCAGTGCCAACTGTCAGTACCATCTGTCCCCAGTGCCACCTGTTCCCAGTGCCATTTGTCCCCAGTGCCATCTGTCATCAGTGCCACGTATAAGTGCCATCTGTCATCAGTGCCACATCGTTCCACATGTCATCAGTGCCACATAGTGCCATCTGTCATCAGTGCCATATCAGTGTCACGTGTCATCAGTGCCACATATTAGTACCATCTGTCATCAGTGCCACCATGGGGTAAGTGCCGGACCGACCGGCAAACAGCAGAGGGGTGGGGGCTTGCCGCCCCCCCCCCTCCAAAAAAAAAACACACCAGCTGCCCACATTCTGAAATGTGTGAAACGTCCCAGGCCTCCTTTTACTGCAGCGTCCTTGCGTGCGTATGCAGGAAAAGCCACACATGTGTTGGAGGACTCTGCAAGTCCCAATGCCCAGCGGATCCCTTCAGCATGGGTGGGCAATCTCATTCTTGCTCAAGTGGACGAGGAGGAAGTGCTGTCCTGCAGCACACAACATTTTTTTTTTTTTAAGTTGAAAAAAAATCTAAAATATGCAAACTAAACAATTGTGGGAGAGAAAGGGGGTGAAGCTTTTTGCTTTTTATGGTGAAGGAAGGTCCACTTTGGGCTTTGAGCTAAAGCTCTGGCGGCTGAGCTGCCATCCAGTATTACCAGATATGTGAAGATGCTCAAATAGAAAAAACACTACTACATGGAAATACAATCTGTCTGAGTCTCTCCAGCAGCAATCTTCTTTATTTAGCTGGCAGCTGGTATTATTCACCTGCAATATCTGCTCTGGAAAGGTTATGTCTCCATTCCTCCTTCTCCTCACTCAATTCCCATGTTTGACCTTAAACTGTACTTTTTGTTTTATTATGTAACATAATGTCAGAGATTAAATGTTCTTTTTTATGTCATACTAAGAATTCACCACTAGAGGGAGCACTCTTCCATTGTAAGGAACTGTTACTCTGCTTACTTTCCACTGCTGATATTTCATTGAATGAGATATTGATATTTATATTTCATTGAATGAGATTCTGTTTGTTTTCAACCAATAAATATTTGAAAACTATAACTTCCTATCACCATACTCCGATGAAGGTTGGCCTAGGATCTAAGTTGGTGCTACAACAAAAAGTTCCCAATTTTTTTTACATCAGCCACAATGACTATATCGTTGTACGCAGTCGGCGAGTTCCTTAGGGTCGGTGTCATGATTTTTGTTTGTTTGATGATCATTTTTCATTCCTGTACAAGTCTATGAAAATGCAAAACCCACTTAAAGAGATCAAATGCACGTGTCAGAAGGTCAACTGCAGTTTGAAACTTTTCGCGGCTCATTAACACTATTTGCAGTGACCTGCAGTTTTCTGCGCTGGATAAACACAGGTCATCACCGGGACACATAGAAAACAACTGTTTTCTATGTGCCCTATCCTACACCATAATTCTGGTGTGATTTGTGGTGCAGTGCAGAAAAACGTAGCATGCCTGTATTTTTACACAACACACTGGATGTCACCAAACTGCAATGTAACATACTATGCTGCATGAAGACATGAACAATGGGTTATAGCTCATGCACCATGGATCACTTTTTATGCAGGATCCTGTTCTCACAAGACCTAAGGCTGTCCGGGGCAAAAGATAAAGTGGTAATAAAGTAGCACAAAAAAAATTGGGGCCCCATGCAGGTTAATCCAAAAATATACTAGACTAATATTATGACAGACTGACCTGCAAACAGAGCTCTCCAGAGCAACACTGTCATGGCTCCTCCAGTGCTTCCATCTTTGCCCAGTCTTCCTTCCGTGTTCACAGGCGCAAATGATGTCACTCCCGCCAATGCCTGCAGGAGCCCAGGCTGGGGCACAGGGCTATGTATTCCACAGGGTACTGTGTGCCCTGAATGCAGAGCATACCTGCGCATTTTTGAGAGATACCAAACATGTGATCAACATTCTGCAATTGATTGAATGGAAACCCACCTATCTCCTAGTTACCGCGGATGTAGCTTCACTGTACACCGCTATCTCCCATCAACTGGGCTATGAAGCGGTCCATCACTTTCTGGCCCAGGATGGTAGTATTTCGGTGACTCAGTGCAACTATATTCTTGAATTACTTCTGTTTGCCATGACGCACAATCACTTTTGGCATGATGGGACCCATTTTTTGCAAGTGAAGGGAGTGGCCATGGGAGCAAAATTTGCTCCCAGTATGGCCAATCTCTTCATGGCAAAGTGGGAGGAGGATATAGTCTTTAGTGACAAACCTCCGGAACTAGTCACCTGGAAAAGGTTTATCGATGACATCTTGTTTATCTGGGATGGTGACAGTTCATCGGCAGAGCTCTTCCTGTCCCATTTAAACAACAACAACCGTGGGATAGTTCTTAGCTATGTCTCAAGCCCCATCAATATCCAATTTTTGGATTTGAATATTTCCATCCGGGATAATAATATAACTACCACAAAGTTTTTCAAGAAAACTGACAGGAATAGCTATATTCCACTCGACTCCTGCCATCATAGGTCATGGCTCTCAGCGGTCCCTAAGGGCCAGTTTCTTCGCTTAAAACGCAATTGCACTTTTAATGAGGATTTTCTTAAGGAGGCACTAATCTTAAAAGAGAGATTCCTAGCTAAAGGTTACAACAGTGAGTCCCTTGACTCCATTATAATGGAGGTCAACAGTAGGGAACGTCAAACATTGTTAGCTGAGAGACCACCCAGGACTGATAACATGGACAACTATGGAGTTTCTTTACTCACAACGTTTTCCAGCCAGCATTGGGCTGTGAAAAGAATTTTACAGAAACATTGGTCGGTCATCAAAAATGACCGAATCTTGGGCCCCGAACTTCCTGATAGACCAAATGTGATCTTTAGGGGTGCAACTAACTTGCGAAATATGATTGCTCCAAATGTCCCGGACCCCCCAACTAGACCCACTTTTTTTGGTGATTTGAAGGGCTTCTACCCCTGTGGGAAATGTAGAGCTTGTAAGCTAAATGCTCTACGAGGCAGGAGATTTACTGAGTTCACCTCGTCTAGCAATGGACTTACATACCCCATACGAACATTCATCACATGCACCACTAAGTGCGTTGTGTACTTACTTAGATGTCCATGTGGTTTGGAGTATGTGGGACGCACAGTACGCATGCTACATGTGCGCCTGGGGGAACATATCACTAACATTTGTAAAGGATTTGACAAACATAACGTTAGTAAACATTACGATCTTAAACATAATCGGGACCCAAGAGGTACCACCTTTCTGGCCTTAGAAAAATATACCCCACACTGGCGCGGCAGTAACGCTAAGCGCACTATTTCCAGGGCAGAAACAAACTGGATCCATAAATTAGGGACACATATCCCTGGGGGGCTCAACGTCGAATGGGACATTAATTGTTTTATTAACAACAGTTGATTTAATATTCCCCTTTTTCCTTTTTTTGTACTGATTTTGTATTCAGTCTGGGTCTCATACACTATTTTCACTATTATTATTTGTATTTTTGTAAGCAATGTTTGCTAGGTAGTTTACATGATCTTTTATGTAAACTATATTTTATGATAATAGAGTGATTGTAATGTTCTTTCTAAACCTGTTGGTTATGTCTCATCCATGTATTTCTTTAACTGGACTATGGGTGATGGTGGGCAGCTAATGCTGTTTAGGCCCCCACCTCAATATTATGGTCATTTTCCTCTCTCTTTTTTTAGGGTAATCTATACGCATGTATTGCATACATATACATTTCGTATATTTTTTTGAACTAGGTTACCCTTTTTGGGACATGCATACAGTTAGACAGCCACCATTATTGTATTTGGCCATCTGTCAAACAAAGGTGATTTGTCATAGGACTCATTGTTTGTATTTTTCAGTGGTCACTTTTACTAGTCTATTGTATATTTGAGTCCCACCATTTAGTCATGATGGTACTCGAACTTTATTTGAATTAACTGGTCGTTGACCGTTTTTTTCCCTTTTTCTTCTTTTCCATGTGTGGTAACCATTCCGAAGGGACTGGTCATTTGTGGGTTAAACCCATTATGCACGGACGTTTTGGTCTGCACCTATGGCAGGGCTCCCTACCTCACCCATAGGCTATTTAAACCTTAAGCACGAGGGTGTGGGCGTACCCCTGATGACGTCAATCTGTGACGAAACGATCGTCGGGTAGATACGTCTACATGTCGTGCTAATTTTATCCGTTTTATTTTATATTTTTGCTAGCAATTTTCTTCGTTCAATTTTATACGACTCCATTGAGTCATCTGTATCTTTCAACGTCTATTTGGTTGGAAAATAAAGTACACGTGTTTTAGACTTTATCACACGATTGGGCGCTTTTTTCCTTTTTCATCCATTTGGTGACACGCCAACATTTTTCGAACGGACCGGAACGGACAACGTTCAAGGAACACCCGAAGGTGTGGGTCATTCTTTACCTTCCTATCCGGAAAGGTGATTCGAGTCATCCATTCACACGAGGAGTGTCGGAGGAACGATCTTGTCCGATCCCAACAGTTGGGGAGTTCGTATCTGCGCACACTAAAGGTGGCTCTGGTAAGCCTTTACTACTTACTTAAACAGTACATTGAAAGAATTTACGTGGTCAAGCACCTATACCAGTGATACCTGGGACCAATTTTAAAGTTTCATTCACGTTCAACTATAAAGTTCCATTCACGTTCCACCTAATGAACTTATATCCTCACATTTATGGGGCCTTGTAAATCACTTCATTTATCCAAAGCATGGGATTTGTTTTGATTTGTTTTTCAATTTTGTTGTTTATTTTTTTCACTTAATCACAAGTTTGTGCTTCACAGCATTAAGCTGTAGTTTAAATAATTATTTGTCCTTCTAAAAGTGTTTTTTTGACCCTTCTTTTGGTTTAATAATCCATTTTTTGTTTATTGCACAATATGCACATGTGTATTGTTTATCATTGATGTTTTACTTTTTGGAAACATTATCTTTGAAAGTTTTTTTTCCTGATTTATTGTTTCATTATATTCAGTCACATGTTATACATTAAGCGCTGCACTGTTTTTCACATTTCTGTTAGTTGGACCTAGTATCTGGTTTTTTGTGCTCAGCTGCTATTTTCTTAATTGATTTTTCCCATATCAACAAATTTTTTTACCAAGCGCAAGTTTCACTCCTTTTGTTTTTTACTGTTATACGATACACTAATTTGCTGCTGGTACATCCGTAATGGATGTTTTTGAATATAGATCCCAAGCTGTCATTGACACCACAGGAGTCTTTGATGGGAATGAGAATTCCAGGGATGACCTGTCCGGTTGTTTTTTGAGGTTGAAGAATTTAACCATTTCTGAACTACACACAAAATGGGATATAGCCTATCTGGAGGAATATGTAAGGGAAAATATGGTTCCCAGGAGTTTGAGATGGGAGGTTAACCCACAAAAGGAGGACACGGAAATAGCCGAATGGTTTAAATACTTCAATGAGGCAGGGGTTCAGTTTTTAAAATTCCTGATTGCTAAGAAATCGAGGAAACTTGCCTCATTGGATTATGAGATTGGTCTGATTAAAACTAAGCTTGTCCCCTTTAAAAATGATCCTGAGTATATGCAAAGATCTGAATCCCTAAAAACTATCCTGACCAAAGAGGAAACTGAACAAAAAACTAAGAAAAAGAAAAAATACAATAGGGATAAAAAAGATTATAAAGACAATGTTGTCTTTAAATGGCAGGTCTCTACTGAGAACTTGGCCCCCTCACCCCCCATGGGTGATCCAGGTCTACATCCCCCAGGGCATATTGAGGGAATCAGAGGAGGCGGCGTTGGTGATTCTAACCTTTTTTGGGGCCCCATGAGTCAGGCCTCTCCAGTATACACTGAAAGAGTAATGGGTCCATCATCACAACCATATCCCCAGTCCTTCAGAGGAAGGGTCGATAAACGTAATCTTAATCATCACCATCATCCAACTCCATTTAATCATCACCAATATCCCACTTCAATGGCGCCCCCTCCACCCTGGCGATCCAGAGGTGGTAAATCTTTTTCCCAGGGAAACAAATCCCTCTCTCAAGGTAGAGGTGGCAGCAGGGATAGGAGACCCCCTCCGGATGTAAGAGATTTGGGATCCAATTACAGGGTTGAGACCTTTAATAGATATGGCCCCCTTGGGGATGACAGGAATGGGCATTCTGAAGCCCCTAGGGGTCAGGGTGGTTTTCGTCCATCATATAGTCAACCCTCAGCTGGCAGTTTTTACCAACAGGGTTTTCAGGAGGGCACTCGGGGGGGACACAAGAGAAACGGAGACACAAGAGAGGGTGCAGAGGGGGGAAACGTCTTCACACCAAAAAGAAGAAGGACTTAGATATTAGTGGTGTCATTAACTTAAGTAATAAAAAGCTATCTAATGAAGAATTGCAGACTCTCGGAAAGGGTCTCAAGTTTGTGCCCCCTCAGAATCTAAATAAATTCCAGACATTTATAGATATTCAAAAGTTTACACGCAAGTTGAACATTAAGAGATATATTATGAGCAACCCCTCCCGCCAATTAGTTAGGGATTCAACAATTATGCATTCTGGTTTATCGAATGCCTCCTTGTTCAATCCTCCTGGTAATACAGCACCTAACATCAATATTTTCCGTGATCTGGTATTAAAGGATCTCAATAGTTTGAAATTGAGACCAGCTCAACCCACACGGGAATTTAGGGCCGGTTTAGACTCATTGCTTAACAGGAAAGACATAGTAGTTCGGTCGGCTGACAAAGGCGGTGCCATTGTAATACTTGACAAAACCGCATATTCCAAAGAGATGACTAGGATTCTGTCAGACTCTGAGACCTACTCTCCATTACTTTTAGACCCCACCACCCAATTCAAAGGTGAACTAAAAGAGTTGGTTGAGAAAGGGTTCAATATGGGTATTTTAAATAAAAAAGAAAGGGACTTCCTGGTACCTTTGGCGCCGCGTTTACCGGTTATGTACTCTCTACCCAAGATACACAAATCTTTAGAAAATCCACCAGGGCGGCCCATCATCAGTGGAATTGACTCTGTAACCTCGCGTATAGGGAAATACATTGACAAATATCTGCAACCACTGGTGATGGGCACGCCATCCTTTTTGAGAGATACCAAACATGTGATCAACATTCTGCAATTGATTGAATGGAAACCCACCTATCTCCTAGTTACCGCGGATGTAGCTTCACTGTACACCGCTATCTCCCATCAACTGGGCTATGAAGCGGTCCATCACTTTCTGGCCCAGGATGGTAGTATTTCGGTGACTCAGTGCAACTATATTCTTGAATTACTTCTGTTTGCCATGACGCACAATCACTTTTGGCATGATGGGACCCATTTTTTGCAAGTGAAGGGAGTGGCCATGGGAGCAAAATTTGCTCCCAGTATGGCCAATCTCTTCATGGCAAAGTGGGAGGAGGATATAGTCTTTAGTGACAAACCTCCGGAACTAGTCACCTGGAAAAGGTTTATCGATGACATCTTGTTTATCTGGGATGGTGACAGTTCATCGGCAGAGCTCTTCCTGTCCCATTTAAACAACAACAACCGTGGGATAGTTCTTAGCTATGTCTCAAGCCCCATCAATATCCAATTTTTGGATTTGAATATTTCCATCCGGGATAATAATATAACTACCACAACGTTTTTCAAGAAAACTGACAGGAATAGCTATATTCCACTCGACTCCTGCCATCATAGGTCATGGCTCTCAGCGGTCCCTAAGGGCCAGTTTCTTTGCTTAAAACGCAATTGCACTTTTAATGAGGATTTTCTTAAGGAGGTACTAATCTTAAAAGAGAGATTCCTAGCTAAAGGTTACAACAGTGAGTCCCTTGACTCCATTATAATGGAGGTCAACAGTAGGGAACGTCAAACATTGTTAGCTGAGAGACCACCCAGGACTGATAACATGGACAACTATGGAGTTTCTTTACTCACAACGTTTTCCAGCCAGCATTGGGCTGTGAAAAGAATTTTACAGAAACATTGGTCGGTCATCAAAAATGACTGAATCTTGGGCCCCGAACTTCCTGATAGACCAAATGTGATCTTTAGGGGTGCAACTAACTTGCGAAATATGATTGCTCCAAATGTCCCGGACCCCCCAACTAGACCCACTTTTTTTGGTGATTTGAAGGGCTTCTACCCCTGTGGGAAATGTAGAGCTTGTAAGCTAAATGCTCTACGAGGCAGGAGATTTACTGAGTTCACCTCGTCTAGCAATGGACTTACATACCCCATACGAACATTCATCACATGCACCACTAAGTGCGTTGTGTACTTACTTAGATGTCCATGTGGTTTGGAGTATGTGGGACGCACAGTACGCATGCTACATGTGCGCCTGGGGGAACATATCACTAACATTTGTAAAGGATTTGACAAACATAACGTTAGTAAACATTACGATCTTAAACATAATCGGGACCCAAGAGGTACCACCTTTCTGGCCTTAGAAAAATATACCCCACACTGGCGCGGCAGTAACGCTAAGCGCACTATTTCCAGGGCAGAAACAAACTGGATCCATAAATTAGGGACACATATCCCTGGGGGGCTCAACGTCGAATGGGACATTAATTGTTTTATTAACAACAGTTGATTTAATATTCCCCTTTTTCCTTTTTTTGTACTGATTTTGTATTCAGTCTGGGTCTCATACACTATTTTCACTATTATTATTTGTATTTTTGTAAGCAATGTTTGCTAGGTAGTTTACATGATCTTTTATGTAAACTATATTTTATGATAATAGAGTGATTGTAATGTTCTTTCTAAACCTGTTGGTTATGTCTCATCCATGTATTTCTTTAACTGGACTATGGGTGATGGTGGGCAGCTAATGCTGTTTAGGCCCCCACCTCAATATTATGGTCATTTTCCTCTCTCTTTTTTTAGGGTAATCTATACGCATGTATTGCATACATATACATTTTGTATATTTTTTTGAACTAGGTTACCCTTTTTGGGACATGCATACAGTTAGACAGCCACCATTATTGTATTTGGCCATCTGTCAAACAAAGGTGATTTGTCATAGGACTCATTGTTTGTATTTTTCAGTGGTCACTTTTACTAGTCTATTGTATATTTGAGTCCCACCATTTAGTCATGATGGTACTCGAACTTTATTTGAATTAACTGGTTGTTGACCGTTTTTTTCCCTTTTTCTTCTTTTCCATGTGTGGTAACCATTCCGAAGGGACTGGTCATTTGTGGGTTAAACCCATTATGCACGGACGTTTTGGTCTGCACCTATGGCAGGGCTCCCTACCTCACCCATAGGCTATTTAAACCTTAAGCACGAGGGTGTGGGCGTACCCCTGATGACGTCAATCTTTGACAAAACGATCGTCGGGTAGATACGTCTACATCTCGTGCTAATTTTATCCGTTTTATTTTATATTTTTGCTAGCAATTTTCTTCGTTCAATTTTATACGACTCCATTGAGTCATCTGTATCTTTCAACGTCTATTTGGTTGGAAAATAAAGTACACGTGTTTTAGACTTTATCACACGATTGGGCGCTTTTTTCCTTTTTCATCCATTTGGTGACACGCCAACATTTTTCGAACGGACCGGAACGGACAACGTTCAAGGAACACCCGAAGGTGTGGGTCATTCTTTACCTTCCTATCCGGAAAGGTGATTCGAGTCATCCATTCACACGAGGAGTGTCGGAGGAACGATCTTGTCCGATCCCAACAGTTGGGGAGTTCGTATCTGCGCACACTAAAGGTGGCTCTGGTAAGCCTTTACTACTTACTTAAACAGTACATTGAAAGAATTTACGTGGTCAAGCACCTATACCAGTGATACCTGGGACCAATTTTAAAGTTTCATTCACGTTCAACTATAAAGTTCCATTCACGTTCCACCTAATGAACTTATATCCTCACATTTATGGGGCCTTGTAAATCACTTCATTTATCCAAAGCATGGGATTTGTTTTGATTTGTTTTTCAATTTTGTTGTTTATTTTTTTTCACTTAATCACAAGTTTGTGCTTCACAGCATTAAGCTGTAGTTTAAATAATTATTTGTCCTTCTAAAAGTGTTTTTTTGACCCTTCTTTTGGTTTAATAATCCATTTTTTGTTTATTGCACAATATGCACATGTGTATTGTTTATCATTGATGTTTTACTTTTTGGAAACATTATCTTTGAAAGTTTTTTTTTCCTGATTTATTGTTTCATTATATTCAGTCACATGTTATACATTAAGCGCTGCACTGTTTTTCACATACCTGCGCATGCCACTTGCTATGGGGGCACTGGTGCATGCTTGCGCCCGAGCCCTGCTCTATGCGTCCATAAGACACATAGAACTGCAGCTCAGCCCCATCCTCTGCTCTATCCTCATTGGCTCACTGGCTGTGATTGACAGCCTCCACTGCTGTCTCAGCCAATGAGGAGAGGGAGTCCTGGCACAGCCGAGGCTCTTATGCACATCGCTGGATTGACAAGGAGCTCAGGTGAGTATTGGGGGCAGCACACAGAAGGTTTTTTTACGATACGGCACTGTGTTATTTTAACTGACACTTGGGTAGTTGTGCAACGCTGTACCCAAATAAAATTGATGTTTTTTTTCCCACAAATAAAGCTTTTTTTTGGTGATATTTGATCACCTCTTTTTATTTTTTCTGCTATAAACAAAAAACTATTTTGAAAAAAAAAAAAAAAATGTTTTACTTTCTGCTATAAAACACATCCAATAAAAAACCTCTGGGGAAACTCGCCACAACCAGGTCTCCCAAATGTGGCACAGGGGGGGGAGGGGGGCAGATAAGCAGAGCTTACCCATTTGGGTGGAGTTCTGCTTTTAGTACACCCATGAGAACGAGGCCTTATATTCAGACCAACATTGGATCATAAATTCATTTGTCAAGAGTTAGTGGAGAAAATGATGACTAAGCAGCATCTACAGTAAGCTGCAGAAAGTCTTGAGAGACGTCTATAATATCCTATAAAGACCTTGTACGACCTCCTCTACAGCTGAGGAGTTGGTTTTCCATCAATGTGCACAGAAATTACCATTGAATGATAAAATATAAGAAGGATAGACATTGTGAAGCATAGGTGCTGCCACTATAAATCCGGGGCCACCAGTGACTCTGAATGCAACACTGTCTGTATGTGATTTCTATAATGTTTCTACGCCAATCCTTTGTGCGTGTTGACTTTCGTAGAAACATTTTGTTATGAGTGTTTTCCTCTGGGCAAACTGCTTTAGGAAATTAGATGAAGACTGAAATGAGTTCCTTGGAACTTGGCCCTTTTGTCCCCTCCCCCACCGGACCATTATGTACAAGTGACCCACTGATCTTCAAGCTTCTGTTCAATTCTTCTTAAAAACAAAGCACAGTGGGAGGCACTGAAGCCCCTGAAACAGGAGGGCATGAATGAGGAGTTTTCAAGAGGAAAATGGTACTTTGCAAAAATAAGAGCATTGCAATGTAAGGTGGCTCTCTGTCATGTCCAGTGAACTACGTGAATGCGCACACCATCTGGTTCATCTTAAAGGGAATCCTCTGTCTTTTCAAATGCGCATGTGAATGTGCTGCATTCTAATACATGTATCAGTGTCGTTTTTGAAAGTACATGGGGGCATCTGTGTCTGCACATTGTGCTTCCTGCTTGCTGTTACTGCATACTGATTGTGCTTTGCTGTTCCTCATTTATAGAGAGGGTCCATCAGTCTATTTAAACTGATAAATTTATATATTTACTATATTTTAACTGAGGTTCATCCTGTATTCTTAGAAGCTGTTGTGAAGGGGAGCTAAATATACTACATGGTCTACATAAAGTCAATAGAGAAACTCTACAGTCAAGTATAGCTCACCCCCTAAAGAGCCGCTGGTGAACTTTTTTCCTTTTCCCTTAGTTAAGACTTGCATAGCGTGAAGGGAACATGGCAACTGAACACGTTAAGGTCTCTTCTCTAGCTTGCTGAACTAGGCAAAAATGTCCCACAGAGCCTCTAATACTGACAGGTAACTAGGACGTTTTGAAAAAGGATCAAATACTGCACACAGTCACTAACATCTAGCAGCAGGTCAATAACTCACACAGCCACAGGATCATTGGTTGCCTCTTTCCGATATCCACCAGGCATTCTCCAGTGAGGGAGATACAAACTCACACCAACGTAGGACAGCGGAAACACCTTTTTCCCAACTTTCTCGTGGTACACCTTTCCCCAGCTTCTCCAGATCTAAACAAACTCCAGGACTAAACTTTTGCAAATTGCCCTCCCAGCTGACACCTTAGCTGGGACCTCAATGTCTTCTGGATGGCACCTCTAGAAGTCCTGCCCCAGGGGCAGAACCCCTGCTAATGGGTCTCCTCCTGCAGGACTGGCCCCAGGAACTCTGCACCTCCTGCCTCAGACTATTTATGGGCTCTTCCACCACCTTCTGGGCACACCTCCCCAGAGATTGGCTGGAGTTCCATTGTCAGGGTACCAATAGCAGGAGGTCTCTACGACCCAGCATCGGTCAGAGCATGAGAAGGGATTTAGGACCCAGCACCTCCGCCAGTACAAGACATGGGCCTTTATAAGGAAGTCAGCCCTTGGCTGAAGTGCTGTTTGATCTCAGCTGTTACCGATGTTCTTGTGTAGCACTGACCCCC
Organism: Lithobates pipiens; assembly: GCF_037356315.1. Lineage (NCBI taxonomy): Eukaryota > Metazoa > Chordata > Amphibia > Anura > Ranidae > Lithobates > Lithobates pipiens. Next base: position 475,253,284 of record NW_027507718.1, on the reverse strand, counting down.
GAAGGAGCTGCTCATTTGAATTGGGCCTGCACTCTACTGAGAAACCCCCCCCCCCCCCTTCTGAATGACTTTGTCCCCTTGGCACAGATGTGGTACAATAATAATACAGTACAGTGTAAACATGTAGCTGTGTCTATCCCTCTGCATCCTCTGGCTCCACCTGGTGGGGAAAGACAGTAAACCACACACTTGTACTCTTAAACAGGAATACTTTTACTGAGAATATAGCAAATAGGTGGGTACAGAGTTTGCACTGTCGTTCCAACGTAGAACGTCAGCACAACATAAGTCAACAGGCAAATACAATAAATAACATGCAAGTATGTTACTATCTAAACCTGGGAGCTCCCCTTATTTAAAGTCTATGTGAGGCCTCACTTGTATTTCTTCCTTTATCTTCTTTCTTCGCTAGTTTAAATAGTTCCTCAAATAATTGTAATCCAAAGGGGTAAGTAGAGAAAGTTAACTTAGGACACTCCAGGTATAACTCCAGAAACTTGTAATCACACTTAGGTACTAAAGTGAAACAGGCTTCAAGCCTATTAAGTGTCAGTTGCTAAATTATGCTACCGTGGAACAACAGGTCCCAGCAAGGCCTATTAGTAAGTCTAAGTACGTGTAATAGATTAAACAGTGGGCCGCAACCCGCTCACCAATCAGATCAGAGTTCTGAGTGATGGCTTGAGTCCTACAACTATCCGCTGATTAGGCCAGATGCTCCGTGTCACTCCACCGACTAGATCCGGCTCTCTGCTGCTCCAACAAGCGTCTCCGATCCCCATCGGTCTGATCACCAGCTCTTGGCTCCGTCAAGTCACCCAGCAAACAGTCTGGTTTGCACTCCGCGGTGAATATCTACCGATGCGTCCGATAACCTTACACACAGTTCCGCACAGGCAGGCAATGTGGTTCCAAGAGACCAAATATGGCTATGGCTTTTATACGCTACCCAGCATGCACTGCATATCAAAGTGTTCGTGGGTAGGTCACACAGACTCCTGGGTAGATGAGGTCAAATGACCAAAGTAAACACAGTCACTTCCTGTTATCTTTCCAACACCATAAAAAAAGAAAAATAGCTAAAGTCCATTTCCAGTTTTGGTCACTAGATGGCATCCAATACTAGTGAATAACATTGTCCATAGATTTACATTGTACTTCACATTAATTGCATTAAAGTGGTTGTAAACCCTTACCACACACTTTGACCTACAGGTAAGCCTAGATTAAGGCTTACCTGTAGGTCCAAGAAATATCTCCTAAACCTATTCGGTTTAGGAGATATTTGCCCGAAGACAGGCACCAATGTCTACGGCGCATGCTCCGTAGACAGCGGCGCGCAGGCGCACTGAGCGTAGCATCGTCAACGACGAAGATGCCGCGCATGTCGGCTCCTATGCACATGCGCAAGAGTGACGTCATTGCGGCTTCGCTGAATGACAGCGGCGGAGCTGCGAGACCCCAGGAGAAGTTGGATGCGCCGGACTACAGGGGACAGCGGTGACTTCGCTGGCTCCTGTGTCAGGTAAGTGACACATAATGGACTACTATGCGATGCATAGTAGTCCATTATGCTTTACCTTTGCAGGGAATCAAAGAGGAAGTAAACTCATCAGGGTTTACTTCCTCTTTAATACACAACTATATCCCCTCTACACCTGTTTCTAGTGATTCTTGATTACCGACCCGGCTTGTTCCCGACCTGTCTCCTGCCTGCCTCTTGACCTTGACCTCGGCTTGTTTAACAGATCTCCTTGGCCTGGAACCTGTCGTGATCCTCGGCTCCCACCTAACCTCGTCTCCTCTGCTATCCACCTGGCACCGAACCTTGGCTTGTATTGACTACCCTCTCTCTATGACCCTGTTTACCTGCTACATCTCACAGGTGCCACCTGCCTGCAGCAGCCCCGCAGCACATCAGCTTTGTTCCTGAGCCTTTTCTGCAAGCAACTCTGCAGGCATCCTGTGCAACTTTGAGCCTGACTCCTCCTGTTTCACCTCCAGTGAGGAGTCTGGAACTGAGCTGCAAGGGAGGCCCTCTCTCCATTCCCCTCTAGCACTTTGGTACCTGATGGTATCAAACAGCCAAGATGTCTGTAGCAGAGAGGGGTGCTTCTATGCTTGAAAGCCTCTGTCAGCAGATGGCAGCACTGACGCAAGCAGTCAAGAATCTGCAGGAGGGTTATTTCTAGCTTGATGGACCTTTGCTATAGAGACTGTCCGAGTGGGGTTCATCATCTCTCTCTTGTCTGATGAAAACAATCCTGGACCCATAACCTCCTAGAATGAAAGGATGAGGTGTTGAACTCAGTTACCATGTTGACTGATACCGGATGGAATGACACAGCTTTGAACTACCAATTCCGTATAGGCCTCCCCGAAACCATCAAGGTTGAGCTGGCCAGGTCTGCAGCTCCCGCCACGCTAGAGGCTCTTGTCCAAGCTTCCAGCTGCATAGGTGTCTGTGAGACTGATGCTCTGAGCGTTTTCAGACCTTTCGTCCAACCTGGGTACTGCCCAAAGTCCCATCTCCAACAGTTCCTGCCGCTACTCCTCCGAATTCCACCGATATAGAACCAATGCAGATTGGTCCACTCCAGTTCAGGACCTATTTCACAAGAATCGGTCCCTATTCTCACAACCACCGACACAGGGCACCAAAACTCAATTTTGATGTGATCAGATCTCCCATTTTCCCAGAGGGGAGGTCACCTTCTCATCCAACTACTGCCACCAGCATTGTGCCATCCCCATGTCAAACCAACTCCCTTACTTGCCTGACCATACAACCAGCAACAGACACCAGTCAAGTAGTCCCTTCTGTCTACCCCGACTACCTTGATGTCTTTGACAAAAGGAAAGCCAATGCCCTGCCTCCACACCAGTCATATGACTGTCCTATTGAGCTTCTCCCTGGGTGCATCTTCCCTTTGTCCAAGGTGGAATTGGAGGCCCTAAGACAGTACATTGATGAGATCCTAGCCAAAGGCTTCATTCGTCCCTCCTCCTCACCTGTCAGAGCAGGCAACTTCTTTGTTGAAAAGAAAGACCACTCCCTCAGGCCATGCATCAACTACCGGGAGCTCAACAAGGTCACCATCAAGAATAGGTACCCTCTTCCCCTCGTTCTGGAGTTGTTCCAGAGGTTCCAAGCAGCCCGGGTATCTACAAAACTGGACTTGAGAAGGGGCATATAATCTGGTGCGCATTAGAGAGGGGTGCGAGTGGAAAACGGCCTTCAAAAAACACTTTGGCCACTTTGAATACCTTGTGATGCCCTTTGGGCTATGCAATACCCCGCAACATTTCAACAGCTGGTCAATGATATCTTCTGAGAGTAATTTGACTTTTTCCTAATCATCTACCTGGACAATATCCTGATCTTCTCTGCCTCTCTCGAACTTTGACAATGTCAAAAAGGTATCTAAATACCCTCCGCAGGTACGGTTTGTACGCCAAAGCAAAGAAGTGCGATTTTGAGAAACGATCCATTCAATTCTTGGGGCTCATTATCTCCGTTGAAGGGATTTCCATGGATCCCGAGAAGGTCTCAGCAATACTAGACTGGCCGCACCTTCAGACAGAAAGGGTGTCCAAAGATTTGTAGGCTTTGCCAACTTCTACTGGAGATTCATTAAAGGCTTTTCTGCAAGAAACTCTGCAGGCAACCTGTGTGACTTTGGGCCAGACTCCTCCTGTTACCACCAGGGGAGTCTGGAACTGAGCTGCAAGGGAAGCCCTCTCTCCATTGTACTCCAGCACTTTGGTACCCGATATCCATAAATATTGAGGCTGCTTACTCTGCTCTTCCTCCCACAATAATTCTAGAATACTTTAGAATACAGGGAGAAGCAGCAGCCTGTTAGACAATGAGCAGGCCTGAATAATCAGGCAGACTGCATGCTCACTCAGAATATACAAATTTTGTCTTAAGAAAGCATGTCATTAGATAAATGGAAGCACCGATGTAAGAAAAGTCCAGTGCTAGAACAAGAAGACTATAACATGCATACTCACAGTTCTGAACAAAGGCTTACGCCAGATGCATATTTGCATGCATGTGCAAACATATTGGTGTGCACACATGCACCCTCAGCACTTCTATTGGCGCTAAACAGCCTTAAGCTGGATTGTGACATGTACACATTCTGAGTGGCCTTCAGCTAGTTCCTGATTTACCTGTGACCTGGCTTGCTACATTTCCCTTGCTGTGTACAATACAGCCTGCCTTTGACCTGTCTTTGGATTCCTGTTGTGCCCTGGGCCCATGTTTGGACTCTGTATCCTGCTTCCTGATTCACCTTGCTGCCTGGCTGTGAACTGACCTCAGCTTGTATCCTGACTATGCTTCTGCATCATGTTCCTGTACCTCATTGTCCAGCTGTTGATGACCTTTGCCTTGTGCCCTGGCTTCTTTCCTATCTTCTTATCAAGTGTCCCTGTGTTCTGGCATTTGGTCCTTGTCTGGTGGTCCACGGTCATCTGTGTCCTGCATCCAAAAGTTGGGACTGCCTGCCACATCAGCCCTCGTGGCACTCTGTGTCCTTACATCTCCTGTTACCATTAACATCTCTTTTTGACAACAGATGCAAGAGAAGCCCCCTCTCCAGCTCGATCTCCAACAAGGTACTTGACAGCTTAATCTTTCTCCCTAATCTATAGCTGCTGAAAACATCAGAGGTCTATTTAGACCTTTGTTTTATTTTTGCCTTTAACAGCACCCTTCATCTCCATATTGCCAAGGACACAATGACCATAACCTGACCATATATGGATTGAAATTTAGGCTAAACCCTGTTTAATTGGTTGACATTTGTTTTGTGGGTGTCCCTGTTGGCACCACCTGACCCAACAAAAGTACATTTTTGCAGAAAATGTCTTGGCCAAACAGCACCTGCATTCAATCAGATTTGGGCACTGTTGGGATATTCTGACAGCCGCTGGTGTCAGCTGCTGTCAGACCACAATAGCTGGCAATGCAGATTTAGCCATCCATGCTGTTTAGCATGTAAGCAGATCCAAAGTTTGCCACCAGCAACAGTCATGCCACCCGGGGCGCCTCCCATCATTCTCCTGCAACAGAAACGAGACATGATCCCATGCACCTGTTGCATGGAGGAACTTCACCATCTTGATTACTCTCTGCCAAAGGCCCACCTACAGAGATAAAGAAATGTCCACAGGCTTTTTAATGCTTTTACTGTAACATGAACAAAGTTTTTTCCCTGTACAGAAGTACACCACTTCCTCTTTCCACGAGACATCTGCAAAACTGTTATACTCAAGTTTAACACGGGGATTCTGACCAACACTTCAATTTTCCTCTGCTGTAGGTTAACTGAGATGAGGTCTTTTTCCTTGGGGCCATACCAGGCCTACCTCAAAGGGCATAGGCAACATAAGACTGCAACCTACAAAATGAAGGTTACCACTTCCCATTAACCTCTCTTTTCTAGTTCTTCTGCCCTGGCCTATAAAGGAATAGACTAGCCCAGTCCACAGTACCCACCTAGGGGCAGGGTTTCCCTAAAAAAGGTTAGTAACACCTACTTAGGAGCAAGGATAGGGGAATCGAGTGAATCTGAAAGTGTATGGTAAGCTTTGCCAACAAAAAAATTTGAGTATGTTCCCTTAATTAATTTTCACTTCGCAAGAGAATTTTTCTTCACATTCCTTAAGCTTAGTGAAACTACTCTTGCAAATTGCAAACTCACTTTGTAAAGTGAACCTGCTCTGTTCAGGATCAGTATGTCACAAACCCCTCTGCAACTCTGTAATAATCTAGTAATTTAGTGAGGGCAGAGTCGGCTCTCCCTCCTGCTTCCTGTGTTCTTCCTTTAACAATATGTCATAGTATAGGCTATAGAGATTTATAGATTAGTGAGTGAGTGACTTGTATAGCGCTACCTATGCGAACTGAATCGCCTCAGGGCGCTTTCTTGCCACCGGTATCCATCTGCAGCTTTTAGTCAAGTGGTCATCAACCCTGTCCTCAGGGCCCACTAACAGGCCAGGTTTGCAAGATAACTGAAATACATCACAGGTGATATCATTTGCTGCTCAGTGATTGCAGTATTCTAGTCTGCATCTCCCCAAGGTAATACATAAAACCTGGCCTGTTAGTGGGCCCTGAGGACAGGTTTGATGACTGCTGGAGGTCACTTGAGGGAGCTCTCATTGTCCTAGGCTAGGTTCATTTTTATGAGCATCCCCACTGAAAATTCGGACTACAGATCAGGCTGTCTTTCACATTCAGACCTTAAGTCAGCCCCCCCGGACATTCAGACCCCAGATCAGTTTTCCCTTACCATTCAGATTTCAAATCAACAAGCGATGCTGTGACATAAGGAGAAAATCAGAATGGTTATAGGGTTTAGGTTTATTCTTGACTTGGGCAGAAGTTGAAGCCAATAGAGTGGTGGATCTACATTTGACTGGACTAGGTGGTGGCCTGGGGACAAGCAGGGCTGGTGCAAGGATTTTTGACATCCTAGGCAAAACCTAATTTTGCCCCCCATTTGGCTCCACCCCTGACTCCACCCCCTTTGCATTGCCCTTGTATACCTGCAAGGGCTTACGTAGGTTGTAGTCCATGGAGCAGAGATGTATGCTCACCTTTGAAAATACATACAGCCCACAGTAACAAAGAGATAAGCTACCTGGGCTGTGAAACTGTGCACGGGGCATGACAGGAATTTTCCAAAGAATAGTCGAAGTAAAGCCGTAGTCAGGGATTCCAGAAGTCAGAATAAACGATAAACAAAGCCAGGGACTGAACCCAAGGTCAGTCTTGGAACATTAGAACAGAAGACAGAGGCACACTTGGCAAACGTGAGAAAATGAACTGCCAAAACCATCAGAGTGAGACAGGGTTTTATACCCAGCTAATTAGGTAACCTGCCTCAGCTGATCCAGTAGTGACAGGTACAAAAGGAGTATCACCCACAGTACTTCATGCTAAATTAGGCATGACTGGAAAGCAGGCTGAATAGAACTGAGGAATTCCCTCAGAGCATGGAACAACCTCAGTTCCTTTGAGCTTTCTTCATTTTAGAAGTTCCAGCTGGAGAGAATTTCGTCGCTCGTAAGGCTCTTTCAAAAATCTTCAGGTCCTGCTTATGGACAGGGCCGGCGCTACCACTAGGCGAAGTAGGCAGCCGCCTAGGGCGCACTACTACCTAGGGCGCAACCACGGCCTCTGTCCAGTGTGAGCTCAGCTCTCCTCTCCTGATCGCTTGCTCCCTGTGGTGTGCCGCCGGCTCCACCAATCCAATCCAAAAGCTCACATGGGTTTATCTCACAGCGCCGCTCAGGGACTCCTTTGCTCCAGCCTGTCCCTGTGGAGCGGCGCTGTGTGTCTCTATGAGTGCAGCGGATGGGGCGGGGCTCGGTGGAGATGGGAGCATTAAGAGGTCTGTCAGCTGACCTCCCGCCCGGCGGGGACATCATTGAGTGGATGAATGGCGCTGGCCTGGAGGGACACCGTGGAGCGGGTGGACGGCGCTGGCCTGGAGGGACATCGTGGAGCGGGTGGACGGCGCTGGCCTGGCCCTGGCGGGACATCGTGGAGGCGGAGCGGGTGGACGGCGCTGGCGTGGACTCCTGAACAATTCTGCACACCAAGTGCTGAGGAGAGGCCCTGATTATGGTCGCTGAAGCATCAAAGAGCAGAGGTAAGGAGGAGGGTGGTTCTTCCCTGATCTACATTGAGCTGTATGGAGGGAGTTTGTGTGTGAGTAATGCAGGAACTAGGAGTCAGGTAGGTCAGTGTATGTGTCAGTGTATGTGTCAGCGTATGTGTTAGCGTATGTGTCAGCGTGATGGTCAGTGTCAGTATATGTGTCAGTGTATGTGTCAGCGTATGTGTCAGCGTATGTGTCAGCGTATGGGTCAGTGTGATGGTCAGTGTGATGGTCAGCGTATGTGTCAGTGTGATGGTCAGCGTAGGTGTCAGTGTGATGGTCAGTGTATGTGTCAGTGTGATGGTCAGTGTATGTGTCAGTGTGATGGTCAGCGTATGTGTCAGTGTGATGGTCAGCGTATGTGTCAGTGTGAAGGTCAGCGTATGTGTCAGTGTGATGGTCAGCGTATGTGTCAGTGTGATGGTCAGCGTATGTGTCAGTGTGATGGTCAGTGTATGTGTCAATGTGATGGTCAGTGTATGTGTCAGTGTGGTGGTCAGTGTATGTGTCAGTGTGATGGTCAGTGTATGTGTCAGTGTGATGGTCAGTGTGATGGTCAGTGTGATGGTCAGCGTATGTGTCAGTGTGATGGTCAGTGTACGTGTCAGTGTGATGGTCAGCGTATGTGTCAGTGTGATGGTCAGTGTATGTGTCAGTGTATGTGTCAGTGTGATTGTCAGTGTCAGTGTATGTGTCAGTGTGATGGCCTGTGTCAGTGTGATGGTCAGTGTGATGGTCAGTGTAGGTGTCAATGTCAATGTAGGTGTCAGTGTGATGGTCAGTGTAAGTGTCAGTGTGATGGTCAGTGTAGGTGTCAGTGTGATGGTCAGTGTATGTATCAGTGTATGTGTCAGTGTGATGGCCTGTGTCAGTGTGATGGTCAGTGTGATGGTCAGTGTGGGTGTCAATGTCAATGTAGGTGTCAGTTTGATGGTCAGTGTAGGTGTCAGTTTGATGGTCAGTGTAGGTGTCAGTGTGATGGTCAGTGTAGATGTCAGTGTAATGGTCAGTGTATGTGTCAGTGTATGTGTCAGTGTGATGGTCAGTGTATGTGTCAGTGTGATTGTCAGTGTATGTGTCAGTGTGATGGTCAGTGTCAGTGTATGTGTCAGTGTGATGGTCAGTGTCAGTGTATGTGTCAGTGTGATGGTCAGTGTGATGGCCAGTGTCAGTGTATGTGTCAGTGTGATGGTCAGTGTGATGGTCAGTGTAGGTGTCAGTGTCAATGTAGGTGTCAGTGTGATGGTCAGTGTAGGTGTCAGTGTGATGGTCAGTGTAGGTGTCAGTGTAGGTGTCAGGTGGGTTAGTGTAGGTGCCAGGTAGGTCGGTGTAATTATCAGGTAGGTCAGTGTAGGGGTCAGTGTGATGTGAGTAGTGCAGGAAGTAGGAGTCAGGTGGATTAGTGTATGTGTCAGGGGGTCAGTGTAGGGGTCAGATAGGTCACATGTGTAGCAAGGGCAGGGTAAAGTGGAGTCGGGCGCAGCGGGGGGGGGGGGGGGCGGCAAAATTAGGTTTCGCCTAGGGTGTCAAAGATCCTTGCACCAGCCCTGCTTATGGACTATGGTGGCATACATACAATGAGGAGGTAGTGGGGACGCAAGCACAGGGATGTCAACGTCAATCGGGACACCAGCACAGGAACATCAGACCGGGCAGCAGGCACCGGAACATCAGACTGGGTAGCAGGCACTGAGACGTCAGACTGGGGCACAGGAACTTCAAGCTGGATAGCAGGCAAAGATTCAGGAGTGGCGTGAAGGATCCTAGAAGTATCCACTTGCTGAAACTTTGGTTGAGGAGGACGAGTTGGGCAGAGAGAGATAAGATGCCCTCTTATTTCACAATTGAAACAGAGTCCGCAGCCTCTCCTCCACTGTCTTTCACCTTGAGACAGCTTGGGCCAGATGGCCCCGATCTCCATAGGTTCCACGTCTCCCGGGGAGGGTGTGTGTGTGACCTTAGGAGCGTCTAGGCTTTGTGGGGTAAGGGCTTTGGCTTCATGGCTTGGAACATACTGTAATGGCATACTGTAATGGCATGGAGTAGTATTCCTGTCCTTGGGTACCCATAGGCCACGTGAACTAGGAGCAGACTTGGGAACACTGGTCTTCTTAGAAACTGTAATATAATCGTCCAGAGCAAACATGAAAGCTTCCCAGCTGTCCAAGACTTGACTCCTCTCCTGTAATAGCTGAAAAGCCCATATGTTGATTAGCCCAGTGAGCAGGTTGATGGATGCGTGAACCTTTATAAAGTCAAAGCGCCCCTCTGTCTAGGAGCAGTGAAGAGAGGGCTGCTTATACACCGCTGCCTATAAGCTTGGGGAGAGTTGGACCTCTAAAAATCGGCGGATTCCCTAACTCCATTTTTCGCACAGTCCGGTCGGTGATATCGGAAAGGAACATACTGCGCCCAAGAACAAACGGCGTCCACGAGGCATGCGGGACGTCCGTTCCGGATATGGTTACAAACGTGCGTGCGTCCGAGGAGGGGCTTCCACGTTCCAACAAACGGAAGTGACGTTACTTCCGGCAGAACCGCTTCTTCAGAGGGTGCCAGGAAACAAAAGGTTCCAGTTTCCAGGAGCAGCATGTGTGGTTTGGTGGGCATCCGGAGCCTGTGTAGATCCAGCAGAGGCTGTGACAGACACTGAGGAGCCATGGAGGGCACTGCAGCAGTTCAGGCGGTCGACTCCGGTTCTTCTGGCCCTGGCACATTTCAGGTAAGCGTAGTGAGGGCAGACCATGGCTTACTCTGGGAGGGAATAATGTCCTTGTGGCCAAGGCCTTTCCCTGGGTGGGGAACCACAGGTGAAGGGCTGGGCACTTCTCTCCTTCCCCCGAGCACAGTGGTGGCAACGGTTGGGAGCAGGCTTTCATGGTTTGTTTTCTGTCTTTTCTCTTGCTTTCAGGGTAATGCACAGGACAGAGCTCAGATACAGCCTCCAAGGAGAAAGTGTGCTGTCTGTGGGAAAAAACTTGGGCCTAATTGGGAGAAGCCGGTTTGCCCCGAATGTGTTAGTAATTTATCTAAGGATGACTCCATGACTGAGTGTCAGAAGATCCTTTCATCAGTTAAAGATGAGATTGCATCCACCTTCAAATCATTTAGAGGAATGATGGATAGGATACAGGGTCCCTCTGTGCCCTTATCTAGGGCAGCAAGTTTGCCCTCCCTGTCTGAGCCCAGTCAGGAGGATAGGGAAGACAGGGAGAGGGAGCCCAAGTCACTGGCCTCTTCCCAGGTGGACTCAGGGTCTGACTCTGAGGAAGAGGAAGATTACTCCAGAGGGTCCAGGTACAAATTGACATTGGACGATGTGGGGGATCTGTTAAAAGCGATCTATGACACCCTAGAGATCAGAGAGGAGTTGGTACAGCTTTCTAAGCATGACTTCATGTATCAGGGGGTGTCTGCTCAGAAATCCAGAGTTTTCCCGGTGCACAAATCTCTAGTGGAAGTGATCTTGCTGGAGTGGGAGCACCCTGAGAGGAGACCGTTCTTTTCGAGCAGTCTCAAACGTAGATTTTCCTTCAAGAAAGACGCGGCGCAGCCTTGGAACAAGGTTCCTAAGTTGGATGCGCCACTAGCAAAGCTCTCTAAGAAGACTGATCTGGCCTTGGATCACCTAGGATCCCTAAAGGAACCAATGGACAAGAGGGGTGATGTGCTGTTGAAGAGGGCTTGAGATGCCTCGTCTATTGCACTCAAGCCTGCCCTTGCAGCCACCTGTGTGGCTAGAAATTTGGAGTGCTGGTTAACCCAGTTACAGACAAATATTTCTGCAGGCACATCCCGACAGCAGCTGTTAAAGTCCTTTCCCTTATTGTTTAAGGCAGTTGGGTTCTTAGCCGATGCTTCTGCGGAGTCAGTAAAGCTTGCGGCTAGGTCTGCGGCTTTGGTTAACGTGGCGAGAAGGGCCGTATGGCTAAAGGCCTGGTTGGGAGATGCAGAATCTAAACTCAGGCTTTGGGGATTGCCTTTCTCAGGTGACCACCTTTTTGGTCCTGGACTCCAGGAGGCCCTGGAACGTACCCAGGACAAAATGAAAGCCTATCCTGAGAAAAAGAAGCAGCCTGAGAGCAAGCATCTTTTTCGAGGCCTTAGGCAACAGTCCGAGCAGGAGAGAGAGGGTCAGCCTAAGAAACACTGGTCGGGTCACAAGGGGCGTGGCAGAGGAGGAATATTATTCAATCCTCCTCATACCACCTCAAAGTCCCAGTGACTCCTGTGTTCCAGTGGGAGGAAGGTTGGGGGATTTCCTCCCACAATGGACAAACACAACTTCTGTCATGGTTATGCAGTGATCTTCCTGTGTTTGCTTACCTTCCCTCATGTCTTCAGACTAAGAAGCCAGCTACTTCCACCTGGTGGTTTTTATAACCTCTCCTCTAAGCATGGCTCCACCCCAGGCCCTATCAGGGAGCCCTATATAAACCTGTGCACTGCAGGCCTCAGTGCTGATCAACCATTGTGTATTCTTTGTGTGTTAGCTTCCTGCTTCCTGTTTCCTGCCGTGTGCTCTGCTACTGTTTTCCGTTACCGACTTTGGCGTGTCTTGACTATCCTTGTTTGCCTGTGATCCTGACCTTTTGGCGTGTACCCGACTATTCTCTTGTCTGCTTGTGGCCCCGACCTTGGCTTTGTCCCTCATCCCTATCCTCCTGTTGCCTACTGTGGGTGTGAGCTGGGGGACCCTGGGGGTCGTGACCTGGAGCCAGTTGCAGCCAAGTCCATCCTCACCACTGGAGGCTCTGGTGAACACGTGCTGGCTCTTAGACTCCGCGCCCCGGGGAATCTTACGCTCTATCCACAGTGGGATCTGTCCCCTGTCTGCAGCAGTCAGCCGTAGGGTCCACAACCTTGCGGTGCACTCCTGATCCTTCGGTGTGCACCTGTCACCTCGCCTCAAGGTGACCTGACAGTTTGATCAGCCATGGACCCGGCTGACGTGCCGCTTCCTGCAGATGATCCATTGCAGAGCTTAGTTCGGCGACTTGAGACCCAAGAATCGCATCAGACCCAGGTGATGCAATTCCTTCAGGATTTGGCATCCCGTTTTGAACAGGTTCAGGCCTCATTAGGACCCCCGGTTCAACAACCTCAACCGCTATCTGCCGCTGCACCTATTGCATCAGTCGCAGCCACACATTCATTACAACTACCAGCTCCGGTCCGTTTCTCTGGGGACTCCAAGGCTTGCAGGGGGTTCCTTAGCCAGTGCAAAATTCATTTTGAACTTCAGCCCCAAAACTTCCTGTCCGATCGGGCAAAAGTCCCATATATCATATCCCTCCTGTCCGGCTAGGCGTTAGCCTGGGCCGCCCCTCTGTGGGAACTGAATGATCCAGTGGTTTCTAACCTGTCTGATTTCTTGAAACTTTTTCGGAATATCTTCGAGGAACTGGGTCGTATCTCCTCAGCGGCTAGCGCTCTTTTACATCTCCGTCAAGAGTCTGCTTCTGTGGGACAGTATGCTCTTCAGTTCCGTATCCTCACAGCTGAATTGAGCTGGAATAATGAGGCCCTAGTTGCAACCTTTTTACATGGCCTCTCTGATAGAGTGAAGGATGAATTAGCAGGAAGATCCCTTCCTGCTGATCTGGACAGTGTCATCACCTTGTGTAACCAGATCGATATTCGCTTTCAGGAGAGGGCCCTGGAAAAAAGACGCCAGCACTCCCCGTTCTTTAGGCAGCCTGAGTCCCCAGTCCCTTCTCCTCGATCCGAGGAGCACCCCCTGCCTACCGAGGAACCTATGCAGTTGGGCTGGACTAAGTTATCTCCCGAAGAACGCGCTAGGCGCAGAACTCTGGGCCTATGCCTCTATTGTGGGGCCAAAGGTCATTTCCGTGACACTTGTTCTCTTCGTCCGGAAAAACGCTCAGGGCTAATACATCGGGAAGGTGGAGTATTAGACCCTGAAATATCACCTTCACCTTCTCGTCTTCTCCTTTCTGTGTTGCTTCATGTCGGTGCTTCCTCTCGTTCGGTCTCAGCACATCTGGATTCCGGAGCCGCTGCCAATTTCATGGATTGGGAAACTGCATCCTCCATGAGACTTACCCTTTTGCCCCTTACAACACCATTGGTGGTCTTGGCGATTGATGGCACGGTTCTCCCAGAGGGCCCTATCCGCTTCCAGACTATTCCTGTTAAGATGTCAGTAGGGACACTCCACCAGGAGTGGATATCCTTCCTTGTCTTACCTAAGGCTTCATCTCCTATCATATTAGGTCTTCCTTGGTTTCGGCTCCATTCTCCACACGTTGACTGGTCTGCTGGACAGATCCTGGCTTGGGGTTCCTCCTGTTCCTCTTCCTGCCTACTCAAGGGTACCCCAAAGGAGAAACTTCCTGTTTCCACCATCCCAGTATCTTCTGATTTTCCTGCTGTATATAGCGATCCCTGCGATACGTCCTGCAATAGTCGGACTGGTGCAGTCTCTGGGTCATGTGGTACTCTGGATGAGGAGCCCACCTATGAACCTGAGTCGATCATTCACTCCAGTTCGCATAACCATTTACCTTTGCCTGTCCCTAATCTCCCTTGGACACACAGCCAGGCTAACTTGTCTGCAAGTTCCAGAGTCGCTATGCCTTGTGATGCGATTGAGATGGTCGCTACATCTGACTATACTATTGAGTCGGCCTCTGCACCACTTATGCCAGTCCAGCCCATGCCCAATGAGCTTCCTGCTTCTTGTTCAGGACCTTCTGTGATTCAGCCTCACCCTACTGCTACTATGTCCGTTCAAACCCATTTAAGAGGCTCAATCCATCCTTTGAATAGAATACCTCATTCAGCCAGGAGGGGTTTTCAATCTTTTTCTCAGGGTTCTCTGCATTCTGTTTCTGTTTCAGCTACCCAGCTTGACTCTTGTGGCATGTCACTTTCTAACCAACCTGACCTCAGGGATCCACTGACCTCTGCCCAGTCTGGTGGTCCGGTTATGGATGCCCAACTCATCTTTAAGGGTCTGGGGGACCCTGCTCAGACTCCTGATCTTCTATTGCCCCTACCCATTCCTAAAAAGCCTTTAGTCCTCAAGACCCCTCGTCCTCTCCCTACCTCTGTTTCGGTCTCTGAGGATAATCTAAAATACGAGGTTAGTCAAGTTTTTTCCCGGCTCCGTAAAGGCATTCTTCAATACCTCGTACTTTGGAAAGGGTTGGGTCCTGAGGAGAAGTCTTGGATCACTGCATCTGAGGTCTTTGCTCCCTGTCTGTTAAGGAGGTTCCATCTGGAGTTTCCCTTTAAGCCTGGACCCAGGCAGGGAAGGGGGAGGCCTCGTAAGAAGGAGGGTACTGTCATGGTTATGCAGTGATCTTCCTGTGTTTGCTTACCTTCCCTCATGTCTTCAGACTAAGAAGCCAGCTACTTCCACCTGGTGGTTTTTATAACCTCTCCTCTAAGCATGGCTCCACCCCAGGCCCTATCAGGGAGCCCTATATAAACCTGTGCACTGCAGGCCTCAGTGCTGATCAACCATTGTGTATTCTTTGTGTGTTAGCTTCCTGCTTCCTGTTTCCTGCCGTGTGCTCTGCTACTGTTTTCCGTTAACGACTTTGGCGTGTCTTGACTATCCTTGTTTGCCTGTGATCCTGACCTTTTGGCGTGTACCCGACTATTCTCTTGTCTGCTTGTGGCCCCGACCTTGGCTTTGTCCCTCATCCCTATCCTCCTGTTGCCTACTGTGGGTGTGAGCTGGGGGACCCTGGGGGTCGTGACCTGGAGCCAGTTGCAGCCAAGTCCATCCTCACCACTGGAGGCTCTGGTGAACACGTGCTGGCTCTTAGACTCCGCGCCCCGGGGAATCTTACGCTCTATCCCCAGTGGGATCTGTCCCCTGTCTGCAGCAGTCAGCCGTAGGGTCCACAACCTTGCGGTGCACTCCTGATCCTTCGGTGTGCACCTGTCACCTCGCCTCAAGGTGACCTGACAACTTCAAGTTCATTTATATTAGAAATAATAAAAAACGGTTACAAGTTGGAGTTCAGTGCCATTCCCCCACCTACCTTCCTAGTAACCAAGTTACCCAGAGACTGAGGGAAGGCAGAGGCCCTGAGTCTGATGTTGGGAGAGCTGTTGGATCAAGTCATCAGCCGGGTACCAGAGGCAGAACAAGGACAGGGGGTATATTCCCACGTGTTTGTGGTTCGAAAGCCATCAGGCAAATTCAGGTTGATCCTCAATCTCAGGCCCCTGAACAGGTTTATCATGTACAAACAGTTCAGCATGGAGTCGATTTTTACAATAACGAACCTCCCGTTTCCCGAATGCTTTATAGCAACAGTCAACCTCAGGGACGCATATTTGCATGTACTGATACACCAAGAATTCCAGAAATTCCTCAGGTTGGCTGTAAGGGTGAAGAAACAAAGGGAAATAATAGATGTGGCGCTATACCTATATGTGGGGGTTACCATTAAGTTGGTATATAAAATATGTGAACAAAAGTGTGCTAAATGTGTTAGTCAATTTTCACATGTGTGAGAGTAATTCCTAACGTGCTGGTTAGTTTTGGGCAGAGATAATATATATTTACCAGCGTGCTGGTTCAAAAACCAAAATTATGAAAAAACAAAAAACAAAAATACAAAAAATATATAAAAAATATCCAAAAAATAATAAACACACAATAATGCACAACAGTTGCAATAGATCACGGTATGGCAAATCCTGTGACTTTCTTATGCTATACTTATCTCTATAGCAATATGCAATGCTAAAGTGCAGGTGCGAATAAATTCATATGAAACAGAAAGTTGGGACTAGGTGTGGTACCTGGTAAAATGACCGTGAGAAAAATATAGTAAAGTGCCACAAAATAATAAAATATCACAGTGGTAGTATAAACTGGTATTAAGTCTGCTAGTGATGCTATATAAAAAATTAATAAAATTAATATGAAACCTAAATACCATACACATAAAGCATAAATGTAATAAAATAATAAAATAATATAATGCAAAGGATTAGAAAAATAGAGATAGAAATATGCAAAAAACGTGCAAAAAATAGTGCAAAAGATGTGCAAAAAATGCAGGCAAATTGTAAACATTAGACGTGATGAAGCAAGTCTCTATTAGGTGGCGGAAAAATCCGCAGGTGCAAAAAGGAGGGGAGTGATGTTTTCCAATCGTGTTCTTCACATTCGGTGGCTTAAAAGGGTATTAAATTATTATGCTCTCACCGGAAGGAGGACCCCATCCGGGGTGGATCAACTTTCACAATATTAGCTATTGTGCGGCTCTCTGGCTTCCTTCAGCTGTAAAGGTTAGGGATCCCTCGTTCCTCCGTGAGTGCAATATGCCACGTTTATATAGAGTAGAGAAGAGGCACATCCATAGTGTGATACCGTTTTAAAAATTTGTTTATTGCAGCAAATAGGTAAAAAATACTCACAAACAAGTAGTTTAAAAGTGCGGTAGTGTGTACAGCTTTAAAATTCCCGCTCTGCAATCTCCGTCTGAGCTCGAGGTGTACGCTGCCTGGCCACGCCCTACGCGTTTCGTCACACGGACGTCATCTGGCTGTAAGGGTGAACTCAGAAATTCTCCACCTCCAGTTCAGGGCTCTTCCGTTTGGCCTAGCGTCCTCTCCCAGGATCTTTACGAAAGTCCTGGCAGAAGCTCTAGCTCCGCTACGTGTCAGAGCCATTGCAGTGATCCCCTACTTGGACGATCTTCTGTTTGTCGCCCGGCCCTATCTGCGGCTAGAAGAGGATCTACAGGAGGAGCTACTCTTCCTGCGTTCTCTTGGTTGGCTGATCAATCAGGACAAGTCACAGTTGATCCCAACCCAGGAAGTACTGTATCTGGGTTACAGAATTTCCTCTGTAGAGGGTAAGGTGTTTCTCCCATCAGAGAAGATAGAGAAGGTAGGTCTGGCACTAGCGCGGCTTCAGACCAATCAGGAAGCCCAGGTCAGAGATGCCATGAGAGTGATAGGCTTAATGACATCCTGTTTCCCAGCAGTCCCTTGGGCAGGGATCCACCAGCGCCCGCTGCAGGCTCTTTTGCTGCATTACTGGGATGGTAGTCAACAGAGTTTGGATCGTCCCATGCCGATACCCACAAGGGTCAAGAGGACTTTGTGGTGGTGGCGAACCAGTCACAACTTAGACAGGGATCTGTTGTGGTTCAGACCAACAGCTCTGGTGCTGACAACAGATGCCAGCTCTTTCGGCTGGGGTGCACATCTGGAAAAAGATCAGGCTCAAGGATCCTGGTCTCAGGTGGAAGCCAGATGGACCTCGAATCAGAGGGAATTGCTGGCAGTACAGAGGGCAATGGCAGCCTTCCAGCAAAAAATAATAGGGGACAACACCTCCAAGTAAGATCAGACAATGCAGCTGTTGTCGCTTATATAAACAAGCAGGGGGGGGGGACAAGGAGCCCTGCTTTGCAGAAAATAGCGGGTGAAAATTTCTCTTGGGCCGAGATGAATCTAGCTTCGCTATCAGCGGTGCATTTAAAGGGGGCTCAGAATTTGCTGGCAGACTTTCTCAGTCGCCAGTGTGTGAAACAGGACGAATAGTCTCTCAACCAGGATGTGTTCGAGCAGGTGGTGAGGACTTGGGGCATACCAGAGGTGGATTTGTTTGCCTCAGAAAGCAACAAGAAGGTTTCTCAGTTCTTTTCCCTGCACTCGCAGAATCAAGCCAAAGGGATAGATGCCTTCGCCAGTGCGTGGCACTTCAACCTATGCTATGCCTTTCCCCCAGTAAGACTGGAGGCGGCAGTCCTTCAGAAATTTCAGACCCAGGCAACGGATCTCATTCTGATAGCCCCATTTTGGCCAAGAATGGCTTGGTTTGCAGTCCTACAGAAATTGGCAATATATCCTCCGATTCATCTTCCGAGGAGGGAGGATCTAGTTACACAGGGTCCTATCTGGCATCCTCAAATAGAGACCCTCAGGCTTGCAGCGTGGTATCTGAGGAACAGCTGTTGAGGGCCCAAGGTTTTTCAGAAAGGGTCATTAAGAATCTTTTAGAATGCCATAAGCCAGTGAACAGGGCCATTTCATACCAAGGTGTGGAAGAGGTAAATTCCTGGCTGATGGAACAGAGGCAGGAAGATCCAGGTATTCCAGCAGTGCTGGACTTCTTCCAGGCAGAGGTGGAATTAGGGCTTTCTGTCAGCACCTTGAAGGTCCAGGTTGCCGCTTTAAGCGTCTTTCTTCAGGTCCCCCTGCAGCAAGATTATTTCGTAAATAATTTCTTTAAAGCCCTCTTCAGGTCCAGGCCAGTGAAGGTCAGAGCCTGTCCCTCCTGGGATTTAACCTTGGTGCTTGGTGCGCTCACAAGAAGTCCCTTCGAACCTCTGGAGAAATCTGCTGTTAAATGGGTATCCTTAAAAACAGCCCTTTTGTTTGCAATTACCTCAGCCAGGAGAGTGAGTGAGTTGCAGGCGCTCTCTTAGAGAGCCTTTTTTGTTGGTTTTGGAGGATAGGGTTGTGCTTAAAACAGATCCTAGTTTCCTCCCCAAGGTTGCTTCTGCTTTTAACAGAACGCAAGACATTATCCTGCCAACATTTTACTCCTCCTCAGAGGGTGATGAGGAAGGAGGATTTAGTTTATTTGATGTTAGGCGTAGCCTTTTAGTTTATTTAAAAATTAGCAAAGAATTCAGGAAGTCGGAATCTTTGTTTGTGAATTTTGAGGGGTCGCGCAAAGGAGTTAAGGCATCTAAATCCACCATCGCCAGATGGATTAGAATGACGGTTTTAGAGGTATACAGGTTGGCAGGGAGGAAAGCACCTCTAGTTAAGGCACATTCAACTAGGGCGGTGTCAGCTTTGTGGACAGAGAGGGCCGGTGCCACTCCGGAGGAGATCTGCAGAGTGGCGACGTAGTCCAGCTACTCCACGTTTGCAAAGCATTACCGCTTGGACCTGGCTGCTGATAAGGATCAAACATTCGGGAGAAAGGTCCTCCAGGCAGTGGTCCCGCCCTAGACTTACCGGTAACTCTTTTTCTAGGAGCCTGGTTTCCCACCCATTGTTTTTTAGCTGGAGTATAAGGGGATATACTAATGTTGTGCCAGTGTGTTATGTCTTTCAGAGCCTTCCGGCGGTTCCTGTGGAAACTGAAGAGGAAGGCCTGGAGGACTGCCTTTTAACCTTTTGGGTGAATGTGTTTTCTGTCCCGGAGGGAGGAGCCCTATGTCTCAGAGGCTGTCCTGGAAGACTCTTAGAAAAAGAGTTACCGGTAAGTTACCGGTAAGTCTAATGCTGCGTACAAATGACCGTTTTTTTCGAGGGACTAGGTCCGACGGTCTTTCGGACAGTTCCGACAGACTAACGGAATGAACTGACTTGGCCACACACAATCACACCAAAGTCCGACGGATTCGAACGTGATGACGTACAACCAGACTAGAATAAGGAAGTTCATAGCCAGTAGCTGCCCTAGCGTAGTTTTTTGTCCGTCGGACTAGTATACACACGAACCCGTTTCTCAGTCCGGCGGAGTTCCGGTGGTAAAATTTAAACATGTTCTATTTCTAAAGTCCGACGGATTTTTGGTAAGCAAAGGTCCGATGGAGCCCACACATGCTCGAATTGTCTGACGGACTCGTTCCGTTGGACCTTTGCTGTCAAAAAGTCCGGTCATGTGTATGTGGCATAACTCCGGTTTTCACTGGCCCAGTATTTCCTTCTGGCTTGGTTTCATACACTGGGAGCCCCGGAAGCTTCCTCCACACAACATAAGGCTGTGATCTCCAGCGATCAGCCAACTTATGCTTGCCTGGAATGCCTAGATTCCTCAGTAGGACCCGGTCACCTGGTTGAAGATATTGAATTCTTACTTTCAGGTCAAAGTTCCTTTTATTCCTATTCTCTCTGGAGTTTGAGGTGGCTCTAGTCTGTTTGTAAGCTATCTTCAAACTTCTCCATAGTCTGTCCACATACCCTCTATGAGAGGTCTCTGATGTGTGATCCAAGGAAGTCCCAAAGGCTAGATCTACTGGTATCCTGGCTTCACAGCCGAACATTAGTCTGTAGGGCGAATACCCAGTAGTATCACTCTTGGTACTATTGCAGGCATGGAAGAGTGCAGTGATATGTTTGCTCCAATGGGGTTTCTGCTCTGCAGTTAGCGTCCCCAACATATTCAGAAGAGTCCTGTTGAACCATTCTGGTTGAGGGTCCCCTTGTGGGAGGTAGGGAGTAGTCCTGGACTTGTGTATGCATAGTAGATCCAATAGTATTTTTATCAGCCTGCTCTCGAAGTCTCTTCCTTGGTCTGAATGTATCCATTGAGGTAGACCATAGTGGACAAATAATTTTTCTACGAGAGTCTTTGCTACTGTGGCTGCTTGCTGGTCTCTAGTATGAAACGCCTGCACATAGCGGGTGAAATGATCTGTAACCACAAAAATGTCCCCTTGCCCACTTAGGTCGGGTTCCAGGCACAGGAAATCTATGCAGACTAGATCCATCGGCCCTTGGCTCCCTAGGTGGCCCATTAGGGCAGCCCTCTGAGGCAGAGTATTCTGTTGGATGCACCTGAGGCAGGAATGACAATAACTCTCCACTTCGGTCCTCATGTGAGGCCAGTAGAATCTGTCCCTTATGAGTTGAAGAGTCCTCTCAGCTCCTAGGTGGCCATGATGGTCGTGCAGGGCCACCATCACTCTCTCTCTCTGTGCTTTTCCGGCAAAAGCAGTTGCCACTTCTCTTCGGGATCTTCAGAGGGGCCCCTTCGGTAGACCGCCCCTCGTTGTAACTGCAACCGATCCCACTCTTTCAACAGTAGCCGGGCTTCTTTCTGGGGACTCTTCCACAGTAGATCAGGCTGCTTGTTCTCCATTGCCTTTAGCACTAATCCACAGAGCGAATCTTCCTCCTGGTCTCTTCTGAGATCCTTCTTTGACAGCTTGGGAAGACCCTCTTGCATAATCTGAGAGACATTACAATAGCACTTGGGTACCCCCACTGAGGTCACTCCCACTTCTTCTGCTCTGGCCCCACATTTCCCTAGCTGGCTTGTCCCTTCACAGAGGGCTCCTACTCCTTCTGGGTAAGTTGGATCCATTCTTCTGAGGGGCTTTGGGAGTCATGGGTCCTTCTTGACAAGGCATCCGCATCTCGGTTACCAACTCCTGGTCTGTATTTCAGGCTGAAGGTAAACGCAGAGAGAGCAGCCAACCACCTGTGACCGGTGATGTCCAGCTTCGCAGTAGTGAGCAGGTATGTGAGGGGGTTGTTGTCTGTCTTGACGACGAATTCAGCCCCGTAGAGGTAGTCCTTCAGCTTGTCTACCACTGCCCACTTCCGAGCCAGAAATTCAAGCTTGTAAGTCAGGTAGTTTCTTTCGGCAGGAATTAAGCTTCTACTCACAGAGGCGACGGGCCGCAGGTGCCCATCGTGTTCCTGGTAGAGTACCCCTTCTAGGCCGTCTCGGCTGCCATCTATGTGTAATTCGTAGGGTTTGGCCGGGTCTGCATAGGCCAAGACAGGAGCAGTAGTAAGGCTCCACTTCAATTGTCTGAAGGCTTCCTCACACTCTGGAGTCCACTGATCCTGAATGGACTCCTTTTTCTTCCTGGGCCCTTCTTTTGTCTTTCCAGGCCTATTTGGGTCAATGCCGGTTTCTTCCTGATTCTTCAATAGCTCAGTAAGCAGGTGAGCTATTGTGACAAACCCTTCCACGAACCTTCTGTAATAGGAACAAAAGCCTAGAAATTATCTAAGCTCAGTCCTATTTGTGGGTCTGGGCCAAGAAGTGACAGCCTCCAGTTTCTTGGGATCTGTTGCTACTCCCTCTTCAGACACGATGTGCCCTAAGTAGTTCACAGAGGGTTGGTAGAATTGGCATTTCTCCACTGAGAGCTTCAGGCCCCCTTCATGAAGTCTTTTCAGAACCTTCTCCAGGCGCTCTTCATGTTCCCCTAGTGTTCTTCCAAACACTATGACATCACCCAGATACACCAGTACTTCAATCAAGTTCATGTAACCTACTGTCTTCTCCATTAGTCTCTGTAAGTTTGTTGGAGCTCCAGACAGGCCTTGTGGCATCCGATTGAACTCGAAGAAGCCCACAGGGGTGATGAAAGCAGTCTTCTCTCTGTCTTCAGAGCACATGGGGATCTGATAATACCCACTCTTTAGGTCCAGCACACTGAACCACTTCACCCCCGAGAGACTCTGTAAGGCATCCTCTATACGAGATGTGGTGTACTGGTCAGGAATGATCTTCCGATTCAGGGTCCTATAGTCGTTGCATAGTCGTAAGGACCCGTTTTTCTTTCTTACCTCCACTATTGGGGATGTGTAAGGATTCCTGGACTCTCTGATAATGCCTATCCTTTTAAGTTCAGCCAGTTGTTCTCTCAAGTCCTCCAGATCCCCCAGTGGGATTCGCCTGACTCTCTACCGAAAGGGTTTGTCTTCTTCCAAGCAAATTTTATGTTCGGCACTCTTTGCAAGTCCCACATCAAACCCACTCTTTGAGAAGACTGACCTCCATCTCAGGAGTTAGGAGGTTTTAGCTCTCTCCATGCATGCCGGAGTAAGAGGTGTGTTTTCAGGCAGAATTCTTCCAGGGGAATTTCTCCTGCTAAATTACATGCAGAGACAGGGATGGCTGGGCTGGGCTGGCCTGTCCTAACAGTGTCCTGGCTGGTACCCTCACTGGCACAGCTGCTGTGTTGCGGACACTGACTGAAATCTTGCCTCTATTCCTCTTTAATGCTCTAGTTGGCAGTACTTCAGGGATAAGTTCCAGTCCTCTATGTTCTTCTTGACTTGTGTGGCGAGCCCAGCCTCCTTCTCCTTCTCCTCTAAGATAGCTTCTTCTTCTCTCACCAGCTAAATCAATTCTGGGTAGGAAGGGGCCTCTTCGGTGCCTTTCAGGAGTAATCGGAGGGTCTGGTCCAATCTGGTTTTGTCCACCTCCCTGGGATCAATGCCCTTCTTCAAGATGATCTGGTGCAGGATCTGGTCTATGCGGAGAATGTAAGCCGACAGCTTCTCTCCTTTCATCTGATAGGTATGTTCAAACTGATACATTAGATCAGATAGTTTTTCCACTCTTCCATAGACAGCATAAAGGGCTTTGATGTAATCTTCGGCTTCACAATCTGGTTTTCCCCTTCTAAAGTTTCTAATGACATTGGCTGCTGAGCTCAACAGGCTTTCACTAATTCACCGTCTTCCCACTAGCTTTGGCACATTCCATTCCTCTAGAGCAGTCATGTCCAAAGTCCGGCCCGCGGGCCATTTGCGGCCCGCGGTCCGGTTTTGTATGGCCCCCACCTTGCCCCCAGCCTCTCCTGCATTATGGCCCACCTGGCTCCGCACACCCCAAGCGCCTCTCTAACAAGCTGAGGCGTGTGCGGCAGGTCCGGAGCCTGTGATTCCGGCGGGGATTGGTGGCGGTGATTGGCTGCTAGTGCCTCTCACCCCGCCTCTCATCCCCGCCTCCCACTGACGGTCAGATGCTGGGGGCGGTCCAAGGCCTCCGGGAAGCTGACAGCACACGCCGCCAATAGCAGACACTGAGCTGTCCCTGCAGCAGCTGCAGATCTCTCAGTGCCTGTGATTGGCGGCGCGGATTGTTTGCGGCGCCGCGCGCTGTCAGCTGCCTGAAAGCCAGAACAGAGGAGAAAAAAGGTAAAGATAATTACCGATAAAGAGAATTAAAGAGAATTAAAGAGGGAGAATATTAAAGAGAGAGAATATTAAAGAGAGAGAATATTAAAGAGGGAAAATATTAAAGAGGGAAAATATTAAAGAGAGAGAATATTAAAGAGAGAGAGGAATAAAGAGAATTAAAGAGAGAGAGAAATAAAGAGAGAGAGAATTAAAGCGAGAGAGAATTAAAGCGAGAGAGAATTAAAGAGAGAGAGAGAGAATAAGGCTGTGTTCACACTGCTGCGGGGGGAGATCCGGATGTGATTTGCACCGCACTGCAGTGCAAATCACATCCGATCTCCATAGCGATGCGAGTTCAGCCATACAGATAGTATGGCTGAATTCGCATCGCTCCCGCAGCAAACTCGCACGGGACCCTTTTTTTTGGTCCGCAGCAGAATCGGATCGCATGGGTGTTCACACCATGCGATCCGATTCCTGTGTGAGTGTGCAGATCGCACTGCGATATGCGGATGGATCTGGGGGTGTCATATATGAAAGGCAGAGTGATTTAACACCTGTGTAGATTTGTCATCCATGTGACGAAATGAAAAGTATGCCGTTTGCAATAAACTTTGGTTAAAAATTTAATTTGCATTTCATTTTAACGGTTCAAAAAAAGTCAGGCAAAATGGTCAGCCCTCATGCATGTTCACTTCATGAAATCCGGCCCTCTTTGAAAAAAGTTTGGACACCCCTGCTCTAGAGCCTGCATGGCCTGATCTCTCCAGCTCTCAAGTCCCTCGCCCCCTTCAGGCCTTGGTATCTGACCTGAGAAGGTCGGTAACTTCTGATATCTCTCGTTGGTGGACGTCTGGTGGCTATGTACTAGACTATCCACTAGGCGGCTCATGTCCAGGTAGAATGATGTCGGTGGCATCCCAGTCACAGGGCTCTCTCCGGTGGCCTGACACCAGGGGTTTAGGCTTTCCCCTGTCAAGCTTCCTGCTAGGAGACTCTCTGTTTGTGTACCTGGTGGTTTCTCTTCTTGCTCTACTGACTCTTGCAGTGGGATTACCTGGCTATCGAGACCCTCTGTTAGGCTCACCACTCCCTTTCTGAACTCTACAGGCTTGTATTCTTTCCATTCTAGGAGGACGTAAGTGAATTCCTCCTGCACGTCTTGTTTCAGGTCCAAGAGGTAAGACCCTTGGTCTTGCACCACTCTCCTGATAACTACCGCACCTCTTTCTCAAACCACTGATCTTCTGGCAACTTCAGAACTGTGGTCTTCTCCAATTTACTCCCATATTCTTGGCTCCATTGGGTAGCCGTTACTGAATCCATTCTGGTACTATAGGGGTGTCCTCTAGAGGGGGGGCATGATTACAGAGTGACTGCACTCTGCTAATGAACCCCCCTTGAATTGACTCAGTCCCCTTGACACAGCTGTGGTGCAACACAATACAGTACAATATAATGTAATGCAGTATACCTGTATTATAACCTCAGGGTTCGCTGGCTCCTCCTGCTGGGAGAAAACAACACTCCACACAACTGCATACTTAACCAGATATATTTTACTGTGAATATATTTCAAAGGTGATTACAGTAATTGTGCTGTCACCCCAACATAGGACAACAGTGCAATTCATTTCAACATAAACAATTGCAAACAATAGATATATATTTATACCTGGGAGCTCCACCTACTTTTAAAGCTATGCGTGAGATCTCACTTAAAGTACTTCGTCTTTGATCTTCTTGTCTTCGCTAGCTAAAGTACATCTTTGTAATCCACAGATTAAAGTAAGTTTAAGTTGAGGTAAAGGTGCTCCTGGTGTAACTTCAGTAACTATGTTACAAGACTTAGAAACGTCAGAGTAGATAGGCCTCGAACATGCTCAGTGTCAGTTACTCGGCTCCTCCTTTGTAGAACTATAAATCCCAAGTGGGACCTGTGTATGAGTATCTGTGTGTAAAAGTTAACAAACTGTGGGTTGTGACAGGCTCACTCACCAACTGGATCGGAACTCCATGTAGTAGCTTTGGTCCAGTGACTGTAGCTTGCTCGTCCGTCCACTGGCTCCGTCACTCCGTTCCACTATGCTGGGTGAACCCGATCTTTCAATGCTCAAATGAGTGTCTCTGGATATCTCCAATCCGGTTACTGTGTCTCCTGCACCATCAGGTCACTCACACAAGCTGTAGAAGTTGCGATATGTGATGGCTGTAGGCCCCTTCTAATGGGAGGCCTCTGCACAGATCCTCACTGGCTGGCCACGCAATACCAAGAGACCTAAAATGGCCGCTCGGGTTCCTTTTATGTCTACCCAGCATGCACTATTAGAGAAAGTGTTCATGGGTAGGTCATCAAGCCTCCTGGGTAAAGGGTCAACCTTCTGAACAAAACAACAGTCCCTTCCTGTATTGTGTTCAACACTTAAGAAAAACCAGTTATCACAGTTCACTTCCTGTATTTGACCGCTAGATGGTGCCAAATACTAAGCCATAGAATTGTCCACAGGCTTGCATTGTAGAACATTTACATCACATTAATAGGCAAAAATATGTGAGCGCTACACTTAGTTATACATAGTCAGGGGCTCCAGGGTGTGTAACTGATGTGAAGAAAAAAGGCTTTTTGTTTTCTTAGAATTTTTGTAAGCCCTGGATTTGAGTCCTGGAGGCCAGAGGCACTGTAGAGCTTTGGATGGGATAAAGCCTCCATTCCTAGGTTCACCCCATGCCTGGTAGCTAGATCTTGTGATTAGTAACAGCTGTCCCCAGACCTTTATATATGAAAGCTGACTGATCCTGGTGGCTGTGTTTTTCTGCTGTGAGAGCCTGCTCCTGGGTGAAAAGACTGAATGCAGACAAAAGACTAAACAGATACAAGTGCTGCCTAGGGGCATTAGGGTCACCCTGTTAGTCAGGAACCAACCTAAATTTAGTTAGTGGCTTGGACTAGCATATGTCTGGATGGAGTATCTGAATACTAATATGTATACTAGATGTTGATCCAGGGAATATCTGACTCTCTTGGGGATCAGGAAGGAATGTCCCCCTCTCGCTGGAGGGAATTGGATCATGCTACATTGCTGTTTTGCCTTCCTCTACATCAACTGTGTGTATAGGATTATGTATATAAAGGTTTTGATTTGTGTATGTTTCTGGTGTTTTGTTTTTTTCTGTGGGTTGAACTGGGTGGACTTTTTTCAACCAAATTAACTATGTCTTAGTTTATACTATTCACTTCCTGTACAATGCACCCCTGCATTGAAACTTTGTGACTGCATTAAACCTTTACTGCCTAAAACTGCAGAACACACCTGCTTGGCTGTTACTTGGTATCCCTGTTTTGTGCATGGTTTACAGTTACGGATACTGAGGCTGTGAATTAAAGTATTTTTTTTTAACGTTTTGGATAGAGTGGAGAGGGATTAGAACGCCTGTCAGTTTTTATTGCTGTCTGTGCCCCAATTAAGGAGATTCACTCTCTCTAATTGTCTTGTTTACCATTATCATTGAAAGTGAAAGTAATAGAAAATGACAAATTTTGGGTTGTCCTCAGAATTTCACACATGCGAACCGTTCATTTTATCAGTTCAGTCACATCAAAATAGACATAATATTCATCCGTTTTTTATCAGTTTTTTTTTCATCCATACTCATCAGTTTGTCATCTGTTTTTCATCCATGCTCATCAGTTTTTCATCCATGCTCATCAGTTTTTCATCGGTTTTTCACCCATGCTTAACAATTTTTCATCCGTGCTCATCGGTTTTTTATCCATGCTCATCAGTTTTTCATCTGTGCTTATCATTTTGTCATCCGTTTTTCATCCATGCTCATCAGTTTTTCATCTGTACTCATCATTTTGTCATCCGTTTGTCATCCATGCTCATCAGTTATTCATCCATGCTCATCAGTTAGGGTCCTTCACACGGGGCGGATCGGTGATGATCTGCCCCATGGATATCCGCTTGGTCAGCGGGGATAGCTCCGTCGATCCCCGCTGAGCAGGAAGATGACAGGTCCGTCTCTGCACACTGTGCAGGGACAGACCTGTCAGAGCGCCGCTCTCCCCTATGGGAGATCAGATGAAGATGGATCACAGTGTCCGTCATCACCTGATCCGATTCAATGACGTATGTAGGATGTAAAAGTAGGTTTTCCTCTGTCACACTTTTTCGGATCGGAGCAGGTCGGATGTCAGCGGACATGTCACCGCTGACATCCGACGCTCCATAGACCTCTATGGGGCATCCATTCAGGTCTGCCTGAAAAACTGACAGGCGGACCTGAACAGATCGGCCGTGTGAAAGAGGCCTTATTCATCAGTTTTTCATCCATACTCATCAGTTTTTCATCAGTTTTTCATCCATGCACATCAGTTTGTCATCCGTTTTTCATCCATGCTCATCAGTTTTTCATCAGCTTTCTTTTTACATACACTACCGATGAAAAAATGGATGAAAAACGTACAGTTCGTCCGTTTACATTTGTTTTTCGTCTGATCTGTTTTTTAACGGATGTAAAATAGGGCTTTCATTCGTTCAAAAAAGCAGATGTTGACGGAAGCAGATGAAAAAGATGAAAATAGATGATCATCTGATGTCATCTGTTTTTCCATAGGAATGCATTGATGTCCATTTTTCATCTGTCAACGGATAGATGAAAAACTGACAAATGGCCAGCATGTGTGAAAGAGGCCTTAAAGCAAGAGCAAGCCCATCGATTTAAACATTTCAAAAAACAGTTTCGTGCCGGGAATGTAAGTGTCACATATGTTGGGCTCTCAACCAAACTGTCAAACCATCCAATGGCAGGTGTCGTAACTGATCACATGTGCAGCATCATGGCAATTGAAGATTAAACAGAGGCCAAGATGGCAGCTTCCTTGGCTGAAAAAAAAATAGGAGTGTTTACTTCCACTTTCATTTGTGGAGATTTTCTCTCACTTCCTGTTTGGCTATGGGACAGGAAATAAAGGGAAATCTCCACAATGGGACACAGATGACGAAAAAAATCTGACAGGGGTTAAAGCCCTCCCTTGCTCTATCCAATTTTTTTTTTTTAAAACTACTTTAAGAAAGATAATAGTTTGCTGATTTTAGCCAGCTGCAATATTTATGTACATACACATAGAAGTTTAATACAAAACAAAGGTATGAACAAGAAATGTAAATTAGAATGATTGCATTCTGGTTCCTAGGTTCAGCGGCATAACAGAAGCCATAGCAGCCCTAAACATTCACACTAAAGCTTGTTTGTAGAAGTAGGAAATAGATGCTATTCACCTGACAGATCTGGTACAGTACATGGAAAACCCCTACTCATTACTCCTAGATGATGGTGAGAAAGATCTTCAATCTGACTCTATTATTACACACACTTCACACTACATAATGTCAGAGGAAGTGGTTAAATCATGCGTAAATCTAAACGGCCAGACTACACGTTTTAGACTTTTTATCAACTCTGTGAAAGAAAGATCACCCACATTTTCTGAAAGTCTATGCAAATCTAGAATAACATAAGTAACCTTATTAGGAGGGAAGCTTACATTGTGTATATTAAATTACATCAGTTGAGAAGCTCAACTTTAAATTTCAGGCTAAAGTTCTACAAGCTTGTGCGAAATGCAATTTCAAATCCTGTCATTGGCTGATAGGAAAAACTAACTTTGAAAACTGTTGATATAAAGATTCTCTTACTTATATGAGTTCTTTATCTGTTCATGCTACAACGCTTCCTTGCGCAAATAGTAACAATGGTACATGTTCTCAGTGTGGGCGAAATATGGGCAGGATGGTGGGCTACAAAAGATATGCTCTCTCTACTACCAGCTGTCAGCAGCAGACACTAGGGACTCATTGATAGGGGAAGCACAGTGACAAAGTGTTTTGCAATCTTGCTCTGTAGTACTCGTTCCTGAATGTTAACTTCACCAAGGACATTATGTGCACTAAATGTGTATCTTATTTCTATGGGTTGCTTCAGATGCCCTATTTCCTGATGCCAAACATGGCATACATATGATATAGCTCTGCCCCTATATCCACCCACAGGACCTGTTTAGCTCTATAAAAGTCTGATTGAGGTCTACCTTCCCCATTCTCCTTTTTGTCCTCAAAAGATCAACATCTACAGCCTGTTACACTCAGGATAAAGCTCTTACCTGCTGACTAGGTCAGAGTCTGTCTAGGTTCAGCCTCTCCCAGTACGCAGTCGCACATCTTAGGCTGCTAAATGCACCAACAAGGTAGGGAACCCCTTCTGGTGGTCTTTTGGGTCGAGGTTACATAGTAGGTGAGGTTGAAAAAAGACACCCCATTAATTTGTTCAGATCTTTTTGCAAGGTTTCCACATCCTACAGAGAAGTTATTGCCCCGCTTTGCTTAGTATCGTCCACAAATAAAGAAATGTAACTGTTTACCCCATCCTCCAGGTTGTTTATGAACAAATTAATAAGGATTAGTTCCACTACCCACCCCTGACCATTTTGAGTAATCCCCATTTATCACCACCCTCTGAACTGTCCTTTGTAGCCACTTTTCAGTCCATGTACTCAGCCTATGGTCCATTCCAACAGACCTTATTTTGTACAGTAAACATTTATGGGGAACTGTGTCAAATGCTTTTGATGAATCCAGTTAAACCACGTCTACAGGCCTTCCTTTAGCTAGCTGGCAACTCAACTCCTCATAGAAGGTTAGTAGATTGGTTTGGCAAGAACGATTCTTCATGAATCCACGCTGATTACTGCTAATGATGCCATTCTCATTACTAAAATCTTGTATATAGTCCCTTATCATCCCCTCCAAGAGTTTACATACTATTGATTAGGGATGAGCCGAACACCCCCCGGTTCGGTTCGCACCAGAACTTTTGAACGGACCCCACGTTCGTTACGAACGTTAGAACCCCATTGAAGTCTATGGGACTCGAACGTTCGAAATGGAAAGTGCTAATTTGAACGGCTAATATGCAAGATACTGTACTAAAAAGGGTTTGGGGACCTGACTCCTGCCTCAGGGGACATGGGTCAATGCAAAAAAAAGTTTTAAAAACGGCCGTTTTGGCGGGAGCACTGATTTTAATGACGATTAAAGGGAAAAAAAGTGAAATATTCCTTTAAATATGGTGCCTGGGGGGTGTCTGTAGTATGCCTGTGAAGTGCCACGTGTTTCCCGTGTTTAGAACACTCCCTGCACAAAATGACATTAAACGGAAATAACACCATTTAAAACTGCTTGCGGTTTTAATGTTATATCTGGTTCCTACAATATGGTTGAAAATCATTGAGAAAAATGGCATGGGTAGCCCTCCCTGCCCATTACCAACCTATTTGGGTCTTGTACGCATATTAAGGGGAACCCTGTACCCATATTAAAAAAAGGAAATGCGTGTGGCCCCCAGGCCCTATATACTCAGAACAGCAGTATACAGGCGGTGCAAACAAGACAGGGACTGTGTAGGTTTGTTGTGTTAAGTTGAATCTGTTTGTGATTTTCAACTGGTACATTTTTAAAGTGTAGCTCCAGTCAAAAAAACTATTTTTAAGCTTTTTGGAAAACATAGGGAAGGGTTATCACCCCTGTATAATTTGTTTTGTCGTCCATCTTTTTTCATCTCACTTGCTGCTGTCTGATGTTTGTAAGTTGGATGTTTGAAAGTAGGGGCCTGCCCTATATGCTCTGCAGAAATGGCGGAACAAGGTGTTGGTTTTGCCACAACATTGTAAGCCCTCAAAGTGACTCTTGGTGGGCGCTGGAGCGCCCTGCTGTGAACGATTATATCAAGAATTGTAATTACATGCCATTGTTGAACAGTGGTAGAAAAATTGACCTTTGGTGGTTGTGGTGCTGGTGCCACAACACTATAAGTCCTCACCGTTACTCTGGGTGGGCACAGGAAGGGGCCCTCCTGTGAAATATTATATCAAGAATTGTAATTACATGTCCCTGTTAAACAGGGGCAGAAAAATTTGGCCTTAGGCACTGCTGCTGGTGCCACCACACTGCAACCTCTTCCATATACTCTAGTTTTTTTGCTGGAATTAGCCCTGCTGCAAAGCATTGCATCAAAAATTGTACTTAAACGCCCCTGTTAAACAGGGGCAGAAAAATTGGGCCTTAGGCTGAGGTGAATATCGCGGTGTATACTGCGGTCAGGGCACGCAGACAATAACCAGAAAACAGCAGAGATAAAGGGGTATATACAGATGTATACTGTGCTGTGCTGGAGGCACACACAACTTCCAATAACTCCAGCAGATGGCAATTGGGCTCAAATAGAGAACAGCTATATAGGTGGATTATAGCGGTATGTACTGGGTACAGAGCACGCAGACAGCACGCACTATCTCCTAACACTACTGACTGCAGGCTCTATTATTAAAGATAGATCACTAGCTATATAGGTGAGGTGAATATAGTGGTGTATACTGCGGTCAGGGCACAGACAATAACCACTACACAAGAGCAAGATAGGAAATCAGCCAAAAACGATCGGTGTGTAACTGTGTTGAAGGTACACAGAACACCCACTGCTTCAGATGCCAACACACTACAACGCACACCTCAAAGGCGGCCTTATATAGTGTGGGGCGTGCACTACACAGCCTGAGCTATGATTGGCCCCAGGCATCCTGCCTGTGGCCAATCATGGCTCTCCTCGCTGCTGGCGCTGCGATTGGCCAAGCATGCGGGGTCACAGTGCATGCTTGGCCAATCATGAGCCAGCAATGCACTGCGCCATCGCAGTGCATTGTGGACCGTGCGCGCCACACGAATTTTGACGCGAACGGACCAAGAGTTCGGATTTCGCCGAACGGACGAACAGCCAATGTTCGAGTCGAACGTACGTTCGACTCGAACACGAAGCTCATCCCTACTATTGATGTTAGGTTAACTGGTCTGTAATTCCCAGGGATTTATTTTGGGCCCTTTTTAAATATTGGTGCTACATTGGCTTTTCTCCAGTCAGCTGGTACCATTCCAGTCAGTAGACTGTCAGTAAAAATTAGATGTTCTCTAATCAGAGACGACAATCCTCTTGTGGCATGCCTGCTTTGGAGTCCGGATCCAGCAGCTGGGACTGCATGATGTCTTCTCTCCTATGAAACTCTTTCCAGGTCTGTCAATTTCTATAAACCTTTTTTTCTTTTTCTTCCTCTCATGTCCCTAAAGACCCCATACACAATGTGCAGCTTTTGTTGTCTGATTTCCTTTGGATTTGCCAGAACCATATTGTGCAGGGGCCTGCCTGATTGCATACAAATTGAGGCTCTTAAGGTTTGACCTCATATGTGGTTTTGGTAAATCTGAGTAGCCAGCTTAAAAGTGTACTGGTCATACTTGAGATGGTTCTACAACTTGATTGCAGTCCACCTGTGGTAAATTCAGTTTATTGGACATTATTTGGAAAGACACACACCTGTCTATATATTAGGTCCCACAGTTAACAGTGCATGTCAGAGCACAAACCAAACCATGAAGTCTAAAGAATTGTCTGTAGACCTCCAAGACAGGATTGTATTGAGGCACAGATCTGGGGAAGGGTACAGAAACATTTCTGCAGCATTGAAGGTCCCAATGATCACAGTGGCCTCCATCATTTGTAAATGTAGAAGTTTGGACTCTTGTTAGAGCGGGATTCCGGACCAAACTGTGCAATCGGGGGAGAAGGGCCTTAGTCAGAGAGGTGACCAAGAAACCGTTGGTCACTCTGACAGAGCTCCATCGTTTCTCTGTGGAGAGAGGAGAACCTCCCAGAAGAACACCCATATCTACAGCACTCCACCAATCAGGCCTATATGGTAGAGAGGCCAGACAGAAGCCACTCCTCAGTAAAAGGCACATGACAGCCAGCCTGGAGTTTACCAAAAGGCACCTGAAGATCTCTCAGACCAGAAGAAACAAAATTCTCTGGTCTGATGAAACAAAGATTGAACTCTTTGGTCTGAATGGCAAGCATCATGTCTGCAGGAAACCAGGCACCGCTCATCACCTGGCCAATACCATCCCTACATTAAAGCATGATGGTGGCAGCACCATGCTGTGGTGATTTTTTCAGCAGCAGGAACTGGGAGACTAGTCAGGATCGAGGGAAAGATGAATGCAGAAATGTACAGAGGCATCCTTGATGAAAACCTACTCAAAAGGGCTCTGGACTGGTGTTCAACTTCCAACAGGACAATGACCCTAAACACACAGCCAAGATAACAAAGGAGTGGTTACAGGAAAACTCTGTGAATGTCCTTAAGTGGCCCAGCCAGAGCCCAGACTTGAACCCGATTAAACATCTCTGGTGACATCTGAAAATGGCGCAATTGTCAGTTAAAGCAATGTAGTGCCGTATCACAAAAAATGGCCTGATTAGGAAGTGGGTAAATCCTTCTGTGGCTGAAGTGATTAATCACAGTTTTTTTTCTTATTAAACAAAAAATGGCTGAAAATTGTGAAAAAATAATTTTTTTTCAATATTTAAAATTTTCTGCCACAAAACATATCCAATAAAACATTAAAAAAAATTTCTTCATAAATTTAGGTCACATATATTCTGCTAAATGTCTTTGGTAAAAAAAAATCCCAATAAGTGTATATTGATTGGTTTGTGTGAAAGTTATAGCATCTACAAACTATGGTATATGATAGATTTTTTTTACTTCTATACCTCTAATGGCGGTGATCAGAAACTTAACTAACACTAATTTACACTGGGTGAAAACTGACTAACTGCCACTGAAACCGAAAGATTGTTCCCTCTGTACAGAGCCTTGTGTTGATTGTCAATACAGGGCTCTGGACTATGATTAGACATGATTAGACAAAATTTGGGAGCTTTTTTGTAGCTCAATTTGGGCAGATTTGGGCATTTTTCTTCTTTTTACATTGGTGACCTTTTTACCCTGTAAAAGATCGTGCCTGAAAACGATACGCTCATGTGTGAATGCAGCCTTAAGTATGGGTGCCAAATTCTGAACCCTATTGAAATCAAGAGGAACCGAATGTCCATAACAAGGCTAATAGGAAAGGGATCATGAAAAACATGCCACAAGGGGCTGGATACCGCCCTGGGGAACGTGTAGCAAATCAAAAAAATTGTAAACGGTAATTTTAGCAAGCGCGGACAATTTTATTAATGTTTTAAGGGCAACATTAAAATGGCAAAATTCCTTAAAATAACAGGCCTGAGAGATGACCTTAATCTGCGTGTGAAGTGGAACATCTGTACACTTTATACTACCTACTGCAGCAAAACTGACATTTACAAATAAATAAAATGCTGTTTAAATTGTAAATTACAGCTTTGGCCACTTTACCTCTGTTTGATTAGGGCAATTAGAGGGGATTATTTTTCCTAAATAAGGGTCTATAGGTGTATAGTACCTTGCAAAGCACATTTTCCCCATGCTGTTGAGGACAAGGCACTCTTGCCCACAACCCTAGCCTGATGGTTGTTGGGCTCTGCAGGCAGTGACAGGGGGTGGGTATCTAGTTGTCCCCTGTAAAATATAGAGTGTTCCCACCAACAGATTGCACTGCTTTAACGCATTTCACTCTTATTGGCACTTAAAGTAGAACTTTAGTAAGAAAATTGAGTAAGATCACTTCAGGCTGGCCCCTTTTGCAGGTAAAACATTAAAAATAAGTATTCTATACTCTCAGGCATGTACTGGCCATCGGGACTACCGGGAGATTCCCGGTGGGCCGATGGCTCAGTGGGCCGGTTGGTTTCAGTGACAGACAGCCTGTCAAAATAATGGATGCACGGCCCGCGCAGCCATTATTTTGAGCACTGCTGTACTGCCCAGGGCCGGCCCAACCATAGGACCAAAGCGGCAATTCAGGGGTGGACTCAGTCGGGATGGTGCTTCAGTGTTTCACTGCTTCTGTTGCCGGCCCTCCCACGACCTGTAGCACAGAGCCGATAGGCTCTGCCGCTGCAATATGTGTCTGAAAGGTCACTCTGGTGGGCGGGGACAAACGTCCTCCGATGACCACTGCATCCCCCGGGACATCCCTGGTGCCAGTGTGTGGGTAACTGCTCGGTGCAGCCAGCTTGTGACACACACTGCTTCCCGC
The DNA here is from genome assembly GCF_037356315.1 of Lithobates pipiens. Lineage (NCBI taxonomy): Eukaryota > Metazoa > Chordata > Amphibia > Anura > Ranidae > Lithobates > Lithobates pipiens. The sequence continues at coordinate 475,216,920 of NW_027507718.1, read as the reverse complement.
CCTTCTCTCCCTGCCTGTGCGTTACATCAATGAAGAGCAAGAGGGAGGGTGTAAATTAAACAAGTAGCCCAGACCCCTCTCTCTGCCCCCTCTCTCTCTCTCCATGTCCCTCTCTCTCTCTCTCTCTCTCTCTCTCTCTCTCTCTCTCCATGTCCCTCTCTCTCTCTCCATGTTCCTCTCTCTCTCTCCATGTCCCTCTCTCTCTCTCCATGTTCCTCTCTCTCTCTCCATGTCCCTCTCTCTCTCTCTCTCTCTCTCTCTCCATGTCCCTCTCTCTCTCTCCATGTCCCTCTCTCTCTCTCTCCATGTCCCTCTCTCTCTCTCTCCATGTCCCTCTCTCTCTCTCCATGTCCCTCTCTCTCTCCATATCCCTCTCTCTCTCTCCATGTCCCTCTCTCTCTCCATGTCCCTCTCTCTCTCTCTCCATGTCCCTCTCTCTCTCCATGTCCCTCTCTCTCTCTCCATGTCCCTCTCTCTCTCTCTCTCCCCATGTCCCTCTCTCTCTCTCCATGTCCCTCTCTCTCTCTCCATGTCCCTCTCTCTCTCCATGTCCCTCTCTCTCTCTCTCTCCATGTCCCTCTCTCTCTCCATGTCCCTCTCTCTCTCTCTCCATGTCCCTCTCTCTCTCCATGTCCCTCTCTCTCTCTCCATGTTCCTCTCTCTCTCTCCATGTCCCTCTCTCTCTCTCTCTCTCTCTCTCTCCATGTCCCTCTCTCTCTCTCTCTCTCTCCCCATGTCCCCCTCTCTCTCTCCATGTCCCTCTCTCTCTCTCTCCATGTCCCTCTCTCTCTCCATGTCCCTCTCTCTCTCTCTCCATGTCCCTCTCTCTCTCTCCATGTCCCTCTCTCTCTCTCCATGTCCCTCTCTCTCTCTCTCCATGTCCCTCTCTCTCTCTCTCCATGTCCCTCTCTCTCTCTCTCTCCATGTCCCTCTCTCTCTCTCCATGTCCCTCTCTCTCTCTCCATGTCCCTCTCTCTCTCTCCATGTCCCTCTCTCTCTCCATGTCCCTCTCTCTCTCTCTCCATGTCCCTCTCTCTCTCTCCATGTCTCTCTCTCTCTCCATGTCCCTCTCTCTCTCCATGTCCCTCTCTCTCTCTCTCTCCCCATGTCCCTCTCTCTCTCTCCATGTCCCTCTCTCTCTCTCTCCATGTCCCTCTCTCTCTCCATGTCCCTCTCTCTCTCTCTCTCCATGTCCCTCTCTCTCTCTCCATGTCCTTCTCTCTCTCTCCATGTCCCTCTCTCTCTCTCTCTCCATGTCCCTCTCTCTCTCTCTCCATGTCCCTCTCTCTCTCTCCATGTCCCTCTCTCTCTCCATGTCCCTCTCTCTCTCTCCATGTCCCTCTCTCTCTCTCTCCATGTCCCTCTCTCTCTCTCTCCATGTCCCTCTCTCTCTCTCCATGTCCCTCTCTCTCCATGTCCCTCTCTCTCTCTCCATGTCCCTCTCTCTCTCTCCATGTCCCTCTCTCTCTCTCTCCATGTCCCTCTCTCTCTCCATGTCCCTCTCTCTCTCTCCATGTCCCTCTCTCTCTCTCTCCATGTCCCTCTCTCTCTCCATGTCCCTCTCTCTCTCTCCATGTCCCTCTCTCTCTCTCCATGTCCCTCTCTCTCTCCATGTCCCTCTCTCTCTCCATGTTCCTCTCTCTCTCTCCATGTCCCTCTCTCTCTCTCTCTCGCTCTCTCTCCATGTCCCTCTCTCTCTCTCTCTCTCTCTCTCTCTCCCCATGTCCCTCTCTATCTCTCTCCATGTCCCTCTCTCTCTCTCTCTCCATGTCCCTCTCTCTCTCCATGTCCCTCTCTCTCTCTCTCCATGTCCCCCTCTCTCTCTCCATGTCCCTCTCTCTCTCTCCATGTCCCTCTCTCTCTCTCTCCATGTCCCTCTCTCTCTCTCTCCATGTCCCTCTCTCTCTCTCCATGTCCCTCTCTCTCTCTCTCCATGTCCCTCTCTCTCTCCATGTCCCTCTCTCTCTCTCTCTCCATGTCCCTCTCTCTCTCTCCATGTCCCTCTCTCTCTCTCTCCATGTCTCTCTCTCTCTCTCTCTCTCCATGTCCCTCTCTCTCTCGCCATGTCCCTCTCTCTCCATGTCCCTCTCTCTCTCTCTCTCTCCATGTCCCTCTCTCTCTCTCTCCATGTCCCTCTCTCTCTCTCTCCATGTCCCTCTCTCTCCATGTCCCTCTCTCTCTCTCTCCATGTCCCTCTCTCTCTCTCCATGTCCCTCTCTCTCTCTCTCCATGTCCCTCTCTCTCTCTTCATGTCCCTCTCTCTCTCTCCATGTCCCTCTCTCTCTCTCTCCATGTCCCTCTCTCTCTCTCCATGTCCCTCTCTCTATCTCTCTCTCTCTCTCCATGTCCCTCTCTCTCTCTTCATGTCCCTCTCTCTCTCTCCATGTCCCTCTCTCTCTCCATGTCCCTCTCTCTCTCTCCATGTCCCTCTCTCTCTCTCCATGTCCCTCTCTCTCTTAATGTCCCTCTCTCTCTCCATGTCCCTCTCTCTCTCTCCATGTCCCTCTCTCTCTCTCCATGTCCCTCTCTCTCTCTCTCCATGTCCCTCTCTCTCTCTCTCCATGTCCCTCTCTCTCTCCATGTCCCTCTCTCTCTCTCCATGTCCCTCTCTCTCTCTCTCTCCATGTCCCTCTCTCTCTCTCCATGTCCCTCTCTCTCTCTCCATGTCCCCCTCTCTCTCTCCATGTCCCTCTCTCTCTCTCTCCATGTCCCTCTCTCTCTCTCCATGTCCCTCTCTCTCTCTCCATGTCCCTCTCTCTCTCTCTCCATGTCCCTCTCTCTCTCTCCATGTCCCTCTCTCTATCTCTCTCTCTCTCTCTCCATGTCCCTCTCTCTCTCTTCATGTCCCTCTCTCTCTCCATGTCCCTCTCTCTCTCCATGTCCCTCTCTCTCTCTCCATGTCCCTCTCTCTCTCTCCATGTCCCTCTCTCTCTTAATGTCCCTCTCTCTCTCCATGTCCCTCTCTCTCTCTCCATGTCCCTCTCTCTCTCTCCATGTCCCTCTCTCTCTCTCTCCATGTCCCTCTCTCTCTCTCTCCATGTCCCTCTCTCTCTCCATGTCCCTCTCTCTCTCTCCATGTCCCTATCTCTCTCTCTCTCCATGTCCCTCTCTCTCTCTCCATGTCCCTCTCTCTCTCTCCATGTCCCCCCCTCTCTCTCTCTCTCTCTCTCTCTCTCTCTCCATGTCCCTCTCTCTCTCCATGTCCCTCTCTCTCTCTCCATGTCCCTCTCTCTCTCCATGCCCCCCCTCTCTCTCCCCATGTCCCCCCCCCTCTCTCTCTCTCCATGTCCCTCTCTCTCTCTCTCTCTCTCTCTCCATGTCTCCTCTCTCTCTCCCTTTCTCTCTCTCTCTCTCTCTCTCCATGTCCCCCCCCTCTCTCTCTCTCTCCATGTCCTCTCTCTCTCTCTCTCTCCATGTCCCCTCTCTCTCTCTCTCATGCCCCCCCTCTCTCTCTCTCATGTCCCCCCTCTCTCTCTCCCGGCCCCCACTCTCTGGCAGCAGATGACGTGGCATGTGACACACTGCATACGTTGGCAAGCGATGGTGGCAAGTGACAAACGGCATCTGGTGGCAGGCGGCGGTGGCAAATGGCATGCTGCATCTGGTAACAGGCAATGGTTCCTACTCATTCTGCATTATGGTGAGTTGAACTATTTCATTATATATTACAATGTAGCAGTAGAAATAATGTGATTTGATCATCCTGACACCATATTAAGCATGATGTGGGGATGTTTTACTTGCCAGCACCAGCCATTCACCCAACAAATCACCCCCGCCGCTGAATTCCATGTCAACCCTGGGACTACATCCCCACCCGGTCTTTGGAAAAATTGTCCCTGAATGGCAGTCTAGAAATGTGATCACCCTACCGGGGGACAAGGTGTCAATTTTCCCCTGGGTCGCTCTGATGCCCCATACAAAGGCCTCACCGCCTCAGATCCATCTCAAACTCAATAATTATCCATATTGCGCTATTGTGAATAGTTTTATATACTGTTTTTGTGCATGTTTGCAAAATTAAAGTGGGCCACTCTGGGTGAAGTCCAGGGCCAAATTTTTGTCCCAGTCCAGCCCTGTATACTCTTTAAAATCCAGTAATTTGCTGTCTTACTCAGCTCTGCACATGCTCAGTTGCTCTCCCATTTTAGGCATTTCTAGGCACTGCTGAGTTTATAGCGGACGATCTATACTTAGGCATAGTTCACACCAGTGTGGTCAGTTTCACTGTGTTCCAGTTCCAGAAAAAAAAGTAGAACATGCTGCATTTTTTCTGCACTGAACTGTACCGGAACAGACCAAAAACACACTGGAATGTATTAGAAACACGTCAAAAATGCATATGCAGAAAAGCATCCGGAATGCATCTGGACGGCATTTCTATGGTGTGAACTAGCCCTTACAGCTGAATTAAGCCCTCCTAACCTTTACAGCCACAAAAGCTGCTTCTGTTTGATCTGCAACTGCCATGGTGCTGCATATGTGATCAGTTATGATACCAGCCATTTGATGGTTTGATAGATTGGTTGAGAGCCCAAGCAAATGAGGCGAATTGGCAATCTCGGCATTCCAAGAATCTCACTGACTTTTGAAACCTTTAAATCAATGAGTCTAGTTCTGCTTTATGATTTACTGAAGTTCAGGGGCTTTGGGCTTCAGCAAAATGGCAGCCTCCAGCAGAAAGAAACAGGAACAATGCTGGAGGCAATTTACAGCATACACTAATTTTGGTTGCATAATTATTAATGTGGAATGTATGTTCCTTGCTAAAGAACATTATTTTTTATCAAGTTGTTATGGGTAAAGTTCCACCTCAATGGTGAAATGCATTAGTGAAAAGTAGTCTGTTGGTGGGGACACTCTGTGTGTTAAAGCTGGTGTTAGGATTAAGTTTTGCTGCTGGTGGCACTATCATGTTCTGGGCTGTTTGCCGCAGCTCCAGTGTCCACCAGCAGGTGTCTACCACAGCCTGCTGGCTCCTGGGAATCAGGAAAATTAGTGTTCAGCTGCCGGGGGGCTACTTAAGGCTGCTCCTCCCTTCCCCTGGTGCGTCACGATTCTGATCCCTTCCTTGCTACCAGTTTGTGCCTGATGGGCAGATCAAGCCTGTACTCCTCTACCTTGCTCTTGCCCCCCTCTGCCTAGCTCCTGCTTTAGTTCCCAGCCTTGATCTCCTCTACCCCGCATCCCTGTACCATCAGCAATATATTGTATATATTTGTATTTCATTAGTAGTTAGGTTTATTAGTTATTCTGGTTCTTCTGCATTGGGGGTTTGGTTCTTGTTTTTCTCTGGGGTTGTTCATATTTGTTGTTTGCTGTGTTCATGGTTTTCTGTGTGTTCACTGTAAATAAATATAACCTTAAAGATATATACTTTGATTGTTTGGTCTCAGTCCCCTCGTGTAGTTATGTGTCTGGTCTTAGCTGCTGATCCTGACAGCTGGTTGATTAAAATTCAATATGTGTGGCATCAACAACAAGACTTCACCTTGTTGCTATAACAAAAGCACTAGAAATCCCCCTCCCCTCCCCTATGGACCCTATAGGATATTTCCTAGCTTCAAAATCCAGACAACCATAGTTTTGGTTCTAAACTGAAATGTTGTAAAGGCTATGCAAATCCTTCAACTTGACTGTGGGATTTATCCTAGTGTTATAAGTTTCATCAATTCGAAACACCTTCAAACTACTCCACTGATGGAATGTAATTTTTGGGAGTAGTAACCTTAGCAGGCGAAGTCTGCAAGCTTTAGTATCAGCATGTGAAGCCTTCTTCTCTTTCCACATGTTCAAGATCTGACAGAAACCATGAAATCAGGCTGAGACAGATGTACAGTTAAATCAGACTTATTTAATAATGTAGCACTAACCCCCAAAGGAGCTGCTGAATTTTTTTGGGCTTACCGATTACCTCCTCCAGCTCGTACTCATTGTTCTTGTCTAGGGGTTCCCAGGGTTGATAACCCAGTAACTGTAGAGACCGACACTTGAATTCCTTGTTAGGATTTTTATTTTGCATAAAACAGATGAACAAACTCAGTCTCTAAGTTGGGAATAGAAGGTATCAGGGTAAAGTTTAGCTCAGGTGCTTTGAACTTCTGACTTCAATAAAAGTCTCTCTCTGTGTACACAATCCAGGGAACAGCCGCTCGCAACTGGACTCTTTAACTGTTGGTAAATCCTTAAGTTTGAGTTTAGCAGCCAACGGGTAATTCTAGCTTTTCAAAGTCTCTCACGCAGACTTGGTTGGAAACGTATTTACAACTGGAAGGGTAGAGGTAGGAACGTTTCTTACTGTACCAGAATCTTTCAGCCGGTCCGGCAATACTGTAAGAATTGTGGATTCAATCAATGTCCATGGCAGCTCAGCTTCCAGGCTCTTACCGAGCAGCCAGCCTTGTGCGTGGCTCTCTCACTGAAGAGTCCTCCCCTAGTCGAGTTGCTGGGCCTCTCCAAACCTGAGGTGGCACCGGAACACCTTAGAATCCTCCTTCCAGTTACTGCGCTTCGAACTAGCCAGTTCTGAGGCTTGGAAATGGATGGATCTGCACCCCAGGCCATGAGGGCTAGTGGGGGCTGGTCAGGAGGACCAGGACCACGGAGTCAGCAACAACTTCTGGACCGGAACCCAGAACCATGGGACTTTGGCACCTTAAGTACCCTCTTCCACACCCCAGTGAGACAAACGCACCCACTGATTGGCTCTGAGATAGAGATTGGTACCCAATGCGTCCAACCAGACTGCGTTCTAAAGCCTCCCACAGGTGTACAACCCCACCTATGACCAGGCAAAACTTCTATACAGCCCAGCCAAACTAATGCCAAAGTACAATTTAGCACAATTAACCCCAAAACTCACTACAGTTTTGAGCAAAAACTAAATTTAAACACATAGTGCGTACTCATTAGGAGTACCGGCGCTACAATAATAAAAGTAAAAAGAACAAACGTAGTAAAAACATAGCCAGAGTTCAATAACCGGAATGGATAGTCAGCCAAGCCAGAAGTCAGGGATCAATGTAGTGGAAGAGCAAGCAGGATCTAAAGGGATGTCAACAAAGCAAGTCTTGAACAGGATCACAGGAGATTTCTGTTTCTGTGATGTTGATCAAGGCGAAGGTAGAGATCCACTGGACTGAACGACTTAAGCAGGCAGGACTGATGAGCAGGATATCATCAACAGCTGAGTAACTGTGGACAGATAGGAGCTGGCAATTAGCCAACAGCTGAGTGGCCAGCTCTGAGAACGAAGGGCTGAGCCCAACCTTGACAGTACCCCCACCTGAACGACCCCTCCACCTCGGAGGACCACCGGGCTTGAGGGGAAAACGTCTATGGAAATCACAGAGGAAGACAGGAGCATGTACGTCTGAGGATGAGAGCCAAGAGCGTTCCTTCGGACCGTACCCTTTCCAATGCACCAGGTATTGTATGCGCCTACGGAACCTACAGGAGTCAAAAATGGACTGTAATTCATACTCCTCATGGTTCACAACCTGTACAAGGTGAGGACATGGCACTGAGGTGGTAAAGCAGTTGCAGACCAAAGTTTTTAATAAGGAAACATGAAATACATTAGAAATACGCATATTAGAAGGAAGGTCTAATGCGTAAGCCACTTGGTTAATCCTGCTAAGAATACGGAAAGGCCCAATAAACTGAGGTGCGAACTTCAGTGAGGGAACACAAAGTCAGAGGTTGCGAGATGACAGCCAGACCCTGTCCCCAACCTGGTAGGAAGGTGCAGACAGGCATCTGCGGTCGGCATGTAGTCTGTACCTATCATTAGCATGTCGCAAAGCCTAGTGGACTGGTGCCCAAGTGGAATGAAGACCATGGAGATGGTCCTCTAATGCAGGAATACTCTGCAGAACAAATGAGTCAGGCAACATGGAAGGTTGGAAACCATAATTCGCCATAAACGGGGACAATCAGAAAGCAGAATTCAAGGCACTGTTGTGCGCAAACTTTGCCCATGGTAATGGGTCTGACCAGTTGTTATGATGGTCAGAAATATAGCAACGTAGGAATTGCTCCATGGACTGATTGGCTCTTTCTGCAGCCCCATTAGCCTGCAGGTGATACGCAGAGGAGAAAGCAAGCTGAATTCCCAACTGTGCACAAAAGGCTCGCCAGAACCCGAACACAAACTGACTACCCCTGTTCGAGACAATCACCTTGGGTAGCCCATGTAAGCGAAAGATCTCCTGAGCAAAAATGGAAGCCAGTTCCTTAGAAGTGGGCAACTTCTTAAGTGGAATACAATGACACATCTTTGAGAACCGGTCAACCACCATAGGGATAACTGTGTTGCCCTGGGAGTTGGGTAACTCCACAATGAAATCCATAGACAGGTGGATCCAGGGGCTCTCTCAATTGGGTATGGGTTGTAGGAGGCCCACTGGAAAGTGTTGTGAAGTCTTAAGCCGCGTACACACGGGCGGACTGTATGGCCAACTTAGTCCGTCGAAACACATTTCAGCGGACAGTCCGCTCGTGTGTGGGCTTCAGCGGACATTTTCAGCGTGCAGTCTGGCGGACTAAGTATTTCGCAATTTCCGTAATACTGTCCGTCATACTTTGGTTTCAGCGGACAATCCGCTCGTGAGTAGGCTAGTTCGACGGACTAAAAATGGCGCATGCTCAGAAAGGATTTACACGGCGGAAGGTTGCATTGCTGTGTATTGGACTTCCTATTTCTAGTCCCGTCGAACATGCTGTACACGTCATCGCGCAAGCTTTCGACGGACTGTTTGTGCATCCGTGTGTGGTCAAGTCCGTTCATTCGAAAGTATGACGGACTGTCCGTCGGATTGTATGACGGACTAAGTAGGCCATACAATCCGCCCGTGTGTACGCGGCTTTACTCTGAGCACACACTGAACAGGCAGTTATGAAGGAGGTTACATCAGCACGTAGACTAGGCCACCAGAATTGTTGGGAAATGGCCCAAAAGAGTTGATTCTTCCCAGGGTGGCCAGCATCCTTGGGAGAACGGTAAGTTTGGAGCACGGCAGTATGGAGACTCTCTGGGACAAAGCAGCAGTCACAAGGTTTCTCAGGAGGAGCATGGATCTGAGCAGCAAGACTTTTGTCACCCAAAGGAGAAGTCTGAGGCCGCGTACACACGCGGGGACTGTTCGCTCAACTTTGTCCGCTGAACAGTGTTTCGGCGGACAGTCTGCTCATGTGTGGGCTTTCAGCGGACAGTTTCAGCGAACAGTCTGCTGAACAAAGTTTTTCGGAATTTCCGAAAAACTGTCCGCTGAAACTTTGTTTCAGCGAACAGTCCCCTCGTGTGTAGGCTTGTTCGTCAAACTAAGTTCCGCGCATGCTCAGAAAGGATTTACACGCCGAAGTTTGCATTGCAGTGTATAGGACGTCGTTTTCTAGTCCCGTCGTACGTGCCGTTCACGTCATCGCGCACGGTTTCAGCGGACTGTTCGTTCGTCGTGTGTGGCCAAGTCCATCCATGCTAATTTTGAGCGGACTGTCCGCTGAAACTGTTTGACGAACAAAGTTGAGCGAACAGTCCCCGCGTGTGTACGCGGCCTGACTGGTGCGAAGCATAGCCAGAATATGATCGGGGGAATCACAGGAACTGGAACAGACTCCATCTTGGAAGTGGAGGAAAATTGTCGTGACAAGGCGTCAGCCCTTACATTCTTAGTACCGGGTAAGAATGAGACAGTGTAATTGAAACTTGACAAGAGAAGAGCCCATCGTGCCATTCTGGGAGAGAGGCGTTTAGCCTCAGACAAGAATGTCAGATTCTTATGGTCAGTAAGAATGAGAACCAGCACAGTGGTACCTTGGAGGAGATGTTTCCATTCTTTCAGGGCTAAAATTATTGCCAACAGCTCTCTGTCATCTATCTCATAATTACACTCCGCATGTGACAATTTAGCCACAAAGATGCAGAGCGCTCTCAGAGGTAGGATGTTGAGACAGAAGGGCACCAACACAAGTCTCAGAAGCCTCAACCTCAAGGATAAAGGGTAACGTAAGATCAGGATGTGCCAACACAGGAGCAGAAACAAAGGCAGCCTTGAGACTCTCAAAGGCCTTAATGAACTCGGGAGATCAACTCTGTGGGTTACCGTCCTTTCTGGTGATATCAGTCAGGGGCTTGACCAGAGACAAGAAGTTACAAACAAACTTCCGATAATAGTTGGCAAAGCCCAAGAAACACTGCAGCCCACGGGTCGGGGCCACTGTAGAACTGCCGAAAGTTTCTCTGGGTCCATCAAAAAACCAGCAGTGGAAATTAAATAACCCAGGAATTTAACCTGTTCACAATGGAACTCGCACTTTTCCAGTTTACAATAGAGATTGTTCTCTCTTAGTTTCTGAAGCACATGACAGACATCTGTGTGGTGGTTCTCCAGGGACTTGGAAAATATGAGGATATCATCAAGATAAACCACCACATATAACTGCAACAAATGTCGGAGGACATCGTTAATAAATTCCTGGAAAACTGCCGGGGCGTTACAAAGGCAAAAAGGCATTACAAGGTACTCATAATGGCCTGTTCTGGTATTAAACGCAGTTTCCACTCGTCACCCTCCTTAATCCTCACGAGATTGTATGCCTCTCTCAAATCAAGCTTTGTGAAAACCGTTGCTCCCTTGAGGCGGTAAAACAACTCTGTATTCAACGGAATCGGATGGGCATTCTTTTTTTTTTTAATTTTCAGGTTTTTATTAATTTTACATAGAAATACATAACATAACATAACATAACAAAAAAGGCCCCACCAGCCCTCACAGGGGCTATGCCCTTCGTGCAAGCATAACAAAGTTACAAACAGGAACATACCACACAATAACCGGGTAAATATTTCGGTCACTCTGTCCATCTTTCTGTGAAACTCTTCGCTTTCAAAGGACTATGATTCTGACAGTTAACATTGGGGACACTGGGAAGAAGATCCCAATAAGTTTGCTCATATTTTAGATGTAACCCTATTGGTCAGACCATAAAAGGCCGAACCAACTGGTATGTGTAGAACCCTAAGCCGGCCTGAGCTGAATGACCAACCCCAAGGTTAAGAAGCTCATTATTTCCCATGTGAGGATAAACTCCAGGTTTGCTTAAGCAAAAGAAGGAGGGGGGGGGGCAAGTGCGACCTACAGGCCTGTAATCCTAATGAGAAACTAAGAAAGAATGCACTTCAGGTTGAGAGCGAGAGAGAGAGAGAGAGAGAGAAATAGTGAAGAGGAGAGAGGGGAGAAAAAAGGGAGGGGAGTGGGGGAGAGAGAAAAAAGGGGGGGAAGTATATACATATATTTAATATAGGGGGGGAGAAGGGGTTGGGGTGGAGGAGAAGATTGGGGATTGGGGAAGGTAGGCAAAAAGTGGAGGGGTCTGTCCTCCAGTCCCTCCACTGGCTTCACAAGAATCTTCCCAATCTTTCCATTTCCAGGGAGTTAAACCATGGGTTAAACCATTAGCCTTGCACACTCCTCCGAGTAGAAAAACTCGAGCCAATAGAACCACCTTTTGAGGAACTGTTCTCTAAGTCCTCTGTCGGTTGCCACCAGGTCCTCCATTTTGTGGATATCAGCTACCCTCCTCAGCCAGGTAGCCACCTCCGGGGGCTCCTTCCGCTTCCAAAACAGGGGGATGCAGCTTTTTGCTGCTGTGACCAGTAGGGGCAGGATGAATTTCCAATAGGTCCTGCTCGGTATGTCATGCAAATGCAGTAAAAAGAACTCGGGAGTTCTGGGCAGCTCTGGGTCAGTGAACTTCTGTATCATACGGAGGACCTCTGTCCAGAAGGGTGTCGAGGACCTACAATACCAGAAAATGTGTAGCATATTGCCTGGCTCCTCCTCACACCTCCAGCATATGTCCGAGTTCTGAGGGAACATCCAGTGCAGCCTGACTGGGGTATAGTACCATTGTGATAGAACTTTAAACCCTGCTTCCTGTTGATTGGCGCATATCGATGTTTTACACATGAAGAGAATTATTCTCTCCACCTGTCTCTTGGTTAGCTGTATTCCCAGGTCACGTTCCCATCTGGCTATGTAGGGAGGTCTGTATCCCTTGGGGGGCATGATAAGGAGTTGGTATGTTAAAGAGATCGTATGACGTACTGGATCTTGCTCCAGGCAGAGGAGCTCGAAAGATGTCAGGGCTCTTTCAAAAGGTGCCGAGGGAGGCTGTGCTCTGATAAAGTGAGCCAGTTGGAGCTTTTGCCAAAAGGAAAGATTTGCCAGAAGAGGGTCTTCCATGATGTTCTGCCTGGACATCCACTCTCCATTGCTGGTGAAGTGGCGGAGTTGGCATCTTTCACTGCCCTTCAGGGCTCGAAATCTATAGTCCCCAAGTCCCGGGCTAAAATTGGGGTTCCCAACCACCGGTGTAAGTGGTGAGGGGCTGGGCGCGATGGAATGATCGCAGAAGATTTTCTGGGCTATCCTCAGTGTCTCCCCAACCATGGGGTGTTTGGTTACACGGTCAGGTACAGATTTCTGGCACCAGGGCAAGCCATCTAGCTCCATTCCCGACATGAGCTGCTCTATCTGGATCCATTGCTTTAGTGTCCCATCGCGACACCAATCAAGGATTCTCGTCAAGTGGCAGGCCGCATAATACAAACTCACAACCGGGAGAGCCATTCCTCCAATCGTTTTAGGTAGGCGTAAAGTTGACTGTGCCAACCGCAGAGTTCTGTGTGCCCAGATGAACATGACCAATGCACGGTTTGCTGCTTTAAGGAAGGTATTCGGCATCTGGACGGGGGTCTGCAAGTGGTAGAGTATTCGGGGCATAATGTTCATTTTTATTATGCTGCAGCACGCAAACCATGAGAACATGCCCGTCTGCCATTTTCGTAGATCTTTTTAATATCCGCCAGAAGAGGGGGGAAATTTAGGGGGAAAATATCTGCTATCCTGCTGGGCAGACGAATGCCCAGGTATTTAATGTAGGAATTTGTCCATTTAAAAGGGAAGCCTGCTCGTAGCAGGTTGCCCAACGAGGTCAGCATGGAGACGTTTAAGGCCTCCCATTTCTGGAAGTTGACTTTGAAGAAGGACAACACTCCATATGTCTTGCCATTAAGTTAGGGATAGAGACCAGGGGATTGGATATAAAAAAAAAAAAGCAAATCATCAGCGAAGGCTGCTATCTTTGTTTGGGGACAGGTTGTCACTTAGATGCAATCCTGATATGTTAGGGTTGTTCCTTACCGTACGGAGGAAGGGTTCTAGGGACAGGAATATCAGTGGGGACAGGGGGCACCTCTGCCTCGTCCCGTTAGTAATCCTGAAGGGGAGGGAAAGCTGACCATTTACTTTTACTTGAGCTGAGAGTCTGGAGTAGATGACTCGTATGCAATTCATCATCTGCTGACCCAATCCCACGTGTCGAAGAGTCTCAAACAGAAAGGGCCAATGCACCCTATCAAACACCTTCTTGGCGTCGGTAGAGAGAAGCAACATCGGGATTCCCCAGTTTTAGCAGCATATATAAGACTAATTGCCTTTGTTGTATTGCCCCTTGCCTCTCTCGGGGGCACAAAACCAACCTGGTCCAACCTGGTCCAAGTGGACGAGCGCTGGGATCCATTCTGACAACCGCATCAAAAGGACCTTAGTGAAGATCTTTAGATTGATGCTGAGGAGGGATATAGGCCTGTAATTTTGGCATAGAAAGGGGTCCTTATCCTCCTTGGGTATCACTGTGATAAAGGCTCTTAAGGAATCCTCTGGGGGGGCTACCCCCTCCCCGGCATCATTGTAAGCTGCTAAGAAATGCGGCTTCAGAAGATCCCCAAAGGTTCTATAGTATGTCAGCATATAACCGTCAGGTCCTGGGGCCTTATCCCTTTGCGTCCAGCTACCCCCCTACAAGGGGAGGTCTACTGAACCGGGAGGGTTCCCCTCGGGAAAGCCCGACTAGGATGAGCAAGGCGTGACCTCCCGGGTCCCCGGCAGAGCGGCAACAGACAAAGACCCCATACATTAGCACCAACCCCCTCAGAAATCCCGCAACAACCCCTACTCCCACCCCCCTCCCCCACCACCACCCAATAGAAACAGCTCACGTATTCCAGTACCCTGATATGTCCTTCTGTGCAGAGTCCAATACTTTCCGACTGGGCAAATCCCATCCCAGCATAACAAGATACAGTTCGTAGCCACGGTCTCTCTTGTTGGCTATTGTGAGTTCCAAGTGACCTATGTGAGACCTGTGCTCACGCCAGCCCCCCCCCCCCCCAGTCCTTCCCGGAGTCTCCCTGCCACCAAGTATTGGTATTAGCTGGTACACGGACCCACTCCCACGGACCTATCTTGTGGCATAGGGAATCCTGTGCCCAGAAAGGGGACCGTAACTTAGTCTGGGGGGGCTTTGCTGTCAGACCTGCACATCATATTGCGGTGTGAGATGCAGCGGGGGGCAGGGGGGAAACTAATCTAGGCTTCAAACAAGCCACCGGGGGACAGCGGGCCTCCACGGGGGGGGGGGGGGTGGCGTTGCATGCCATGCTGAGTTTGGATGGGCATTCTTAGTCATGAAACAATTGAGACCCCTATAATCAATACAAGGTCTCAGTTCACCACTCTTCTTCTTCACAAAAAAGAAACCAGCACCAGCAGGAGTTGAGGCTTTGCAGATTAAATCTTGAGAAAGTGCACCTGCAACATACTCCTCCATGGCCTTATCCTCCAAGACCGACAAAGGGTAAACCCCGGCCATGAGGTGGGGTGATTGAAGGTCAACAGGTTGAAGGTCAATTGCACAATCATACGGCCGGTGTGGAGGCAAACTACTGGCTTGACCTTTGTCAAAGACATCTCTAAAATCGCAGTACTCCTCCGGCAGGGAGGAGAGTGAAGAGGTGCACAGGACCTTGGCTAGCTTCTGGGAGCATGTCACACTGTACTGCGGTGACCAGAAGAGAACCTCAGCACGGAGCCAATCAAAGGAGGGGTTGTGCTTCTGTAACCAAAGATAACCAATAACCAGCGGAAACTTAGGTGAGGAAATTACTTGGAATTGGATTATCTCATGGTGAAGAGCCCCTACAACCATGGACAATGGGACTGTCTCATGAGTCACATGGGCAAGCTGTAGATGTCTCCCCTCAAGAGTCTCAATGGCAAGTGGAGTGTCACGCAGCTGCAGTGGAATTGAGTGCTTTGATACAAAGGCAGCATCAATAAACAGGCCTGCAGCCCCAGAGTCGATTACAGCCTGTATCTCGACGGACGTCTCAGCCCAAGAAAGGGTGACCGAAACCAGGGGCTTATCCTTCTGGATAACTGGGGATGAAACAACGCCACCTAAGGTCTGTCCGTGACAGGACCTCAAGGTTCCGGCGTTCCCTGGATGGGTAGGACAAGACTTCAAAAACTGACCTGCCTGGCCACAATAAAGGCACAATCTGTCTCTCCTCCTAAAGGTTCTCTCATCTGCAGAGGGACGCGTGAAACCCATGTGCATGGATTCCCCTTCACTGACCGACGTGGTGCCAGGAGGCATGGGAAGTGAGGGAGGCACGGGTGGGACTTTAAAGCTCAGAGGCAAATGTACAGGAGGCTTCCTCAAGCACTCCTTAAAAGAGAGTCTTATTCTGAGTCTGGAGTCAATGCTGCTATCTCATCCTTGATGGTATCTGAGAGACCATGAAAAAAAGCAGCCATGAGGGCCTCATTGTTCCACGCAACCTCTGCTGCCAGAGTACGGAATTCAATGGCATAGTCAGCAACAGTTCTTGTACTCTGTTCGATGGACATGAGGCACTTGGCAGCAGAAGTGGAGCGTGCGGGAACGTCAAATACCCTTTTAAATTAAGCCACAAACTCAGGGTAGCTCAAGAAAACAGTTTTTTGTGTCTCCCATAGAGGGTTTGGCCAGGCCAAGGCTCTCTCAGAAAGCAAAGATATCACAAAATCTACTTTGCTTCTGTCCATGGGAAACGTCCGGGACAGCATCTCAAAGTATATCTCAAGCTGGTAAAGAAACCCTCTGCATTGGACTGGATCGCCCCCAAATCACTGGGGAAGTGGAGCGGAACCAGATATACCTCTTATAGAGGTAATACTCAAGGTGGGTGCCTGCACAGAGACTGGAGCAGCAGCAGGGTCAGCCCTCAACATAAGTTGATCCGGGCGCGGCCACAGTGGGAGATTCCAGGTGAGCCGTGCGACTCAGGAGCTTGTAACACTATGGCAAACTGATCCATGCAGTGACAAAGTTCATCCAATTTGCAAAAAATATTACCAACAAGTGGATTGACTGCATCATTTTAATTCATGGCCTTTGTCTACTGTCAGAAACCATGAAATCAGGCCGAGACAGAAGTACAGTTAAATCAAACTAATTTAATAATAAAAGTAAAAAGAACAAACGTAGTAAAAACATAGCCAAAGTTCAGTAACCGGAATGGATAGTCAGCCAAGCCAGAAGTCAGGGATCAATGTAGTGGAACAGCAAGCAGGATCTGGAGCCAGAAGGGACGTCAGCAAAGCAAGTCTTGAACAGGATCGCAGGAGATCGTTTCTGTGATGTTGACCAAGGCGAATGCAGAGGTCCACTGGGCTGAACGACTATTAGTAGGCAAGACTGAAGAGCAGGATATCATCAACAGCTGAGTAACTGTGGAGAGATAGGAGCTGGCAATTAGCCCATAGCAGAGCAGCCAACTCTGAGAAGGAAGGGCTGAGCGCTGCCCTGACAAGATCATCCTTAGAATGATTTAGTCATCTCCTGCAAAATATAATCAATCTGCACTACTTCTTCCCTAATCCTCTGCTATTTGAAGAATAGTAGTATGTGAATCTGAACTATCAACATATAGCACCACCAAGCTGCCTGTACGTCATTTTCATTTTAAACACTCGGATAAGCACACACTTCCTCAATTGCTTAGTCGTGTGCCTGCCAATGAGCCTACCCACCACAGTAATAGTGTACTGTATTACAATAGTAATCACAATGTAATAGTATAATAGGGCCAACGATAAAGTTAGGAGGCAAGAACAGCAGGGCCAGTCTTTCAACCCATCAATAAGAACATGCAAAGCACTTACATTGAAAACAGACCTGATGTGCAAATAGAGTTGGACCAGGCAAGTGTTTTACATTTCAGGTTTAGTATAAAGGAAGTGTTTTAAGGAATCCAGAGAGTCAAAATTCCTTCTACTGTATGTTCTGCTGTTCCTCACCTATTACCATAGCTAAGTGAAAAGCTACCAGTGTCATTATAAAACATGAAAGGAGTGGCAACTCCAGGAAGTATTTATGCTAATTTACAATGGGGAACCTCCACATCTTGGGCTTGGCCATACTTTACCTACTCCTTACTAGAAGATATTGAAATTAGGTCAGTTTAGTCCAGTGGTCATCAACCCTCTCCTCAGGGTCCACTAACAGGCCACATTTTATGTATTACCTTGGGGAGATGCAGACTAGAATACTGCATACCTGTCAGGGCTGGGCTTCCTTCTCTGAGCTGGCCACTCAGCTGTCGGCTAATTGCCTACTCCCATCTCTCTCCACAGTTACCCAGCTGCTGTTGATTCTGCTCGTCAGTCCTGCCTACTTAAAGCCGTCCAGCTCACTTGATCTCTGCCTTTGCCTTGGTCACATCACAAGAAACCATCTCCTGTGTTCCTGTTTAAAGACTGGCTTTGCTGACATCCCTTCTGGCTCCTTATCCTGCTTGCTGTTCCTCTACTTGGATCCCTGACTTCTGGCCTGGCTGATTACCCGATCTGGTTACTGAACTCTGGCTTGGCTGATTACTCGATCATTACTGAATTCTGGCTTGGCTGATTACCTGATCTGGTTACTGAACTCTGGCTTGGCTGACTACCGATTTGGTTACTGGACTCTGGCTATGCTTTGACTACGCTTACTCTATTTAGCTTTTTATTTTTGTTAATAAACAAGTATGATTTTACTGTACTTCTGTCTCTGTCTGGTTCATGGTTTCTGACAATACCTCCCAACTTTTTGACATTGGAATGAGGGACACCTATCAGCAAAAGTATGCAGGCATAGGACACACCCCTTGCCATGCCCCCTTAAAGGAAAATTGTACAAAAAAAAACAAGATTGGTTAAAACCAACAAGTGCTTTTTTTTTACCACTACTATTCCTTTTATATTGGCTTTTGGAATTTACAAATGCAGCAATTTAGAAATCAGATGAAAGGTTTAGCATTGGGAAACACTTTGTTGATAGATAAAAAAAAGTGCATTTTATATAAATCCATCTCTATAGATCGGACCAAAATGAGGGACAAATGAGGAGGAAAGAGGGACAGAGGGACATTGCTCTAAATCAGGGACAGTCCCTCTAAATCAGGGACATTTGGGAGCTATGATACTGCAATCACTATCACCTGTGATGTATTTCAGTTATCTTGCAAACCTTGCCTGTTAGTGGGCCCTGAGGACAGGGCTGATGACTACTGGTTTAGTCATCCTGGCACACATCATTTTCAGCATTACAGGTTGGATGTGTCTTCCAGTTTTTTTCTATAGCCCTGATCATACATTTATTGCTACAGCATTCCACAATTCCATAGGTCCTTGAAATTTATACTATACAAGCTGGGCCGTCTTTAATATTGATTGGACCCTGGGCAAACATTTTCTATGCCCCCCCCCCCCCCATACAATTTCACTCTCCACCTGCTAGGAGACATACAATAATTAGCAGCTAGACTTAAAATCAATTTACTGTATCAGATCAGGCAGCGATTGCGATTGGTTGCCAGAGGTTACAGTGTATCATTACCACTCGCTGGCTGGTTGCTAGAGGTTACAGCACACATTACGGCTCACTGATTGGTTGCTAAATATTACAGCACGATTTATGCGTGTTGATTGGTTGCTAGAGATTACTGTACAGTAATACTGCTCACTGATTGGTTGCTAGAGGTTACAGCACATCATTTCCTCACTACAGGGGGCATAATATACATATAAATGCCACCTTTATTCACATATGCAGATGCAACAATTTACATATGAATGCTGCTGCTATTTACATATGAATGCCGGTTATTTACATGTAAACACAGGGTCTGCAGATGAGTCTTCTGTACACAACAATAGGGCAGAGCTGGGCACCATTAATAGCAGTACTTCACACTGAGATATTAGGACAAAGCACGGGACTAAAACTTCAAGGGACAAGGGAATTTAAACTGGGATAGTTGACAAGTATGAGCCAGCTGCTATGGGCCCCACAACAATGACAGGGCCCAGGGCAGCTGCCCCTTTTGCCCTGCCTTAAAGACGGCCCTGTATACAAGCATAAATTGCTACCACACAAAAAATGAAAATTTTAACAGCCAGTGTTAACATTGACTTAGACAAGCACCCTTCCCACCTAACAGTTCCTTCCGACAGACTGCTCAAGCACCTAGCACTTGTAGGCAGGTAGAAGTTAATGACGTCCCTGTTCTGAAGGGTATGGTTAATTATGTTCCTGGGTTTTTCTTTTGGATGGCGATCCCAGGTCCAACCCACTGGTTACATAGTTACATAGTTGGTGTGGTTGAAAAAGACACAAGTCCATCAAGTCCAACCTATTTGTGTGATTACATTAAGTATTACATTGTATATCCCTGTATGTTGCGGTCGTTCTGGTGCTTATCTAATAGTTTCTTGAAACTATCCATGCCCCCCCCCCCCCCCTCCCGCTGAAACCACCGCCTTTGGAAGGGAATTTCACGTCCTTGCCACTCTTACAGTAAAGAACCTTCTACGTAGTTTAAAGTTAAACCACTTTTCTTCTAATTTTAATGAGTGGCCACGAGTCTTGTTAAACTCCCTTATGCAAAAAGTATTATCCCTATTGTGGGGTCACCAGTGTGGTATTTGTATATTGAAATCATATCTCCTCTGAAGTGCCTCTTCTCTAGAGAGAGTAAGTTCAGTGCTCCCAACCTTTCCACATATCTAATATCCTCCAGACCCTTTATTAGCTTTGTTGTCCTTCTTTGTACTCGCTCCATTTCCAGTACATCCTTCCTGAGGACTGGTGCCCAGAACTGGATAGCATACTCCAGGTGCGGCCGGACAAGAGTCTTGTAGAGTGGGAGAATTATCGTTTTATCTCTGGAGTTGATCCCCCTTTTAATGCATGCCAATATTCTGTTTGCTTTGTTAGCAGCAGCTTGGCATTGCATGCCATTGCTGAACCTATCATCTACTAGGACCCCCAGGTTATTTTTCCATCCTAGATTCCCCCAGAGGTTCTCCCCCCAGTGTATAGATTGCATTCACATTTTTGCCACCCAAATGCATTATTTTACATTTTTCTACATTCTACATGGTTCTGTGTGATATAAGAAGAACAAAGGATCCGCCTCCAGGGGGGCCTCGGAGCGTGGAGCTCAGAGCTAGAGAGGTGTGTTGCTTGTTGCTGTTGCTGGAGCCTGGATTGCCAGTGTCATGGCGGGATCTGAATTCCCATTATTAGAGGGGGACTGCTGGTGTTTGCAGTTCTCCTTGAAGAAATCTCTAATGAACTCAAGCAAGCATGGACAATTATCCTATACAGGTATCCTGGGGCAGCCACAAGCCTGAGTTAGGGACTAGGGATGTAGGAAAAGACTGCACTTTATGTTGAACTCTTACCTGTGGATGTCACCATGCTAAATTATTTAGGTAAAGCTTTTGAAACTTTGCCTTTGCTTGGTCTGATGTTACTAAAGGGGTGTAATACAAGTAACCAACATACATATTCTATAGCTTGGGTCAACTATGCACATTGGGATATGAAGATAACAGTGTGAAGATACAGTACAAGTGGTTATCAAGAGTAACAAAGGAAGCAGCTTGTTTTTAGCGTGTACATAAAGCAGATGGGATAGCTTTTTGCAGGAGGGGTTGTTGTTGGCACTCCGCGAGCAGGTTCATCTCCCATAGCAACAGGCGCAGATCAGCACCACAGAGGTCCCCACTGTAGACAGGTAAGGAAGAGGAAGAGTTAAATGAAGTGCACACATGGAGTCCACACACTAGGTGCATTGTGAGTGAGGTAGCAGTGATAGGCTGGACAGGTGGAGAAGGCATTGGCTCTTTGTGTCCCTCCTAAATGCACAAGTGACAGTGGTGGTGTATATTACATCAAAAGAGTTTATTAGAGTTCAGAAGTCTGTTTAAGCAAAGGTACCCCATGTGTAAGGCAGTGACCCTACCCAAAGTGCCTTGTGTAGCCCAAAAGAACCCACCCCATGGTAAGCCTCTCATATGACTCTTGCTTGGCGCCCAACAAGGAGGGAGCCATGGAGGATATGACAACCACCCATGTCACCTTATCCTTACACATTGTCTTGAGGGAGGTGTGCATGTTCTCCCCATACCAAAACATCAATTCTTTTGAGAGGCTTTAGTGACATATTGTGGAGGGAAGGCAATGAGTCAAAGTAAAGGTAAGCTTTAAGTTCATATGGGAGGTAAATGTAAGGTAAGTTCACATGGGACCTTCTCTAAAACACTACCTTTACTATGAATATTCAATGGCCAGGACAGATTTGCTTCAAGGGCACTGTGTTCCTTCCTTGAACTCCAGTCAACTGACTTTGCCTATAAGATGAGTTCAAGTAATGAATTTTCGGAAGTCAGGAGGAAAAATTTCCTACGTTTTCTCTTCTCCATTGATTGGACTACAATATTCTTCGTAGTGGGAATGACTAGCAGAGGACTTTTGGAGTCACCAGCAGAGGACTGGTCCACTTCAGATAGTTGTAGACAGACACAGCCAGCACTGACACATGATCTACATGACTGTGCTGTTTCTGAGCAAGCGTCCTAGCTCAGGAAGTAAATGCTGATGCTGGGAAATCCCTGAAGCAAGATGTATCCTCACTGCTTGGAAAAAAAGCATATGACGGCATTGTAAAAGTTAAAACTATGAACTCTGTGAGAGGTAATACTGTACACACTTAAGTGTTACTCTAAGCCCTTGTACACACGGTCGGAGAATCCGTCGGAATGTGTCCTATCGGGCCGTGTCGTCGGATAATCCGACTGTGTGTGGTATGCATCGGACTGATTCCGTCGGAATATCCGTCGGATCCAATTTTCCAACATGTTGGAAATATTTCCCGACCAACTGGTTCGATCGGACATACTCCGATCATGTGTAGAGAATTTTGATCGGACCAAGTGCCATGCATGCTCAGATCAAATTCCTACATCAAAGCTATTGGCTACTAGCCTGAACGTAGTCCCATCGTAACGAAATTACATCATCACGTTCTGAATGATCGGTGTGTATGCAACAGTTTTGGACAAGATCCGACGGACAAAATCCGACTGACAAAATCCGACGGATTTGGTTGTCGAAATCTCCGACCGTGTGTACAGAGGCTTACAGATTACTTACTATGCTTGCAGCGAACACCCACTTGTGACGGGGGCAAAGCACAGCCAGCTTGACATTACCCTGCAAAACACACAAGGCTAAAATATTTGTTTTATTGTGGGGGCAGTATGGGTTCAGGGTGTTTCTGGGTTCAAACACCCTCTTACCAAAAGAAAAAAAAAAAAATAGGAACATTGAGAAAGGCATCACAGATATCCACAAAAGTCACCCCTGACTGCACCGCTACATATCAAGACTCCTGTCAGGACTTGGGCCACCAGTGGGTGTCTCAGCAACCAGCTTATCCCAGGCTCCACCTGATACTGGTTGCTAAGAAGGTATATACAGTGGTGTGAAAAAGTGTTTGCCCCCTTCCTCATTTCCTGTTCCTTTGCATGTTTGTCACACTTAAGTGTTTCGGAACATCAAACCAATTTAAACAATAGTCAAGGACAACACAAGTAAACACAAAAATTTGTAAATGAAGGTGTTTATTATTAAAGGTGAAAAAAAATCCAAACCATCATGTCCCTGTGTGAAAAAGTGATTGCCCCCCTTGTTAAAACATACTATAACTGTGGTTGTCCACACCTGAGTTCAATTTCTCTAGCCACGCCCAGGCCTGATTATTGCCACACCTGTTCACAATCAAGGCATCACTTAAATAGGAGCTGCTTGACACAGTAAGGTCCACCAGAAGATCCTTAAAAGCTACACATCATGCCGAGACCCAAAGAAATTCAGGAACAATTGAGAAAGAAAGTAATTGAGATCTATCAGTCTGGAAAGGGTTATAAAGCCATTTCCAAAGCTTTGGGAATCCAGCGAACCACAGTGAGAGCCATTATCCACAAATGGCGAAGACATGGAACAGTGGTGAACCTTCCCAGGAGTGGCCGGCCGCCCAAAATTACCCCAAGAGCGCAGCGACGACTCATCCAAGAGGTCACAAAAGACCCCACAACAACGTCCAAGGAACTGCAGGCCTCACTTGCCTCAGTTAAGGTCAGCGTTCATGCCTCCACCATCAGGAAAAGACTGGGCAAAAATGGCCTGCATGGCAGAGTTCCAAGGAGAAAACCACTGCTGAGCAAAAAGAACATCAAAGCTCGTCTCAATTTCTCCACAACACATCTTGATGATCCCCAAGACTTTTGGGACAACATTCTGTGGACCGATGAGACAAAAGTGGAACTCTTTGGAAGGTGTGTGTCCAAGTATATCTGGCGTAGAAGGAACACTGCATTTCATAAAAAGAACATTATACCAACAGTAAAATATGGTGGTGGTAGTGTGATGGTCTGGGGCTGTTTTGCTGCTTCAGGACCTGGAAGACTTGCCGTGATAAAAGGAACTATGAATTCTGCTGTCTACCAAGAGATCCTGAAGGAGAATGTCCGACCATCTGTTCGTGTACTCAAGCTGAAACGAACTTGGGTTCTGCAGCAGGACAATGATCCTAAACACACCAGCAAGTCCACCACCGAATGGCTGAAGAAAAACAAAATTAAGACTTTGGAGTGGCCTAGCCAAAGTCCTGACCTGAATCCTATTGAGATGTTGTGGTATGACCTTAAAAAGGCCGTTCATGTTCGAAAACCCTCTAATGTAACTGAATTAGGACAATTCTGCAAAGATGAGTGGGCCAAAATTCCTCCAGGACGCTGTAAAAGCCTCATTGCACGTTATCGCAAACGCTTGGTTGCAGTTGTTGCTGCTAAGGGTAGCCCAACCAGTTATTAGGTTTAGGGGGCAATCACTTTTTCACACAGGGCCATGATGGTTTGGATTTTTTTTCACCTTTAATAATAAACACCTTCATTTACAAATTGCATTTTGTGTTTACTTGTGTTGTCCTTGACTATTGTTTAAATTGGTTTGATGTTCCGAAACACTTAAGTATGACAAACATGCAAAGGAACAGGAAATGAGGAAGGGGGCAAACACTTTTTCACACCACTGTAATCCCCCTCTTAATGGATATTGTTGCCTCAGTGTTCTGCCTGTGATCTGTGTCCCTGCTTGATCCTGTATCCTGTGCATTGTATCATGTGATCTGCATCCAGTGTACTGTATCCTGCTCTGCTCCCCTTGGTTCCCAATCCCAGTCCTGATCCTGCCCCTCCATTTTTACATATACTGTGTGTTAGGTTGTTGGTCTGGGTTTGCTGCACTTACACGTTTATCTCTCCCTTTTACCTTTTTTGGTTTGTTGGTGTTTTTTTTATAATAATAATAAACTTTACTTAATCATGCTTGGTCTATTTTCTGATTCCTTGAAGTGTAGCTCATTTATATAGTCATCACTGCTAGATACCTGCATTTTGGTATCCTGTATACTACCATTCTAAACTTTGGATATTTACAAACTGATTTAGAACCTTAAGGTGCAGAATAAAACAAACAGATTTAGTAGGTAAACAGGTTTGAATAGAAAACTTGAAAACTTGGTGATGTTACTGAAGAATTTATAGGACCTACTACTTCCTGGGAGACAAGACCCTGGATGACCTGGAGAAAGTAGAATGTCAAAGGTGGAAACGCTATCTTGTATTCAGTAGATGCTACATCTAATAATACATCTCCTGATTGTGTTCCGCTGCTGCCAAAAGCCAAAAAGGAGTGTGATACCCCTCTTGTGAACATCGCTGGATCAAGAGAGGGCTTAGGTAAGTACTGTGGTGGGGGGGGGGGGGGGGGGGCTGCTGCACACAGAAGTTTCTTTCCTTCATGCATAGATTAAGAAAACCTTGTGCCTTTTCAACCACTTTAAGTAACAGCATTCACTCAGAGCCTGTACTCACAAGTCCATAGGTGCTGGGGTGCATTTCTCAGCAGCAGGCATACAGCTTTGTACTGGACTCTCCAGACTGGATCCTAGGTGAAATGCCCCATCTCCAACTAGCATAGTTGCCAACATTGCAAAAATATTTATAGAGACACTTTTTTGTCTGTAGGTGTAAGAATCGTGCTATAATTAGGGGCAGGACATTCGTTTGAAGGCGGGACACAGCGAGAAAAGAAAAATGCGGCACGCTTGGCGCGCCATTGGCAAATAATGGGCGTGGTTTAAACTGGAAATTGTGCATGGTTTAAAGGGGCGTGGCTCAAATGGGGTGTGGTTAGAGTCTGAGATAAATGAGGTATAGAGGGAGAAAGTAAGGGAGAGGGAAAGAAAGAACCAAAGAAAGAAATAGGGAGGGAAGGAGAGAGAAAGAAGGAAAGAAAGAGGGGTGGAGGGACAGCAGGCCCAGATCCTACACCATAATAGAAATATATGTATTCCAGAAAGTTTAACAATCAACAGATAAACATACTCCAAACACCTGATGTTGGCGCTTCAATCATTGTGGTGTCATGGATGATATGGTGTCAGAATGATTGAAGCGCATTATTTCTATTATTACATTGTAATATAAAATGAAATAGTTCAACTCTTTCCACGTTGCCTGCCACCAGATGCCATCAGGTGTCCCCAGTCCCTCCTTACACCAGGCCTTTCCAGTAGAGTCCCTCCTTACATCAGGTGCCCCAGCAAAGTCCCTCCTAACATCAGGTTCCCCCGAGCAGAGACCCTCCTTACATCAGATGTCCCCAGTAGAGTCCCTCCTTACATCAGGTCCCCCCAGCGGAGTCCCTCCTTACATCAGGTGCTCCCAGTGGAGTCCCTCCTTACATCAGTTGTCCCAAGCGGCATCCCTCCTCACATCTGGTGTTCCCAGCGGAGTCCCTGCTTACATCAGGTGCCCCCAGCAGAGTCCCTCCTTACACCAGTTCCCCCAGCAAAGTCCCTTCTTACATCAGATGTCCCCAGTAGAGACCCTCCTTACATCAGTTGCCCCCAGCGGAGTCCCTCCTTACACCAGGTGCCCCCAACAGAGCCTCTCCTTACACCAGGTGCCCCCAACAAAGTCTCTACTTACATCTGGTGCCCCCAGCAGAGTCTCCTTACATCAGGTGCCCCCAGCAGAGTCCCTCCTTACATCAGGTGTCCCCAGCGCAGTCCGTGCTTACATCAGGTGCTCCCCAGCGAAGTCCCTACTTACATCAGGTGTCCCCAGCAGAGTCCCTCCTTACATCAGGTGCCACCAGCGGCATCCCTCCTCACAACAGGTGTCTCCAGTGGAGTCCCTTCTTACAACAGGTGTCCCCAGCAGAGTCCCTCCTTACACCAGGTGCCCCCAACAAAGCCTCTCCCTACATCCGGTGTCTAAAGCAAAGTCTCCCCTTACATCGGGTGCCCCCAGCAGAGCCTCTCCTTACATCAGGTGCCCCCAGCAGAGTCCCTCCTTACATCAGGTGTCCCAAGCAGAGTCCCTCCTTACATCAGGTACCCCCAGCAGAGTCCCTCCTTACAACAGGTGCCCCCAACAGAGTTCTCCTTACATCAGATGTCCCCAGCGAAGTCTCTCCTTACATCGGGTGCCCCCAGCAGAGTCTCTCCTTACATCAGGTGCCCCCAGCAGAGTCCCTCCTTACATCAGGTGTCCCCAGCAGAGTCCCTCCTTACATCAGGTGCCCCCAGCAGAGTTCTTCTTTACAACAGATGCCCCCAACAAAGTTCTCCTTACATCAGGTGTCTCCAGCGAAGTCTTTCCTTACATCAGGTGCCCCCAGTAGAGTCTCTCCTTACATCAGGTGTCCCCAGCGAAGTCTTTCCTTACATCAGGTGCCCCCAGTAGAGTCTCTCCTTACATCTGGTGCCCCCAGCAGAGTCCCTCCTAACATCAGGTGCCCCAAGCAGAGTCCCTCCTTACATCAGGTCCCCCCAGCGGAGTCCCTCCTTACATCAGGTGCTCCCAGTGGAGTCCCTCCTTACATCAGTTGTCCCAAGCGGCATCCCTCCTCACATCTGGTGTTCCCAGCGGAGTCCCTGCTTACATCAGGTGCCCCCAGCAGAGTCCCTCCTTACACCAGTTCCTCCAGCAAAGTCCCTTCTTACATCAGGTGTCCCCAGTAGAGACCCTCCTTACATCAGTTGCCCCCAGCGGAGTCCCTCCTTACACCAGGTGCCCCCAACAGAGCCTCTCCTTACACCAGGTGCCCCCAACAAAGTCTCTACTTACATCTGGTGCCCCCAGCAGAGTCTCCTTACATCAGGTGCCCCCAGCAGAGTGCCTCCTTACATCCAGTTCCCCTAGCAGAGTCTCTCCTTACATCAGGTGCTCCCAGCGGAGTCCCTCCTTACATCAGGTGCCCCCAGCGGAGTCCCTCCTTACATCAGGTGCCCCCAGCAGAGTCCCTCCTTACACCAGGTGCCCCCAACAAAGCCTCTCCTTACATCAGGTGTCCCCAGCGAAGTGTCTCCTTATGTCAGGTGCCCCCAGCAGAGTCCCTCCTTACATCAGGTGCCCCCAGCGGAGTCCCTCCTTACATCAGGTGCTCCCCAGCGGAGTCCCTACTTACACCAGGTGTCCCCAGCAGAGTCCCTCCTTACATCAGGTGCCACCAGCGGCATCCCTCCTCACAACAGGTGTCTCCAGTGGAGTCCCTTCTTACAACAGGTGTCCCCAGCAGAGTCCCTCCTTACACCAGGTGCCCCCAACAAAGCCTCTCCCTACATCCGGTGTCTAAAGCAAAGTCTCCCCTTACATCGGGTGCCCCCAGCAGAGCCTCTCCTTACATCAGGTGCCCCCAGCAGAGTCCCTCCTTACATCAGGTGTCCCAAGCAGAGTCCCTCCTTACATCAGGTACCCCCAGTAGAGTCCCTCCTTACAACAGGTGCCCCCAACAGAGTTCTCCTTACATCAGATGTCCCCAGCGAAGTCTCTCCTTACATCGGGTGCCCCCAGCAGAGTCTCTCCTTACATCAGGTGCCCCCAGCAGAGTCCCTCCTTACATCAGGTGTCCCCAGCAGAGTCCCTCCTTACATCAGGTGCCCCCAGCAGAGTTCTTCTTTACAACAGATGCCCCCAACAAAGTTCTCCTTACATCAGGTGTCCCCAGCGAAGTCTTTCCTTACATCAGGTGCCCCCAGTAGAGTCTCTCCTTACATCAGGTGTCCCCAGCGAAGTCTTTCCTTACATCAGGTGCCCCCAGTAGAGTCTCTCCTTACATCAGGTGCCCCCAGCAGAGTCCCTCCTAACATCAGGTGCCCCAAGCAGAGTCCCTCCTTACATCAGATGTCCCCAGTAGAGTCCCTCCTTACATCAGGTGCCCCCAGCGGAGTCCCTCCTTAGATCAGGTGCTCCCAGCGGAGTCCATCCTTACATAAGTTGTCCCCAGCGCAGTCCGTGCTTACATCAGGTGTTCCCAGCGGAGTCCGTGCTTACATCAGGTTCCCCAAACAGAGTCCCTCCTTACATCAGGTGCCCCAGCAGAGTCCCTCCTTACATCAGATGTCCCCAGTAGAGTCCCTCCTTACATCAGGTGCCCCCAGCGGAGTCCCTCCTTACACAAGGTGCCCCTAACAGAGCCTCTCCTTACACCAGGTGCCCCCAACAAGTCTCTCCTTACATCAGATGTCCCCAGTAGAGTCCCTCCTTACATCAGGTCCCCCCAGCAGAGTCTCTCCTTACATCAGGTGCCCCCAGCAGAGTCCCTCCTTACATCCGGTTCCCCTAGCGTAGTCCCTCCTTACATCAGGTGCCCCCCAGCGGAGTCTCTACTTACACCAGGTGTCCCCAGCAGAGTCCCTCCTTACATCAGGTGCCACCAGCGGCATCCCTCCTCACAACAGGTGTCTCCAGTGGAGTCCCTTCTTAGATCAGGTGCCCCCAGCAGAGTCCCTCCTTACATCAGATGTCCCCAGTAGAGTGCCTCCTTACATCAGGTGCCCCAGCAGAGTCCCTCCTTACATCAGGTGCCCCCAGCAGAGTCCCTCCTTACACAAGGTGCCCCTAACAGAGCCTCTCCTTACACCAGGTGCCCCCAACAAAGTCTCTCCTTACATCAGATGTCCCCAGTAGAGTCCCTCCTTACATCAGGTCCCCCCAGCAGAGTCTCTCCTTACATCAGGTGCCCCCAGCAGAGTCCCTCCTTACATCAGGTGTCCCCAGCGCAGTCCGTGCTTACATCAGGTGTTCCCAGCGGAGTCCGTGCTTACATCAGGTTCCCCAGAGTCCCTCCTTACATCAGGTGCCCCAGCAGAGTCCCTCCTTACATCAGATGTCCCCAGTAGAGTCCCTCCTTACATCAGGTGCCCCCAGCGGAGTCCCTCCTTACACAAGGTGCCCCTAACAGAGCCTCTCCTTACACCAGGTGCCCCCAACAAAGTCTCTCCTTACATCAGATGTCCCCAGTAGAGTCCCTCCTTACATCAGGTCCCCCCAGCAGAGTCTCTCCTTACATCAGGTGCCCCCAGCAGAGTCCCTCCTTACATCCGGTTCCCCTTGCGTAGTCCCTCCTTACATCAGGTGCCCCCCAGCGGAGTCTCTACTTACATCAGGTGTCCCCAGCAGAGTCCCTCCTTACATCAGGTGCCACCAGCGGCATCCCTCCTCACAACAGGTGTCTCCAGTGGAGTCCCTCCTTAGATCAGGTGCCCCCAGCAGAGTCCCTCCTTACATCAGATGTCCCCAGTAGAGTCCCTCCTTACATCAGGTGCTCCAGCAGAGTCCCTCCTTACATCAGATGTCCCCAGTAGAGTCCCTCCTTACATCAGGTGCCCCCAGCGGAGTCCCTCCTTACACAAGGTGCCCCTAACAGAGCCTCTCCTTACACCAGGTGCCCCCAACAAAGTCTCTCCTTACATCAGATGTCCCCAGTAGAGTCCCTCCTTACATCAGGTCCCCCCAGCAGAGTCTCTCCTTACATCAGGTGCCCCCAGCAGAGTCCCTCCTTACATCCGGTTCTCCTAGCGTAGTCCCTCCTTACATCAGGTGCCCCCCAGTGGAGTCTCTACTTACATCAGGTGTCCCCAGCAGAGTCCCTCCTTACATCAGGTGCCACCAGCGGCATCCCTCCTCACAACAGGTGTCTCCAGTGGAGTCCCTCCTTAGATCAGGTGCCCCCAGCAGAGTCCCTCCTTACATCAGATGTCCCCAGTAGAGTCCCTCCTTACATCAGGTCCCCCCAGCAGAGTCTCTCCTTACATCAGGTGCCCCCAGCAGAGTCCCTCCTTACATCCGGTTCCCCTAGCGTAGTCCCTCCTTACATCAGGTGCCCCCCAGCGGAGTCTCTACTTACATCAGGTGTCCCCAGCAGAGTCCCTCCTTACATCAGGTGCCACCAGCGGCATCCCTCCTCACAACAGGTGTCTCCAGTGGAGTCCCTTCTTACATCAGGTGTCCCCAGCAGAGTCCCTCCTTACACCAGGTGCCCCAACAAAGCCTCTCCCTACATCCGATGTCTAAAGCAAAGTCTCCCCTTACATCGGGTGCCCCCAGCAGAGCCTCTCCTTACATCAGGTGCCCCCAGCAGAGTCCCTCCTTACATCAGGTGTCCCAAGCAGAGTCCCTCCTTATATCAGGTACCCCCAGCAGAGTCCCTCCTTACAACAGGTGACCCCAACAGAGTTCTCCTTACATCAGGTGCCCCCAGCAGAGTCCCTCCTTACATCAGGTGTCCCAAGCAGAGTCCCTCCTTACATCAGGTACCCCCAGCAGAGTCCCTCCTTACAACAGGTGACCCCAACAGAGTTCTCCTTACATCAGGTGTCCCCAGCGAAGTCTCTCCTTACATCGGGTGCCCCCAGCAGAGTCTCTCCTTACATCAGGTGCCCCCAGCAGAGTCCCTCCTTACATCAGGTGTCCCCAGCGAAGTCTTTCCTTACATCAGGTGCCCCCAGTAGAGTCTTTCCTTACATAAGGTGTCCCCAGCGAAGTCTTTCCTTACATCAGGTACCCCCAGTAGAGTCTCTCCTTACATCAGGTGTCCCCAGCGAAGTCTTTCCTTACATCAGGTGCCCCCAGTAGAGTTTCTCCTTACATCAGGTGCCCCCAGCAGAGTCCCTCCTAACATCAGGTGCCCCAAGCAGAGTCCCTCCTTACATCAGATGTCCCCAGTAGAGTCCCTCCTTACATCAGGTGCCCCCAGCAGAGTCCCTCCTTAGATCAGGTGCTCCCAGCGGAGTCCCTCCTTACATCAGTTGTCCCCAGCGCAGTCCGTGCTTACATCAGGTGTTCCCAGCGGAGTCTGTGCTTACATCAGGTTCCCCAAGCAGAGTCCCTCCTTACATCAGGTGCCCCAGCAGAGTCCCTCCTTACATCAGATGTCCCCAGTAGAGTCCCTCCTTACATCAGGTGCCCCCAGCGGAGTCCCTCCTTACACCAGGTGCCCCTAACAGAGCCTCTCCTTACACCAGGTGCCCCCAACAAAGTCTCTCCTTACATCAGGTGCCCCCAGCAGAGTCTCTCCTTACATCAGGTGCCCCCAGCAGCGTCCCTCCTTACATCCGGTTCCCCTAGCAGAGTCTCTCCTTACATCAGGTACTCCCAGCGGAGTCCCTCCTTACATCAGGTGCCCCCAGCGAAGTCCCTCCTTACATCAGGTGTCCCTAACAGAGTTCCTCCTTACACCAGGTGCCCCCAACAGATCCTCTCCTTACATCAGGTGTCCCCAGCAAAGTGTCTCCTTACATCAGGTGCCCCCAGCAGAGTCCCTCCTTACATTAGGTGCCCCCAGCAGAGTCTCTCCTTACATCAGGTGCCCCCAGCAGAGTCCCTCCTTACATCAGGTGTCCCCAGCGAAGTCTTTCCTTACATCAGGTGCCCCCAGTAGAGTCTTTCCTTACATAAGGTGTCCCCAGCGAAGTCTTTCCTTACATCAGGTGCCCCCAGTAGAGTCTCTCCTTACATCAGGTGTCCCCAGCGAAGTCTTTCCTTACATCAGGTGCCCCCAGTAGAGTTTCTCCTTACATCAGGTGCCCCCAGCAGAGTCCCTCCTAACATCAGGTGCCCCAAGCAGAGTCCCTCCTTACATCAGATGTCCCCAGTAGAGTCCCTCCTTACATCAGGTGCCCCCAGCAGAGTCCCTCCTTAGATCAGGTGCTCCCAGCGGAGTCCCTCCTTACATCAGTTGTCCCCAGCGCAGTCCGTGCTTACATCAGGTGTTCCCAGCGGAGTCTGTGCTTACATCAGGTTCCCCAAGCAGAGTCCCTCCTTACATCAGGTGCCCCAGCAGAGTCCCTCCTTACATCAGATGTCCCCAGTAGAGTCCCTCCTTACATCAGGTGCCCCCAGCGGAGTCCCTCCTTACACCAGGTGCCCCTAACAGAGCCTCTCCTTACACCAGGTGCCCCCAACAAAGTCTCTCCTTACATCAGGTGCCCCCAGCAGAGTCTCTCCTTACATCAGGTGCCCCCAGCAGCGTCCCTCCTTACATCCGGTTCCCCTAGCAGAGTCTCTCCTTACATCAGGTACTCCCAGCGGAGTCCCTCCTTACATCAGGTGCCCCCAGCGAAGTCCCTCCTTACATCAGGTGTCCCTAGCAGAGTTCCTCCTTACACCAGGTGCCCCCAACAGATCCTCTCCTTACATCAGGTGTCCCCAGCAAAGTGTCTCCTTACATCAGGTGCCCCCAGCAGAGTCCCTCCTTACATTAGGTGCCCCCAGAAGAGTCCCTCCTTACATCAGGTGCCCCCAGCGGAGTCTCTCCTTACCGCAGGTGCTCCCAGCGGAGTCCCTCCTTACATCAGGTGCCCCCAGTGGAGTCCCTCCTTACATCAGGTGTCCCCAGCAGAGTCCCTCCTTGCATCAGGTGCCACCAATGGCATCCCTCCTCACCTCCTCACAACAGGTGTCTCCAGCGGAGTCCCTCCTTACATCAGGTGTCGCCAGCAGAGTCCCTCCTTACATCAGGTGCCCCCAGTGGAGTCCCATCTTACATCAGGTGTCCCTAGTGGAGTCCCTCCTTATATCAGGTGTCCCCAGCAAAGTCTCTCCTTACATCAGGGGCCCCCAGCAGTCTCTCCTTACATCAGGTCTCCCCAGCCAGCGGAGTCCCTTCTTACATCAGGTGTCCCCAGCCAGCGAAGTTCCTCCTTACATCAGGTGTCCCCTCTTCATCCGGGTGTGGGCTGCTGGTGATTTGGCCTTCGCGCTATTACAGAAGACCAGCTCGTGGAGGCTGAAGAGAAGAACCAAGGGGCAGAGCCTGGGTTCTGCCTCTTCTTTCTTCCTCTCAATAGCTGGTCTTCGGTAAAATGGCCCCCAGTGGAGACATTTTACCAGTGTTGGCCGCGAACCTCTATCAGCGGCGGCAGGAAAACTGTGATTTCCAGGGAAGCAATAAGACCGGGATAAAGGTCTAAATCCCTGGAATGTATAAGGAAATTCGGGACAGTTGGCAACTATGCAACTAGCAGTCTTCTCTGATGATAAGGCCCCAGCCTTAAAGCAGAGCTTCACCCAAAAGGGGAAGTTCTGCTTCATGTTCCCCCCTATCTTTTTTTGGGGGGGGGGCGGGTAACCGCTCCTACTTCTGCTCAGATCACCATCGTGGAAGTTCTCCCCCCCCTCCCCCCGCAGTCTTCAGGGACACATCACAGGTTTCAGAAGACTGCGGGACTATTCACAAAGCGCAGCGCACCGCATGTGCAGTGGGCAGTCGCCTGTGAAGCCACAAGCTGTCACAGCCGGGTGCCCACACTTAAGATGCCGGTGCCGGGAACCCGAAGGCTAGTGAAAAATTTAGTGAGCATCCATGGACAGGTAAGTATCCTATTATTCAAAGTCAGCAGCTACAGGATTTGCAGTGATATATGGTGCTCACCTTTTCTTCAAGACAAACCCCGAACACTTTAGCGACACAGGGCAAGTTTTTTTTCCTCCTTAGTATACACTATAGAATTATAAAAGACCTAGGATACCTGGAACAATGGGTGTATCCAAACTGCTCTTGCTGACATCATCACCCCCCCTCCTCCCCACAGAAACGCTGGACCTGCCCCCAGACAGTGACCTGCACCTCCCAGGTGGGAACAAAGTTTTGTGTAAATATCTCAGTTACTTGGGGAGCCACCGCCCATTCTGAATAATGTGTCCAGGTTTCAGACAGACTGAAACCCAGACACATGATTCAAAACCCGGACTGTCCGGGTGAATCCTGGACAGGTGGCAACCCTACATCTATATAGCTCCCAAAGCCTGACTGGAATACTCGCAGGACGTTGCTAAGTGAGGCCTAGTCATTACTGCTCACCCCCACCATCACAGGAGCAAGCTTCCTGCTCATATGCGCTTTCTCTCCCCTGATGCAATAGCTCTGAGCTCAGCATATGAGAGCTCACTCCTATGATCTAGGGGTGAGCAGTAATGACTAGACCTCACTTAGCAATGTCCTGGGAGAATTTTAGTCAGGCTTTGGGAGGTATGTAAATGGCCTACACTTTTAGGAAGGGCATTATTCAACTTTGGTCAGAGCAGTTTCTTGGTAAAGGGGAACTAACCCTACCCTAGGTATTTAGAATTGAGCTCTGCCTAGGTAAACAAGGCACAGGTCTGTCCTGTCAGCAGGTATAGGATGGATTTTGTGTTCCTGCAAAGCAGGGAATACAATCATCTCTTCCCTTAGTAAAAGCAGCACACATAGTAAACACAAACACTGGCTAGGCACACAGTTAACCCTTGATCGCCCCTGGTGTTAACCCCCTCCCAGCCAGTGTCATTAGTACAGTGACATTGCATAGTTTTAGCACTGATCACTGTATTAGTGTCACTGGTTCCCACAAAGTGTCAGTTAGCGTCCGATTGTCTGTTGCAATATCGCAGTCCCATTATAAGTTACCGATTGCTGCTATTACTAGTATTAAAAAAAAAAAATTCCAGTATATATCCCTGGACGCTGTGACATTTGCATAAATCATAAATGTGCACTGATTGGGATTTTATTTTACCAAAAATATGTAACAGAATACATACTGGCCTAAATTTTGAAGAAATTCGATTTTTTTCCCATTTTTTTTTATTGGATGTTTTATAGCAGAAAGTAAAAAAATATTTTTTTCAAAATTGTTGGTCTTTTTTGTTTACAAAAAAAAATAAAAAAATCGCAGAGGTGATCAAATAGCACCAAAAGAAAGCTCTATTTGTGGGGAAAAATTACATAAATCTTATTTGGGTACAGCATCGAAAGACTGCGCAATTGTCAGTAAAAGTAACGCAGTGCCATATAGCAAAAATTGGCTTGGTCATGAAGGGAGGTAAATCTTACAGAAGTCATGTGCTTAACCCCTTTGAGCTGGCACCTCCCTGCCATTTAACCACTTGCCACCCGCCGTATAGCAAAAGGATGGCGGTGCGGCTCTTGTTCTGGTACAGTCTTATTTCAGGGCCCAGTGTAGCAGTGATTGCATGCCCGCGGCATGACGATTGCAGGCACGCTGTGTTCCTGGGACATGGCACAACCACGATCTCAGCAAAGAGTGGCCGGGGCTCTTTACTCATGTGATCGGCTGTGTCCAATCACATGTAAACAAGGAAGTGCCGTTTATCGGCTCTCCTCTCCTCATACTGACAGAGTGTGAGGTGTAGAGAGCCGATCAGTGGCATCTCCTCACAGGGTCGCACTCTGTGTCCCGAGCCCACCCTATTTTGAAGCATATTAGAACCTCTGGCTCTAATCAGGTGCTTAAACAAAAAAAAACCTGGCTGCTGTAATTCATGTGCCCTGAAAGGGGCTAGACGCATGAAAAGGGGGCAGCTGCGGTGGCCATGCTAGGCATGAATCTATCCATTGCATATAGGGGAGGCTTGTAGAGAGGGGGCAGTGCTCCTAATAGACGGGCTGCCCCTGCCCATCAGTGATGCCACTCTGTGCCCATCAGTGACACCAGTCTGTGCCCATCAGTGAGGCCAATCTGTGCCCATCAGTTATGCCTTTTTGTGCCTGCCCATCAGTGCCACTTATCACTGCCCATCAGTGCCACCTATCACTGCCCATCAGTGACACCAATCTGTGCCCATCAGTGAGGCCAATCTGTGCCCATCAGTTATGCCTTTTGGTGCCTGCCCATCAGTGCCATCTATCACTGCCCATCAGTGACATCAATCTGTGCCCATCAGTGAGGCCAATCTGTGCCCATCAGTTGTGCCTTTTAGTGCCTGTCCATCAGTGCCACCTATCACTGCCCATCAGTGACACCAATCTGTACCCATCAGTGAGGCCAATCTGTGCCCATTAGTTATGCCGTTTAGTGCCTGCCCATCAGTGCCACCAATCTGCGCCTATCATTGAGGCCAATCTGTGCCCATCAGTTATGCCTTTTAGAGCCTGCCCATCAGGTCCACCTATCACTGTCCATCAGTGACACCAATCTGTGCTGATCAGTGAGTCCAATCTGTGCCCATCAGTTATGCTTTTCAGTGCCTGCCCATCAGTGCCACCTATCAGTGCCCATAAGTACCGCCCTATCAGTGCCCATCGGTGCCACCTATCAGTGCCCATCAGTGCCGCCTATCAGTGCTGCATATTAGTGCAGTTTCATCAGTGACGCCTCATCAGTGCTCATCAGTGAAGGAGAAAAATTACTTATTTACAAAATGTTCTGACAGAAACTAATGAACAATGAATTTTCTGACCGAACGGACTTGGCCACACATGACCGGACTAAGTCCGTTCGAATGTCCGTTTGTTTTGAATGTGATGACGTAAATGGGACTAAACAAGGAAGTTCAATAGCCAGTTGCCAATAGCTGCCCTTGCGTTGTAATTGGTCCGTCGGACTAGCACACAGATGAACGGTTTTCCCGATTTTTAGTCCGTCGGACTTGAGTCTTAGACGGATAGACTCGAAACATATTTTATTTCTAGGTCTGTTGGACATTTGGGGGAAAAAAAAGTCTGCTGAAGCCCACACACGATCGAATTGTCTGACGGATTCCGGTCCGCTGGACCAAGCTTGCCGGGAAGTCCGATTATGTGTAAGTGGCATAAGAAAAACATTTTTTTTTCACATTTTTTCGGTATTTTTTTTATTTTTTTTAAAGCAAAAAATAAACACCGCAGAGGTGTGAAGAAAATAATAAAAATGTAATTTGGGTAGTGTTGCATGACCACGCAATTGTCATTCAAAGTGTGACAGCGCTGAAAGCTGAAAATGGGCCTGGGCAGGAAGGTGGTAGACATGTCCAGCATTGAAAAGGTTAAGGGGTTTTAGGATGCCTGAGGTTTACGATCATGTGACTGCCAATCGATCTAAAAGCTCCCGAACGCAAGCAGTGATTGTGAGCTTTCCGTTAGCCGCCGGTAACTTCCGGCACAGCTGTATACCACCAATTCACACACATATATACGGCCGCTCGGAGCCAAGGCTCACCCGCTGAGAAGCTGCATATTTGCGTGTGGCTGGTGCCAATGGGTTAAAGAAAAAAAACAAAAACAAACAAAAAAAAAGAGGGAGGGAGGGAGGGAGTAAGGAGGCACGTAGGGCCTTTGGACTACATTCTCTCCTATGTGACGTGAGGCTTTTTTTTGTTTTGTTTTTTGTGCGTTTCACCTGATGGGGCTTCTCTTACGTGTGATAAACATGTCAAAGTAGCCCATGCACCTTTTTTTGAAGTACTGCGTGTTTGGCGTTTCACTTTTTGATGCATTTTTCGAGCAACAAAATGCAGGACTGCTTCTTGCATTTGGGAGAAATAAGGGGGGCGCGATGCGCGTTTAGCTGCGTTTCTGCCCGCGGTCCTGGGAATGTTTATGTATGAAGCGACCTTATACAGGAGACCTCTGCTTCCACAACTGACACAATGACAGAAATACTGGAAGGTGAATTTTTTTAGTACAATATGGACTGGTAAGGTGTAACTTTATACATGAAGTGCCCGCCGGGTGAGGCACACAGGAACGCGCACTGCTTGTTTATTAAACACGTCAAAGTAGCGGGCACGGGGCACACACCAGCTGCCCGCCTTGCCCTCCCAGCTCACTGGCGCCACCCAACGGCCCCCCCCACCCCCAGCGACGTCACTCTCTCCAAACGTTACGTTTTGAAAATCACTCTGGCCGCGCGGCCGTCTCTCACCCACCCGCCAACCAATCAGCGGTTTGGATTTTTCCCGCGGGCAGCCGAGAGAGGGTGGGCGTGTCCGGAGCCTCCGTGGGGCGTGCACGGCCGGACGGAGGGGGAGGAGCTTCGCCTGCCCGTGTGCCTGTCTTCTCTCCATTGATTGCCAGCCAGCGGCAGCAGCAGCCTCTCACCTCCGCGCGCACATAAGGATGAGACATTCAGGTCACCGCTCTCTTCTTTTCCCGCCACTTGTCCTGTCCGTGTGTCCGGGGGGAGTGGGAGGGAAACCCGGGGCCCGCCGGCGGCTCCATCTTCTACTGGAGGAGGAGGAGGGGGGTGGCTGGGCCTGAAACTTGGCGGGATCAGCAGTGTCCGGCTATTCCCAATGTACGATCCGCTCATCGGGGCTGAGATCCAGAGATCAGGGGGGAGGAGGGGGCAGGGCCCTGTTATACATCTCTTTGTGGGGTTATTATTGGGTTTTATTATTATATGTGTGTCTAGAGGCATTGAAATTGTTTATTATGTAAAATGTTCTGAATGGGCCCCATACACTGGTCTGGGTTCTGTACATTGGTGTGTGGGGCACCCTATGCTAATCTAGGTTCCAAATACCACTATATGGAATTAAGACTGGCATGGGCCCCGTACCCTCGTCTAGGTTCCATAGCCTGGTATACAGGACCTAGGCTGGCATGGGCCCCGTACCCTCGTCTAGGTTCCATAGCCTGGTATACAGGACCTAGGCTGGCATGGGCCCCGTACCCTCGTCTAGGTTCCATAGCCTGGTATACAGGACCTAGGCCGGCATGGGCCCCGTACCCTCGTCTAGGTTCCATAGCCTGGTATACAGGACCTAGGCTGGCATGGGCCCCGTACCCTCGTCTAGGTTCCATAGCCTGGTATACAGGACCTAGGCTGGCATGGGCCCCGTACCCTCGTCTAGGTTCCATAGCCTGGTATACAGGACCTAGGCTGGCATGGGCCCCGTACTCTTGTTTAGGTTCCATAGCCTGGTATACAGGACCTAGGCTGGCATGGGCCCCGTAACCTCGTCTAGGTTCCCAAGAATGGTATACAGGACCTAGGCTGGCATGGGCCCCGTAACCTCGTCTAGGTTCCCTAGAATGGTATACAGGACCTAGGCTGGCATGGGCCCTGTAACCTCGTCTAGGTTCCCAGGAATGGTATACAGGACCTAGGCTGGCATGGGCCCCGTAACCTCGTCTAGGTTCCCAAGAATGGTATACAGGACCTAGGCTGGCATGGGCCCCGTAACCTCGTCTAAGTTCCCTAGAATGGTATACAGGACCTAGGCTGGCATGGGCCCTGTAACCTCGTCTAGGTTCCCTAGAATGGTATACAGGACTTAGGCTGGCATGGGCCCTGTAACCTCATCTAGGTTCCCTAGAATGGTGTACAGGACCTAGGCTGGCATGGGCCTCGTTCCATAGACTGGTATACAGGACTGGTATGGACCCCGTACCCTTGTCTAGGTTCCATCTACAGGACCTAAGCTGGTATGGGCCCGTACCTTAGTATTGGTTCTGTATGGGCCCTATACCCCAGTTTAGGCTCAGTAGACTGGAATGGGCCCTGTATACTAGTCTTGGCTCTGTATGGACCCTTTACCTTAGTCTGTGTTCTGCAGACTGGTATGGGCCCTGTACACCAGTCTAGTTTCCATAGATGATTGTACGGAACCTAAACTAGTATGGTCAACCTTACTCCAGTCTTGGTTCCCTGGACTGGTATACATGATCTAAACTGGTATGGGCCCCGTACAGTAGTCTAGGCTCAGTAGACAGGTGTACAGGATCTAGTCTGGTATGGGCCCCATATGGCAGTCTAGGTTCAGTAGTCTGGTATACGTGCCCTAGACTGGCATGGGCCCTGTACCTCAGTCTAGGTTCTGCAGACTGGGATACACAATTTACAAAGGTATGTGTTCTGTGTTCGCTTCATATGATAGTCTAGGCTCAGTAGACTGGTATACAAGCTTTATACACCAGTCTAGGTTCCATAGATGACTGTACAGGACCTAACCTGGTATGGTCCCCATTACCCAGTCTAGGCTCAGTAGACTGGGATACATGACCTAGACTTGTGTGGGCACTGTATGCTAGTCTAGGTTCTGTATCCAAGACCTAGACTGTTATGTGCCCAATGCAGGTTTCATAGACTGATATGGGCCCCTGTACACCAGTCATGGTTTCATACACTGATATGGGCCCCTGTACACCAGTCATGGTTTCATACACTGATATGGGCCCCTGTACCCTAATCAGGGTTTCATAGATGGCTGTATACGACCTAAGCTTTTATCTGCCCTGAATGCTAGTCTTGGGTCTGTATGGGCCCCATACCCCAGGTTAGGCTCAGTAGACTGGTATACAGGACCTAGGCTGGTATGAGCCCTGTACACTAGTCTTGGCTCTGTATGGGCCCCGTACCTTTAGTCTATGTTCTGGAGACTGGTATAGGTTCCGTATGGGCCTCGTACAACAGTCTAGGCTCAGCAGACTGGTATGGGACCCCATACCCTAGTCTAAGTTCTATAGACTGGTGTATGTGGGCCCCTTTTACTAGTCCTGTGTCTGGTACTTGGTCCGGTATGGTGCCATGCACTCGTCTGAGTCCTCTGTGGGTGCTGTGCACTGGTCTGGCTCTGGTATCTATTAGCCCCCCCCCCCCCCCCCCCAAATTCCATTCACTATACTTTATTGCTGGTCATGCATCTGAAATTTCCCAAGCAATGTGATTGTGTAACGTAGTTCCTCATTACTGGACGTTAGTGCTTAGCAAGGCAAAGCTTGCGGTGGCCTTGGCTCATCGGTTGTCATGTAGACAATTCGGCTGATCTAAGCTCACCACACACATTACAATCTAATCGTACGATCCTTTAGGCCTCTTTCCCAGGGCTGATCCAGTCAGGTGCACCTATCTGTTCGGGCGAATCTGATTAGTTCCCCGCAGCACCATGGACAGGTGGCTATACGTAGAGAAGATGGCTCGCAATGCCTTGCTTGCTCTTTAAAATCTTCATAATGTGTTGATTCTCCATAAAAGACAGACGGCAAATGTAAACGCGTTTTCAGCCTTGTGGACCTTGTTCATTAGGCCTCCAAGGGTGAAACGCGTTTACATTTGCTGTCTGTCTTTTATGGAGAATCAACACATTTTGAATATTTTTTAAAGGGCACGCAAGGAGTTAGGGGCCATCTTTTCTCATGATTGCGACTGCCTCTCCGCACCCAGCTAGCTCTAAACAAGCTTCTGATCATATTGGGTAGTAGCACCCTACCTCTGCTCTAATTCATGGCTATACATAGACTTGTGTTTAACACCCGCCTACCTCTGGGTCCAATCAGATCTGCTAAAAGAAAAAAATGGGAAGGACTCTTCTGTTTTGGCAGACTGGATCGGAGGTAGCCTAATGTAAACAGAGTCCGTTTACTCCTGGCAGACCATGGAGATCAACAGGGTGGGCACAGATATGGCATAATCTTGCTCGGCTCCCAGATCCCCTGCTGATTGGAGCGGGATCCACCCCATATGAGTGTGAAAGGAACGTGAGATCTTCCAGCAACTATGTGGTTCAAGGGTCTGCCTAAATGACTACAAACCGATTGGAGAGATTTGTCAAGGTCCTTTTATTGCATAGTACTGGTAAACCTAAAGTCGGTTGTAATGTGTTTGGTTACCCATAGGGGTTGTTCATATGTTGCTTTACTGCCACCCCTCAGAAAAGTGATGTGGATGGATTGCTTTTCAGAGGGCATTTGACAGGTGGAGGTGGCAATATGTAGCTTCCCCATGGCCCACTTTAACCCTCAATGCTGACCCACTTGAATGGCTCACATTAAAGCGGAGGTCCACCCTAAAATGGACCTCCACTCATCGGAATCCCCCCCCCCCCCTCCGGCGCCACAATTGGCACCTTTCAGGGGGGAGGGGGGTGCAGTTACCTGGATAATCCAGGTAACTGCACCCACTTCCGGGATAGCTGTCTGCGGAAAGGGGCGTAGATTACGCCCCTTTCTGCAACTGCCCGCCCCTTTGTGCAAGTGCCCCGCTGCCTGCTGGGAAACACACAGTTCCCAGAGGCAGCGGGGACCGTCCGGATTGCGCCGCGCGGCTCGCGCATGCGCAGTAGGGAACCGGGAAATGAAGCCGAAAGGCTCCATTTCCTGATTCCCATACCCAAGATGGCGGCGGCAGGACCCGACAGACGACCTAGCGATCGGCTTCGGGTGCCGACATCGCGGGCGCGCTGGACAGGTAAGTGTCACTATTTTAAAAGTCAGCAGCTGCAGTATTTGTAGCTGCTGGCTTTTAAAAAAAAAAAAAACGCGGAGTCCCGGTGGACTCCCGCTTTAAGCTGCAGTAATGATTTTCAAAAGTGGCATGTGGCTTAAATTATGCAAAGAACTGCAAGGCGCACACACTGACATGAGACTGTGTTTTATTTTTTTTTTATACTTGTCAATTTGTTAAAGTAGGGTAGCCATTTATTTGAACAGGATGCCCACCACATCATAATTGCACCAATGAAGTGCATGAACCAAATTGCATCTCAGCAAAATGCATGGTTACAGTGGCCCAGTCTAAGTATACATGCCATACCTGTGACCACTTGGAAAGCCAAGGATCACTATAGCAGTCCATGTTGTCTTCTAGGTCCTATGCCGAGCTCCCTCTAATGAGCAAGGGAGGTTGCTTGCTAGGTGTTTGTGCTATTCATTCTCCTCCCACCAGGAATGCAAAGCTTTCTCGGATTGGATCAGGTGAAGAGGCAGGGACGTAATGTGACAATCTCCACTCCGTCAGAGAATGCCTTGCATACATTGAGAGAATGCAAGGCATTCTGTTGTGGGGGGGGGGGGGGGGGGGTTTTAAGGTAAATGTTTAGACTTTACAACCCCACCTTTAATGGTGCCCGAGCCAAGTAAGTGACCCCCCCCCCCCAGCAGCCACTCGACCCAGAAAACAGCGAGCATCACTAGTAGTGGCAGCTACTACAATGATTATCCCCCTTCCACAGGTATGGATTATGTATACTTAGGCCGGCCATACATGGATTGAATCTTGGCTGGTTCAGCAGGAACAGGCTGAGATTAGGAACTGTTAATGGGCAGGCTGAATGGACCATGTTGATCGAGTAACTTTGGTACAACCAGCCTGCCAGATTCGCTTGCGATAATTACTGTCTTCTCCCGGTGGAAATGGCTGCCCCTGCCAGGAGAAGAGAATTGCTAATTTCTGTCAACACTGGCTGTGGTTGCAGAAAATTCACACCATGTATGGCCGGCCTTACATTAGTCAAAGCTGGACCAATGTAACTGCAATAAAATACATACCTGGAGTTCAGAATGAAAGAAGAACTCCGGCCTTGCACACAATTTACATAGTATGTGTTGGGTCTGACTGGCCCATTTCAAACTGCCCCTCACTAACCTGTGAAACAACTGGATGTGCAAATAAAGTGTATATAGCTGCGGGTGCAAGCCAAGACTTCCTGTCTCGTACCCAGAACTCAGTAAGAATGAGTAGAATCTACAGCGGCATGCAACCAATCAGGGGAAGCTTTGTATTCACTGATAGTCGGAGAGGTGGGCTAATGTCACCCCTCTGACTCAGCCAATCAGAGAAATGGTTTTATTTCATTGCTAGAATACATTGGTTTCTCTTAAACCCCTTTCACGCTTTGCAGGCGCTGCAGCACTGGAGTGGTGTGCTGGCAGGACGATAAAAAAAGTCCTGCTAGCGGCATCTTTGGAGCGGTGTGTATACTGCTCCTGCCCATTGAAATTAATGGGGCAGCCCGGCTATACCGATGGCAAAGCGCAGCTGCACTTTGCGGTGGTTTTAACCATTTTGTGGATGGTGGCAGGGGGGTTAAACTGCCCCGCTAGCGGCAGAATACCACCGCTAAAAATAGTGCCGTTTTACCGCCAGCGCCCGCACGGGCCCAGTGTGAAAGGGGCCTAAATGGCCGAGTGCCGCTGCTGTAGACTTTCCTGTGTTCCGGGTATGAGACAAAGTCTGGGCTTGTGCGGTGTGCTGTATGTGGCCTCAGCTATATACAGTTTTTACAGCACATCTGCCCCCCGGCTAAGCGAGGGACATCGTTCGTTTTAGGCCAACTTGGCCCAAACTATGTAAATTGTGCGAAAACCTTTTAGTATTCCTTTAAATTTAATGCCATTGCATGTGAGTTGAGAACGAGTGACACTACAGCACACCTAGAAGAACAACACCTTGTTTGCGCTCTGCAGGGTTGCGTGTACATAATGTGTGTACTATTATTCATGGGTTCTCCAGGAATATGTGTGAACTGGGATGCACCTTTTTTGCCAGTGGGATTCAGGGATTGGTCACACCTTTTCTGATGAGCAGTGTTGATCTGCATAGAAAACACTTGTGGTATGAGCAGAGCACACAGAAGACAACACTGCATTGGGATAACAGTAGGTTGCTGTGTGCAGCTTACCGCTGAGTGTCGCAATGTGTGGTGGTGCATA
Source organism: Lithobates pipiens (assembly GCF_037356315.1). Classification (NCBI taxonomy): domain Eukaryota; kingdom Metazoa; phylum Chordata; class Amphibia; order Anura; family Ranidae; genus Lithobates; species Lithobates pipiens. Next base: position 475,172,163 of record NW_027507718.1, on the reverse strand, counting down.
GACTGGAATGATGTGTCATTGTGTGACACTAAACTCTGGTTTAGGAAACCATCTATGCAAGTATGTATCCTGATCTTGCATTACTTTCTATTGCTTTCTCAGCCTCCTCCAGATTCTTTTTTTATTGTTTATTACCCCTTCTTTCTGTTAGAGGGTGGCTTACTTTATTCTCCATAGCCCCACTGTATGTAGGAACTGAGACACTCCCCCCCCGAAAAGAACTAAGGACTATGGGATGTGTAGTGTGTGTTGCAGCTAGTGTGTACTACTTGTAAACAAAGGGGGTGGGGGGCAGGAGATGTTTGGGTGCTCAGACGTGGTTACAAGGGGTCAGAAAAACAATTAGAAATGGTTTAATGAAAAATACATAGGCAAATGAAAATGTATAGAGGTGTGTTGTTTTTTGTGTGTTTTTTCCAGACAATAAGCATTTCCTTTAGTGTCAATTTCAATAGTTTAACCCCTTCATGCCTAAGCCTTTTTTTGACACTTGTTGCTTACAAGTTATAATCTTATTTTTTTGCTATAAAATTTCTTAGCCTTAATTTTTTTAACAGAGACCCTAGAGAAGAAAATGGCCACCATTGCAATGTTTTACATCACACTGCAATTTTTTAGTTTTTTGAAGAAATGCACTTTCATGGATTAAAACAAAACAGTAGTTAGCCTAATTCTTTTGTGAAATGTGAAAGATGTTACGCCGAGTAAATGGCTACCTAACACGTCATGCTTTAAGCACTTACGGACCGCCCGCTGCAGTTTTACGCCAGCTGTTTGAAGGAGGATATCCCCCGGTATCCCCTTCTTCAGCGGGCGGTGCGCTACAAGATAAAAGTAGTGTCTGTGGTGGATTCGCTGCAAGATCACTTTTATCGGTGGCGGGAGAGGGGGCCCCCCTCCCGCCGTGATCCGGTGCTTTCCGCTGCTTACCGGAGCTGTCGGCAGACGCGATCATGTCCTGTCGTCAGCTGTGCATGGAGACGAGTGAGGGGAAGATGGCCCCCACCCGTCTCCATATAATTTCTGGGCGGTAGCAATGTAAATTCTGCCCACAGCTATTAAAGGGACTATTTTTTATGACCTATGTCTTATTATATATATATTTTTTTTTTTTTATTATTGCATTTTAGTCTAAATATGAGGACTTTTTGACCCCAGATCTCATATTTAAGAGGACCTGTCATGCTTTTTTCTTTTACAAGGCATGTTTACGTTCTCTGTAATAGGAATAAAAGTGACTATTTTTTTAAACAGTGTAAAAATAAACGGTAAAATAAATACTTTTTTTTTTTTCTTTTAAAACGTGCCCCATCCCGCCGAGCTCTCAGGCAGAAGCAAATGCATACGTGAGTAGCGCCCGCATATGAAAACAGTGTTCAAACCACACGTGTGAGGTATCGCCATGATCAGTAGCACGAGAGCAATAATTCTAGCCCTAGCTCTCCTCTGTAACACGAAACCTGTAGAATTTTTTTTTATTTTTTTTTTAACCATCGCCTGTGGAGATTTTTAAGGGTAAAAGTTTGTCGCCGTTCCACTAGGAGGCGCAATTTTGAAGCGTGATATGTTGTGTAACCATTTACTCCATGTAACATTATCTTTCACAATGTAAAAAATTGGGCTAATTTTACTCTAGCCTAGACACCAGAGGTTAGATTGCTGTGCGATAATACGAACAAATTTCCCCACAGCTGTGTTTTTGCACTTGCATTATAGAGCTTTTATTTTTATAAATTGGGTGAGGCAGCTGTAGGATAAAATGTGAGAGGTGTACTCGCCTTTGTGAGATACTGACGTATAAAAAATAAAATACTATTTCAGTTTTGGCCAAGTGCATCCTGAATTTTTGGTTTCAGCAGTAAAATTATTTCGGTGCACCACTTTTATTTTTATAAATTGGGTGAGGCAGCTGTAGGGTCTACTTTAAAGTGTATCTGAACGTGCTCAAGTGCCTCACCTTTCATCTTCTGCTGTTTTTGCCACCTTCCATTTTGTTATGCTGCAAAAGCTGTAAAATCTTAGTATTAAACCCTCAGGCTTTCAAAATTGTATTTATTTGTTTCTAATGTGGTTGTAAACCTCAGACATTAAATATGACCAAAGCATATCCCTCTAAAGCAGGGGTATTGAATAAAGATTCATGGAGGTCCAATCAGTAATATTTTCATCCAGCAGAGGTCCTAATCACATTTTTGTGTAATGATTCGGATCCTTCACATCACAGCCTTCTCATATCACAAACTCACTCTTGCATCATTTCCATCACACCCCCTTTATTCACAGCACTGTTCTCCGCCCCTTCACATCACAATACCCCCCCCCCCCCCCCCCCAATCCTGCACAGCCATGATTTTCTTTTAGGCTGGACAGTTAAGGATTGAAGATGAGAGGCACAGGGATAACTTTTCATATTAAGTTGGTGATCGGTTGCTAGGACCACCCTGTGTCCTAGCAACCAATCACCTGCTGGTTAACTTAAACAGTTAACTCTGGCAGCTTCTGCTCCCACCTGCCATCCAGTGCTGCTGCGCCCCCCACCCTTATTCAGGATTGTCATGCCTCCTGCTCTTTGCTCTCCTGTAACTCTGTAACTGTGTGTGGGGGGAGGAGGAGGAGTGGCTCCTAAATGGTTCGACTGCACAGTGGTCCAGAAGGGACGGTAGCTCAGTCCCCATCTGGACAATGGTCTGCCATTTTGACTCCTGCTCTATAGTGTGTACTAGCCTGAATCCAGAGCATTAAATGTGATTATTGGCTGCTGCCTCATTCCTCGATCTGCGTAAGTTACTTCTAGGGAGTTTTCCTGACACGCCTTGTACACTCGATCAGTTTTTTCAGGCAACCGACTGTTGTGTTTTTGTTTTTTTTCATGCTAGTCTCATGTCGAGAGTGAAGAGGTTACTCGCCATACAAAAATTATCGTATGACCGAATACAACTTCAGAAGTGATGTAATGTTTTGAATAGTATTCATTTTTTTTTATTCTGGATGAAAACTGTACTAATTAACAAAAATTGGACGTTGAATTCACGTACAACCAATTATATAGCCTGCACATCATGATATTTTTATTTATTTTTTCATCCCAAAAAAGTCAGAATCTACAGGACCACACTAACAGTAAGATTATCGGAAGCTTGGGCATCGTACAAAAATTCACTTACTAATTTTGGATCGTGTATGGGGCTTAAAGCGGTTCTGCACCAAAAACAAAAAAAAAAAATATTAAAAGCCAGCAGCTACTAATATTGCAGCTGCTGACTTTTAATAAAATCACACTTAACTGTCCCAGGGTCCAGCGATGTCGGCGGCAGATGACGGGCGATCGCTCGTCTCGCTGCTGCCCCCGCCGCCATCCTCTGTCAGGCAATCGGGAAGTGAAGCATTACAGCTTCACTGCCTGGTTCCCTACTGTGCATGCGCGAGTTGTGCTGCGCGTCTCTTATGGTCCCCCGCTGTGTCTCTGGGAACTGTGTTTCCCAGAACACAACAGGGGGGGCGGGGGTCTGCAACGGTCTGCCCGGAAGTGGGTGCAGATGCCTAGATTATCCAGGTAACTGCACCCCCCTCCCCCCTGAAAGGTGCCGATTGTGGCAACGGAGGGGGGAGGGATCAGATTAGCAGAACTTCCCCTTTAGGGTGAAGAACTGCTTTAAGAGTAAAAATGTGTGGTTTGGCAACTCAAGCGCACCACCTGTGATTGACGGCCTCAGCTCTGTTCCTGTGTAGAGGGGGTGTGTCCCTTCCCTCTTGGAAGCTCTGTCTATCTACACTCCTTACTGGGCTAGACATTGTGACATCAGCTCCCCACCCCCTGCGTTCTTAAAGCTCAGACGAGCTGTAAAAATTGTGTACTTTGAAATGGTGCAGAAAAATGGGCACAACTTATGTAGGAGGATTTGCTTAATAATCTCTGTATCACCTGAGGTCAGCTACTAGATATACAGTATGTAAGGGTTTACAACTACTTTAAACTAGAATGAAGGCAAGGATTAAAGCTAAAGAAGCTGTGTACTCCGTGATTGACTCAACTGGGTGGTTTAATATCTCTAACTACTTACCACCTGGCCAGTGCTTCCTCCTTCTGCAATTATAATTGCACAAGTGTTTTTAAAGGTGGGGTGGGGGGGGGGGGATTTTTTATTTTTCTTCCTCTGGGGAGCATGCAGCCTCCAGTCATTGGATTTTGCATGCAATGTCAGGTTTCTGCAGTTTTCCTACAGCTTTGTACATGCTGTCAGTTTCAGAGCTGCAGGAAGACTTTATGGACTAGGTGTACTCCTCAGTGCCGTTGCAGTCCATTGAAACTACAAGTCGTCTGTGTGTGGTGGTGACAGACGGGTCTTGTCCTTTCTTCCGGGCAGGGGGGGGGGGGGGTGCTGTGTAGTTGCATTTTAAATATTTAAATATATATTTTATAAAAATTTTGGGTGTGTACAGTGCTGCTCTGCCTCGACTTGAGGAGCAGTGCAGCATCGTTGCTATACCATCCCAGGAGGTTGCATTTAGTGGACTTCATTGGCTGGATCAACTGATGTTTGTGGGACTTAGCAGGGAGCTAAGAAAAAACTAATTGTGATGCACATAATTTATAAGTGTCTATATATACAGTGTTTTTATGTGATATATATATATATATTATATTCTATTCTCTCTATATCTGTGTCCCTGATCACCGCCACACCAGGCATCTGACGCTGTACTGCTCTGGTTATTTTAGTCTGTAGAAAAATGTGAAAAAAAAACTATTTTCCAAAAAATTACAACTTCAAAAAATTCACCATGCCTCTTACTAAATACCTCAGACTGTCTACTTTCCACAAAGAGGTTGTTTGCTGGGTATTTGTGTTGTGCTGCCACTTTGCAGCCTCAAACAAGTTTGGCCTCCAGTAAATCAGGTGTGATCAATTTCAAAATCTATATATCATAGTTGGTAAACGCTATAACTTTCACACAAACCAACTAATATACACTTTATTGGGATTTTTAACCAAAGACATGTAGCAGAATAAGTTTTGGCCTAAATTTATGAAGACATTTTATTGGATATGTTTTATAACAGTAGAATTATTAATATTCTTTGATGGCAAAAAAATAAACTCAGCGTTGCTCAAATAGCCTCAAAAGAAAGCTATATTTGTGTTAAATATATAAATGTAATTTTGGTACAGCATTGCATGACTGCAATTGGCCAGTTAACGTAGCACAGTGCTGAATAGCAAAACATGCTTTGGTCATAAAGGGGGTAAAATCTTGCAGAGCTGAAATGGTTAAATGCAAATGGTGTCAGAGTAGGCCTGGTCTTCAAGTGTAAAGTCTAGTCTTACACTATGCATTCATCATGTACTGTGGGTACAGTTTACTAAGGGCTGGTTCAGACTTATGCAGGGTTAATCACCACACTTTACTGTGCAGGAAATTTTGGTTCTAGGTAACAGTGCTTTGCTCCTTTTAAAGATAACACTATTTTGCTTTTATTTTTAACTTCATTGAAATGTCACAGTATGACATTTCATTCATTTTTATGCCTTATTGCTTAGCTGTTTTTGTATAGAAATGCAATGAGAGGTGTAGGTGAAGGATGGTTATAGTAATGAGCAGGGCCCCCTGAGTCCTCCTGTATTGAATTATATTGTACCTGTACTGTCTGTCCTCGTTTTGCGCTGCGCAAACTTTGGCTCTATATAAATCCTGTATAATATGTAGTGACTCGATTTGAGAATGCTGGTGGGTCACAGATTTTGTAAATTACAGTCGGACTCAGCAGGAGAATCTTTTTGAGTCAAGTATTACACCCAGTGTGTGCAGCACAACGTTTAGTAGCATGGCCCCAGCGATCCTGGCACAAGGTTGGTATTATGGCCCTGGCAATGACAGGGTAAAGTTGGTAGTATAGGCCTGATAATCTCTGCTCAAGGTTAGTAGTGTGGCACAAAATTGGATGTATAGCAACAGGGCCCTGACTATCACAGCCAGAAGGTTGGTAGTATGGTCCGTGATCTCTGCTCAAGGTTAGTATTTTGGCACTGGTAGTAACAGTGCAAGGTTGGTAGGATGTCCCAGGTGACCATGGCACAAGGTGGTATAGAAAAAGGCTAGTAGTGTGGCCAGCCCCACGGTCAGGGTACAAGAAAAAGAACCAGTGCTCTGGGTGTATAAAGATAAGGCTAATTGGAGTATCTTGCAGAGTGCTAGCCCTGACCTGCCTCCGTGGCAAACTTGGAAAAAAGAAATGGATGCACATCCAGGACTTCTGATTGCCTTTGGTGTTGTCTTTGTGAGATACAAAATCTGAAGTTCTGGATGTGCAGTTTGTTCTTTTTCCCACGGTCGGGGTGCAAGGCTAGTAGTGTGGCCACATGATCAGAGCAAGATTGATGGTATGGGCCAGTGATCTTTGCTCAAGGTTGGTAGTATGACCCAGGTGATCATTGCATAATGCTGGTAGTATGGTCTGGCGATTAGTGATGGGCACAGGCATGTTTAAAATCCCAAATGCTCAATCCTGCCAGGAAGCTGACACTGCAGGCGGCTAATCATCGGCAGCGAGACATTTCCCGGCCGGCAGCTGCACAGATTGGAAAATGCCTTGCTGCCTGTGATTAGCCGTGTGCAGTGTCTGCTTCCTGGCGGGATTGGGCACGTGGGATTTCAAACGTGTCCGAGCCCATCTCTACTGGTGATCCCAACACAAGTTTGTTAACATGGTATCTTCGTATGGTCCCAGTGGTCAATGCTCGGCGTTACTGGTATGGTCCCAGTGGTCAATGCTCGGCGTTACTGGTATGGTCCCAGTGGTCAATGCCCGGCGTTACTGGTATGGTCCCAGCGGTCAATGCCCGGCGTTACTGGTATGGTCCCAGCGGTCAATGCTCGGCGTTACTGGTATGGTCCCAGCGGTCAATGCTCGGCGTTACTGGTATGGTCCCAGCGGTCAATGCTCGGCGTTACTGGTATGGTCCCAGCGGTCAATGCTCGGCGTTACTGGTATGGTCCCAGCGGTCAATGCTCGGCGTTACTGGTATGGTCCCAGCGGTCAATGCTCGGGGTTACTGGTATGGTCCCAGCGGTCAATGCTCGGGGTTACTGGTATGGTCCCAGCGGTCAATGCTCGGGGTTACTGGTATGGTCCCAGCGGTCAATGCTCGGGGTTGCTGGTATGGTCCCAGTGGTCAAGGCACAGACGGGCTTCTATAAGCTCATTTGTTGAATCCTACAAATATCTGTCCATGTGTGGTTTGCATAATCTGTATTTACGTCAGGTAATTCTGATGCACTTGTCTGGTTCCGCTTCTTATGTGAAATATTCCTCAACATGTACTGTTTTGCATATAAATGGGCTAATTTAATAACTCTGTGCAAACAGCAGTGATGGCAACCAATCGGGAGACAACTTTTAGAAGCCTAGCGTGAGCAGACTAATGAAAGCTACCCACTTTGTAATCAGTACTCTGAGTGTTATTACTCTGAGAGGAGGAGGAGGAGGTATCAGACACGGCGCTCTGAGCCTTCAGTTTTATCTTCAGAGGCATTGAGGAGGGGAGATTATATAGGGAGCATTCAATACTGCGTGATCCATTTTATATTTTAAATCTACTGCTTGCTTCTGTCTGCGTCTCACATTTTTGTTATGTCGCGGCTGAGCTGCTATTCAAAATATGGAAGGCTTGCTCCTTTGTGAATCAAGCGTGTAAGGTGTTTAGAATAATGGCAACCTTCTATATCGCAAGCGTAATCAGAATTGCATAGTGAATACAGCACTGTAGTATTTTTGGGTTTATTTAATTGAATTTGGCTCATTTAAGCTCGAGCAGTGTAGTCATTAAGCGGCATGTACGTGCTTCTGTTTCTGATGCCCTGCTGAACATTTTAATATGGTGCAGAGAGCAGCGGTGTTCAGAAATCCACAACAGTTTATTGTCTGGTTTTATCCAACAAGTGAATGATGTGGTGTTTCTATAAATTATCTATTGCTTTTTGTTCTATTAAAGGGGGAATTCGTCCTTCATTTTTGTTTTTGTAAAAGCTGGTGTGTTTACCCACAATGCAGACGGCTAATTGCTGAAGCTCCACCTCGCATGTTTTCCATGCAGGTACAGAATCTAGCTCAAAGACAAGCCCTGATTGTATAGACTGCTAGATGTTGTGAAAGGAATAATGGATGGTGTGACATCTGCTTATCTTTGAACTTGTCACTTACTGTAGTGCCCGACTCGTCCTTTCACTTCAGACAAGTCTGTTGGCAGTGCTGATAATGTGCGATCTATTAAGACAGCCTGTTCATTTGCTCTTCCTAACGCACCACAAAGAACCAAAAGTTGGAACTGCTGCATTTGTTAGTGGGTTGCAATGCACAGTAGTGAAATGCCGTCACACGTAACATGCAGTTTGAGTGGAGTCCTAGGTATGTGTGATCCGATACATGCACTTCTTGTGTGTCCGTTTTACACCCGCTGACATTCACTCCTATCTGCTAAAAACACACAGATGGGAGATGCGGATCAGATTGGATGACAGGCGGTTTATTTCAATCCAACCACCAATAGAGGAAAGTGGATGGACTGTCATTCGCCTGCTCAGTAGGACTTGGCGGACAGATCCTTCCTACTGAGCCCTAAGACCCCTTTCACACTAGGACTTTTTTCAGGTGCTTTAAAAATAGCTCCTGCAAACCGCTCCATTCACTCGAGGGCTTTCACATTGGAGCGGTGCACTGGATGGGTGTCAAAGTCCTGCCAGCAGCTTCTTTGGGGTGGTGAACTCACTGCTCCTGCCCATTGAAATCAATGGGGTAGCGCTGCTAAAATGACGGTAAAGCATTGCTAAAAATAGTGCCGCTTTATTGCTGATGCCCTAGATGGCACATTGTGAAAGGGCTCTAAGCCGCACTAGGCCCTTTCACATGGACAGACCGATTGTCGGTTTTTTGGGCTGACCCAATCGGACCCTCTAGTCTCCTCTATGGAGCTGTGGATGTTAATGAATGTGTTTGCTGACATCACATCCAATCCTATGTGCTTAAAAAATAAAAATAAAAAAAAATAAAAAGTGGTGGGGATCTGTTCACCATCCATATGGCAGTTGGCTGTGAATGGTCAGCCACTCTGTTCACATCCGACTGCCCATAGAGAGCGGGCTTTGTCTGCTCTGCATAAATGGAGCGGACATGGACCAGCCATCCACTTGCTCAGCGGGATCAGCTGACAGATTTCCTCCTGAGCAGGTGGACTTCAGCGGAGCCCGTCCCGTTTTTGTAAGGGGCCTACAGAACACCTGTACTTTGCCCAGGCAGGACAAAAATAGGCATGCTTTAATATCCACCGCTCCAGTAGTGCTTGCACTTTTTCACTTTGCTCTCCCATCGTATTGCTCAAAACTGCTTGGAGCAAACAAAAAGGGGGGGGAGGTACTTCCAGGTACAAGGAGCACATGAAATGCTCCTCTTCCTCCCATGTGACAATGCTGGTGCTTGGCGTTTGGCCCAGTGATTTCTCACTAGTGTGGGTAGAATCGGAGTACTGAGATTAGGGCAACTCTGAGTTCTTTCATGAGGCTTCCTTCTTTCCTCTCTCCTTGTGACTGAACAGGGGGAAGGAAAGGTGAGTGCACTGCTCAGGAACCAGGGATGATATTCATCACCTTTCTATGATTGATGAGTGTCCTGTGGCTGCTGTGTTGGGTTGAACTCGTCCTCTGCCCTTGGATACCCCTGCAGTGGGGATTTTCTAGTGCTGTGAGGGTTAATATGAGCACCTACATGTATGACAGGCATGCATCAATCACCCCTTCACCCCCACCCTCATTCATAGAAACCATACTATCGTTTCCCATTCTGTGATTGGAGGAGGCAGAACTTTCATTCCTTTCTGTCCCCCATATATAGAGTGATTTTCATTGTGGGAACACTGCTTCTGTAAATGGAGCACGGGGAAGGGAAGTACTGGCCCAAGTGCTGTTTATAATATAATAAAAAATAAAATAAAAAAAACACTAAACGCAGTTTTGGTGATTCATAAACATACTAGTTTGGCACTTAGCAAGCAAGAGAAATGCTAATCTATTGGTCCCACACTCAGCACATCCAATATGTATTTCTTTCCCAGTAACCAAAGCATTTTGCCTGTATGTGGAGGATTGCACCTCCCCTTTTTTTTTTTTTTTTTTTTTTTTTTTTTCCTCTTCTTTCTGTTGAGAGGGCGGGGTGGTATCCTTCAGATCAAAGCATTGATTTGCACATATTTTCCAGCATTAAAAAACAATGTCCAAGGTTAGTCATTGGCCTCCCCTCCACTGCTTATCTAGATGTTAACCCTACCCTATATTTGGAGTACCTAGATCATTCTCATCTTTGCCAATTGGTTTGTACAAGGCTGGAGAAAGTGCCTTTCCAGGTTTGTAATGTGTCCTGATAACAAAATCTACTGGCTAACTTGCGTGACGCTTTTATCCTTTTTGCTTATCCACCTTAAAGTGGTGTTGCCACCAAAATAAAAAGTTGCTTAAAATTCTTTAAAAAAATAAATTAAAAAATTTGCAAAATTTTTTTTTTTTACTCGCCTCTAATACTTGTTGCTAGGGGGTCCCTTGTAGTCTGCCTTCTTCCTTGCCCGGGCTGGTGACATCACTTCCTCTCGCACCGCACATTCACCTGGGACCTGTCACGTGTCCCAGTTGACTGTACCGCGTATCACGGCGGCCTGCGCCGCTCACGCATGCGCAGTGGGTGCCCGGCTGTGAAGCCACAGCCGGGTGCCCACAGTACGCATGACGGCGCCGCGGAGTGGGGAAAGAGGGGGGTGCTTCATTCCCCCGCATCGCTGGACCCTGGGACAGGTAAGTGTCGTGGTTTATTTTTTTTTTTTTTTTGGGGGTACCCCACTTTAATACTGCTGTACGTATGTATATGGCCTTCTTGGGGTGGTTATACCAAGACACCATGCTTATGGCTGCAACTATGTTGCCATTCTTTTCAGCTAGTGACTTTCTGAAGCAAGTTATCCAACTGGTGACAGGGGGGCCATTTTACTCTCCAGGGCCTCTGCTTAAAATATACGTATTGTTTGGGGCATCTAATAAAAAAAATGTTTCTAGCAAAATAAGTGCAGATTTTTACATGTTTAAGAGGAATGTGAGATTTGGCCTGGTTTTAAAGTAGGTATCAGCTCTATACTATAGAAGCCCATAATCTTGGCTCCCCAAAGTGAACTGTGGCCGGACTATGGACATTCAGATGTTCTTGTTTCAAATTTTGAACATGCAGTAAAAACACTTTGTAACAAATACATATTCATAACGATTGGTGCTCTATAAATCCCATTTTGTCGTAGTAGTAATGAGCGTTAATTTTCTGTTATCCACTTTCCATCCAGTGACATACCCTTGTGTCGCTAGACTTTCGGTGGCTATTCCTGGATGATGCCTGCAGCTATGTGTGGGGGGTGTGTGTGTGTTTTTTTTTTTTTTTTTTTTTTTATTATTAGCAAGCAGTCGGCTCTTGTAATCACAATCGGAGCAGCTAACTAGCTGCTTGATTGCTGTTACAAGCAGCAGAGGGGATGTTTCCTGCCACCTTCAGTGACTCTTAGGCTCTCCTGTCCTACTACCAGGAGACCCGAGCAACCAGCCGATATGTCCACCAGCTGGCCAGACAGCCAAGCAAAGCTGGGATCGGCTGTTCATAAAAGTAACCCAGAAGCGATGGCGGGACATCACTTCCAGTTTACTCAGAAATCATCGATGCCATTTAAAAAAAAAAAAAAAAAAAAAAAAAAAAAGTAAAGCATTCAAAAACACAGATCTTGGTGTTAATGCTTTTAGTGCAGAGCAGTGATTTGGGGTCCAGAGACCCCAGATCTCTCCATAAAGAGGACCCGTCTCATGGTTATTGCTCTCACAAGGATGTTTACATTACTTGTAACAGCAATACGTTTTTAAAGCAACAGTTTTTAAAATGTAAAAAAAAAAAGCCGATTGTGCACAAAGGTGGAATGCGTGCTTTAGTCCCGCACGCACATAAACAGCGATCGTCCCACACGTGATTTATCGCCACAAATATCAGATCCTGGGCAGTAGTTCAAGCACTAGACCTCCTTTGTAAATCTAAAGTGGTACCCTGTAAAGGCTTTTAAAGCATTGCCTATGAATAGTAGGGTTTACATAGTTTGTTGCCGGTGCATGTATATGTGAAACAAAAGCGTGACATGTTTGGTATTTACTTTGGTTTAACATTGTGTTAAGTAAAAGTACTTGTGCAAATTCTTAGCTTCAGCATTGGTGCAGCCCTATAAGGATGTGCAATCTGGGCAGGACAGCTCAGCAAAGATCTATGGAGCTGGGCTTGAAAGTAGTTGTCCTTGACTTCTCATCTTGGGTCCTGCCACCACCTCTGTCTATGGTCAAATTATGACAGCAGATGAGGGACTGTATGAAGTAAAACGTTTCTTGCATGTGCCAAATAAAATACAAATTCCCATTCTACTGCTAGTGTGCAGTAAACTGCATCACAGCTGGCTGTTGCTGGGTGCTTTTTTGTGGTGGTTGTGTTTATTACTGGTTATGATGGTATTCCTAGTGTACTACTTAAATGGCATTTTATTTTTTTGGATTAGAAAATGTTTTGGGCAAGCTTTGAGTACTGATAATATTGTGAGTGTAGTCAGCGATCGTTGCATATTCAAATGTCGCCCATTTGAGATTTCAAGTAATAACCTATATACAGCAGGCAAAATAAGTGCTGAACACGGCACCATTTTTCTAATTAAATATATTTCTAAAGGTGCCATTGACATGACATTTTCACCATATGTCGGTAACAACCCATGCAATACATGCATGCATGCATGCATACATACATACATACATACATACCGAAACAAACAAGTTCAGAAATTATGTGTAAGTATTTAACATGGTAACTGAAATCAATTTAATACTTCGTACAAAATCCTTTGTTGGTAATGACAGCTTCAAGACTCCTCCTGCAGGGTGGATTTGATTTAAATCGCTGGTTAAAAAAAAAAAGGCTTGATTTAATTAACTCATGTTAAATCATAATTTTTAAAGAGCAACTGTCATCTCTGTCCTGCAGCAGCTCCTCCTCTGACCCGCTGTTGACTCACCGACAGTCCCATTCACATTAACAGGGTGGCTGGTGATGTGGCAGTGACACAAGGAGAAGGGATGTGGTGGCAGCAGGTGAGTGGATGCCCGCTAACAGGCGCTGCCATGATGGATCTGAAATGACAGGTGCTCTATAAATGTAAGGCCTCATTCTTGCTGGTAGTTAGAATCTTTAATATTTGCAAACAAAAATGAGGGTTTCCTATTTTAGAATACGCTTTGAGGTTTGTAAAACAGCGATATTAAAACTGATTCAATCATAGTTTGAAGTGTACATAGATATTGAAAAACAATGGGATAAAGGAATATTTTTGAACTTTGTTTTATCTCATAGTAATTGTGAATGCATCAATGCGGTGCATGTTATCTCGGTTTGCAGAGCTTGGATTCATTGAGTGTGTTTACCAAAAAATTTAAAATATTGCAGAATATACAGCCTTATGCTAAATAACTAAGCTCCATTTTATGCTGAATAAACTATATTAATGTATCTTAACCGGTTCACGACCAGCGCATGCCGATGTACGTTGGCAGAATGGCACGGGCAGGCATATTGGCATACAGGTACGTCCAATCTTCAATGCCGCCATGCGAGCGCGGCGGCGCGCTCGCGTGCCGGTCGGGACCCCGTGAGTCCGGTCGCGGGTCCCGTGGACTCGATTGCCGCGGGCATACCCGAGATTGTCTCACGTGGAGGAAATGCCGTGTAAACAGCATTTCTCCATTCTGCCTAGCAACTAGTGATGCTGATCTCTGCTCCATGTGATTGGCGCAGAGATCAGTGTTCATTAAATGAAAGCCCCCCCCCCTACAGTTAGCAACACACCCCTAGGAACACTTAACCCCTACACTGCCAACCACTGGTTAACCCCTTCACTGCCAGTGTCATTTACACAGGAATCACTGTGTTTATATAGCAGTGATTACTGTAGAAATGACAATGGTCCCAAAAATGTCCGATTGTGTCCGCCACAATGTCGCAGTTACAATAAAAATCGCTGATCACCGCCATTACTAGTAAAAAAATAAATAATAAAAAATTAATAAAAATGCCATAAAACTATTCCCATTTTGTAAACGCTATAACTTTTGCGCAAACCAATCAATAATCGCTTATTGTGATTTTTACCAAAAATATGTAGAAGAATACGTATCGGCCTAAACTGAGGGGAACATTTTTTTTAAATTTATTTTATATATATATATAATTTTTTTTTTTTTTTGGGGGGGAATATTATAACAAAAAATAATGCGTTTTTTTTTTTTTCAAAATTGTCGCTCTATTTATTTTTTTTATAGCGCAAAAAATAAAAACCGCAGAGGTGATCAAATACCACCAAAAGAAAGCTCTAGTTGTGGGGTAAAAAAAGGACATCAATTTTGTTTGGGAGCCACGTCGCACGACTGCGCAATTGTCAGTTAAAGTGCCGAATTGCAAAAAGTAGTCTGGTCTTTGACCAGCAAAATGGTCCGGTCTGTAAGTGGTTAAATAGAAAACCATCTTTTGGATAGATTTGTACTCCAAAAGCAGTTTATAAAAAAAAAAAAAAAAAATTATTAAAATAAAACCTATTATATTTTCAGTGATTTATATCCACCCTGGCCTCCTGTGTGTAGAAATTGGTCACATGCATTGCTCAGGTGTCCTTTTTGGCCCAGTCTTCCACACACAGTCTTCAAATCTTGAGGGTTCCGTGGGCCCCTTCTATGGACTCTGATCTTTTTAGTTCTTTCCATAGATTTTCTATTAATTCCAGTCAGGTGATTGGCTGGGCCATTCTAGGAGCTTTATTTTCTTTCTTTGAAATCAGTTGAGTTTCCTTGGCTTTGGCTTTGTGTTTGGGATCATTGTTTTTCTGAAATGTCCACCCTCGTTTCATCTTCATTACCCTGGTAGGTGGCAGCAGATTTTTATCAAAGTTTTGTTACATTTTTTTTTTTCCATGAAGTTTGCCAGTACTGTATGCTGAAAAACAGCCCCACACCATAATATTCCCACCTCCAAACATCACTGTTGGTATGGGGGTGTTTTTGAGGTCACAGGCCATTTAACTTCCAGACATGGTGTGCATTATGGCATCCAAATTTCGTCTCTCACCTGACTAAGACTATGTATTCTCTCTGTATTTCACAGGCTTGTCTAAGGGCCCTTTCACATGTGCGGACCGCTCAGATCCGCCTGTCAGTTTTTTCAGGCGGATCTGAATGGTCGCTCCATACATCTCTATGGAGCGTTGGATGTCAGCCAGGAGAGCAGAGTCTCTGACCGATCGGGCCTTACATAGAGTGCAGGGATGGGCTTGTCATCTGCCGGCTCAGCGGGGATCAACAGAGCGATCTCCCCAGAGCAAGTGGATGAGTCAAAATGGAAACGGACAGCCCTGTGCGGGCCTAAGTGTTGTGCAACAAACTTTAAACAAGCTTCAACATGCTTGGACTTCCATAATGGAGTCTTGGGTGGTGAGCATGCATACAGGCCATGGCACTGGGGGGAATTCTTTGTTTTCTTTGAAACAGTTGTACTTGCTAGTTCCATGTCTTTTATGAAGCTCTCCACAAGTCATCCTTGGCTCTTGGACAACTCTCCTGGTAATTATTTTCACTCCTGTTGGAATTCTTGGGAGGAGTACCTGGTTGTGGCAGGTTTATGGTGAAATGATCTTTCCATCTTGATCTTTGAGACCAACCCAGCTGATATGAATTGACAAGATGCAGGATTGCTTTCTTAATACCGATAGTTCAGCTGGTGTCTTGGCTATCCATGCCTTTTTGGTGCCTCCCTTTCTTCATGTGTTAAATAATTTATTTTTTTTCCCACTGTGTCGTTCTATTTTATTATATATAACTTAATGTCTGAACTTATTTGTTCTGCTGGTTTCTGTGCATGTATGGATTGCATGGGTTGTTACTGACATGTGGTGAAATAGTGACTCGTTCAATACTTATTTTACCCACTGTATAGTTTATTAAAAATCCTAATGTGCATGGCTGTAAAAGGTGTTTTAGATGGTCTGTTTCTTATGTGTTATTCTTCAAGAGACTGGACAATGGCGAAAAAAAACGGGGCAGTATAACTCCTCCCTCCCACTCCCACCATTCCTCAGGTGTGTGTGTGTGTGTGTGTGTGTGTGTGTGTGTGTGTTTAGCCAAGGAAAAAAAAAAAGATCTCTGCGCTTGGAGAAGCAATATTGTGCCCTTTCTAGGGCTGCACGGCCTTCAATAATGGTGCCTGGTAGCTCTTTTACTGATCCTATGGGAGCTATGACTAGGCTGCCATACTGTGCAATGTGCACACGCCCTCACCATCTCCTGCTCAAATTTCTCCAGGTATAATAAATGGAATTTGCCTAGTTAGTAGTCAGTCATTGTTTCCATCACAGGGAGTTTCTGTACACATGTTTACGTGCATGTCCTTAACTTCCTGGTGCATCACGCTACCTGTGTTTTGCTATGGGCATGCAACATTACCACATTGTGCAATGGACAGGCACCACAGGTTTTGCCAAAGGTGCTAGCCCTTGTTTTTGCACTCTGCTTAGATCTCTCTGCGTTCTAAACCACCAAAAATCAGCACTAGAACAGTTTCATTGCTTGGAGTATCTGGGTTTGATTCTAGAAGTGACCCTGTGCAAGGTTTTCTTTCCCCTCAATGAACTTTGAGCTCTCTGCTTCTTCTATGTTCAACTCAAGCATTGCTCATGGATAGTGGGTCGCAAGTTTGGTGTTGGAGTGTAAAAATCCAAAATGGTCTGATAGGTTCTCTCAACAGATTGCAGCTTGGTGCTGGCTGGGGGAGGAGTCCTGGATACCTAAACTGAGTTCAAGGGACTTGGTCACAGGAGGTATCATGCAATGCTATGATGGTGGCTTATACAGTAAAACATTGGTTTGAGAGCGTTTTTCAAGACGAGGACATCTTTTATTTATTTTTGATAAATTTTGACTTTATACAAGCGATGTCTTGATATACAAGTAGCGTCAAGTTGCAACAACAGAGTATATAAGACAGGAGGCGCCGTAGCAATATGGTTACATTTTAATGAAGGTACAACATTTAGCAACTTTCATGGTTGATTTAAAACAGGCACATCTAAGTATGCAGGCATCTGGGGGTAAAGCTGTCCACGTAGACCATCCTCCGCCTTGCCATCAACGCCATCCCTTCCACGCTGCACTCAACAAGCGCTTCAAGCCTCGCTTTCAGATTACTCTATTGCAGGGTAGTCTTCCTGGTCACGATTGCAGACTAACAGCGGTGAGAGCCTGTGGTGAGGAGGATTGTCCATGTGGACCGCTTTGCCCTGGGTGCCTGATATCTTGGATGTGCCTGTAGTTAATCCTCAGCCATGTGAGTTGCTAAATGTTGTACCTTCGTTAAACATATCCGTATTGCTACACTTATGCCGTCTACACGCAACCAGACTTTCCGGCAGACTAGGTCCGAAGGGATTAGTCCGTCGGACAATCCGATTGTGTGTGGGCTAGTCCGGTCATTTTTCGTAAAATAAATCCGATGGACCGAGAAATGGAACATGTTTCAATTCGTTCCGTGGGACTAAAATTGGGAAAACCGTTCGTGTGCTGCTCCGACAGACCAAATGCAATGCAAGGGAAGCTACTGGCTATTGAACTGCCTTGTTTTAGTCCCGTTTACGCCATCACGTTCAAAACGAATGGACTTGATCCGTTCACGCGTGGCCGTTCGTTTGGAAAGTCTGCCGGGAAGACCGCCGGACCTAGTAGCCAGAAAGTCTGGTCGTGTGTACGTGCCATTAGAGGCACCTGTCTTTCTCTCTTAAACTCTGTAGCTCCTTCTGCATTTTTGCTTCTAATCCTGTATATGGGGGCTGCCATTTGTGGATGGCTATTTGATGGTTGCGCAACCTATTGCATTGCTATAATTTTTTTATATGGACTATAAATTGGAAGACTTATGAATAAATGGTTGTGGAATGAATCACCTGGGTTTCCATTATTTCTTATGGGGAAATTTGCTTTGCTGTACAAGTGCTTTGGATTTCAAGCATGTTTCCGGAACAAATGATCGCAATCCAAGGTTTTACTGTATTGTCTGGGAGGAAGAAGTCTTGTGGCTTTGCTTTTCAGTCCCAATCCAATGTGCACATCGCAGCTGTGTGGCAAATGGACTCCAGTCTTCAAGATCTAAAAAAAAAAAAAAAAAATCTTCATCCCAAAGTGTTTCAAGCCCTCTGTTGCAAGTGAGGAAGGCCAAATGTTGACTCTTCTTGCTTTCAGGTTCAATGACAAACTGAGCAGTTTTATCTCCATAGCCTGGCATACTCTATCCTTAGCAGTGGATACACTGACTCTGTGGAATAAGTTTTAACCTATGTTTCCTCCATTTTTAAGTTCCTTTCTAGGCAGGATTGAGATGGAAGGCATCCCAGTGATCCTTATCTCACTAAACTGGTGGTAATCAGGCCTTGTCAGGCTCCTAGCAGACTTTCTGTGGGTTCTTGGATTGTCCCAAAGGGCTAGTTTACCACCCAGCTTCTCAGACGCTGGCTTTTATGGGTTGGCTGTTGAAGACTAAGGCTTGGGCGACAGGGACCTACCCAGTTCAGTCATCCCTATGTTCCTGAAAGCTAGGAATTGACCTCTTGCAAAGTCTCATCGCAATTGAAAAGCATACTACTTCACCTAGTGAAGGCCTTCTTGCTCCTTGTTGCTCCTATTGTTTCTCTTGTATATTTTCTAGTGACCCTATGGGATATCAACCTGGTTCTATCATATCTCGAAAGATCTCCTGTTTCACCAATCGGGATATTTATTATATATATAATTTTTTTTTTTTCTTCTTCTTCTTCTTTGCAAGGTTGCCTTTCTACGTTCAGAACTGCTTACTGGATATTATGACCTCTAAATCATAGGATCCACTGTACTTGTCTCAGATTTTCTAGACACCTGGCCAGTCCAGCTTTAGGATGCACTCTCCATCCATATACCCATCGGAGTATAAAATATACATCTTCGTCCCCTCTACACCATCTTTTGTGCTGTTGGCTGGTGCCACTCTCAGCATCAGTGAAAAATCACCAATAGTGTAACCAGTAAGAAAATTAAGATGGTAAAAACCTACATAAGGATATCCAAAGTACGGTGTCTGTCAGCTTTGAGTATAGGACAAAGTAGAAGGACTTGTTGACCTTTTTTCCCAACATGACTAGATAACTGTTAATGCAGCTGGCTCCGTCCAATGCGTTTCGGCCATTGTCGAGGGCTGGTAGGGAGACGTACTTGATCATTTCAAACAAACCTGTGTTTGTTTGTTTGTGTTTATTTATTTTTTTTTTTGTTCAGCTGCACCACCTCTGACATTACTACAGCACAACGTAGAGACAAGCCTTTCAGAGCTCTTCTTCTTTTGGGTTGACACTATTGAGATTGGGGAAGAGAAACCCACCCCTCTATAACTGAAGTGTTCTGCTAGGCATGGCTTGTTTATCAGTACACTTGTAGAGAGGTGTTTCTCTTTCCCATTCTTATGATCCTCTTCTTCTTTTGCTTTGTTGCATAACTGAAACAGTGGGAGGGGTCATTTTAGGCTTTCCTACTAATTTTTGTTTGCTAGTGTCTGATCTCCTAAAGGTAGCTGCATAACCTTATGTACACATCCCGTCTCTTGTAATGTACTCCAAAAAAATGATTTTATTCATAGCCTATTTTACGATTTGGATTTTTAAAACGCAATGTATTTTAATTTAACGTTTTTGTATTCGGTTTTATCATTTAAACATTTTTTTTTTTTTTTGTTTCTTTTTGATACTAATTTTTATCTTTTTCTGTTATAGTAGTCGAAGACTGAGAATACTACTTGAAGTTCTCTGCAAAATTTTCAGCACTTGAGCAAAATGAAGCAAACTCCTCACATAATAGAAAACTCAACTGTGAAAGCCGCTAGCATTGAGATGAGTCGCGAGTGTTCTGTATATCTGAGCAGAACGCCGATTTCCACCTCCGTACAAGAGGGAGTCATACAGAAGCTAAATGGTCATGATGCACTGCCATTTCTCCCAACTGATAAACTGAAAGACCTGACTTCACGGGTATACAATGGAGAGTCCGGCGCTCATGAGGCGGATGTGCCTGTTGACTCCCAGGAAACTCAAGGTTCTGAGACTCCTCCCCACACAACTCCCACCAAGAACGGCTCGCCAGAAATAAAGTTGAAAATTACAAAGACCTATATGAATGGGAAACCTCTCTTTGAGTCTTCAATCTGTGGTGAGCAAGGAGAAGAAGCGGCTAAACCAGAAGAAAATGAAGTCAAAAACAAGAAAGAAAGGAAGCGAAAAAGTATAAAGTTTGACACCTCTGAGGAAAAGTCCAACGAAGCAACTCAAGCAGATTGTGCTCCTGTTGAATCGTCTGAAGAAAAGGTGTGTGTGTGTGTGTGTGTGTGTGTGTTCTTTTTACAATCGCATTACAATTACTGAAAAATCACCATTTTTCAGTAAGGAAATGGCTAGAACGCTGGTTGTCTGCAGAGCATAAACCTACAAATTTTAAGCTCAAACCTACCCCATTCTTGGTCTTTTTAATGTAATGTACCACCATAAGGAAGCTCAGAAGGTTGCGGGTTCAAGTTAGTGATTATAAAGGTTCTTTTAAAAAATAAACATGTTCTTATCTGCTCTGAGCTCTGACAGTATAGTTTTGCTAGAGATACTGTGCTCCAACATGTCAGCTTCTCTGCTTGCTCCTCCCCTCCCCTGGCCATTCACAATTCCCAAAGTGTTTTTGGGATTGGGCAAAGGGAGAGGAGGTGCAGGCAGCACAACTGCAAGTATTGCAGCTGCTGTATATAAAAATATGTTATAACTGCGCAAGCCTAAAAAAAAAAAAAAATTAAACAGCAGCTACACAAGAATGTGACAAATAATCAAATAGGATAGTGTAAATGTAGCGCTGTTGCAAAATAGTGCAATAATACACATGAACGAATAAAACATCCCCATGTGCAAAAGGAAATATTAGAGTCCAACTTAGTGCAAAAAGTAAATATCAAGACCAAATTAAAAGTCCCATGGCATAAATCCAATCTTATAATGTAATAGAAGTCCGAAAGTGGAATGCAATCCAAAACTGGTGAATCCTCCAAAGTGAAAGATTGAATACCCTTACCAGAGCAGGTGGATCCAGATATCGGCGACACCGAATCAGACCAGCATGGATATCCAGATAGGTGGCTCTCCCGGATCGAGATGAGGACCCTGGATCTCAGATGTCATCTTTGTGGCTGGAATCACTTCAGTAGTATCGACCAAGCTGGGAAGGCAACTTCTCCAAATAGAAACACCCCAGCAGCTCTCATCCAACCATAAAGTGTGAGAAAAGAGAGAGAGAATGCTCCAATAGTGCAGGTCAAAAGAGGTAGGTTTATTGAAACCAACAAGCATAAAATAGTCATCACATGAAAAAATAAAAGCAATGTGGGGAGTGATAAACCTTGTCCAAAGCGTTTTGTCCTAATTGGACATCTACAGGGGCATCAAACTGCTCCCCCACATTGCACAAATATATATATCTATCGCTTAAAAATTACACATCCAATCAACATCAATTGAACATGGAAGTAACATGACCTATAATTGGACAAGGACTGGTCAGCTGTTGCTTTGCATTCCAAGCCTCAGTCCGGATGTCCAGTGAAGTAATGACACTTTATTCCAACCAATAACAAAGCATGTAGTTAAACCTGTACAACAGAACATGCGTACTTGCGCTGGGAGCACCTGACCGCACGTCAAACTGAAATCGCATGATATGGGGGCGCCGAGGACGTATCACACCTCGCTGTCCCCGCGTAAACCTGGCAAGGCAATCTCCATCACTTTGCATCTACAGTTACGGTGGCATGGTACCCGGTCACAAGACCCACCCAGGCCAATGCCACATGGCAAGCCGAACCTCCTGAGAAAACATGCACAGTGGCAGTTGCAAAAACACACCCACTGGTTCTGTCTACATTATTTTTTTTTTTTTTTATATATATTGTGCAATGTGGGGGAGCAGCTTGCCCCTGTAGATTTCCAGTTAGGACGAAATGTGTCGGGCAAGGCTTATCGCTCCCCACATTGCTTTTAATTTTTCATGTGATCACTATTTTTTTTTATTTTATGCTTGTTGGTTTCAATAAACCTACCTCTTGACCTGCGCAATTGGAGCACTCCCTCTCTTCTCATGTTATGGTTGGATGAGAGCTGCTGGGTTGTTCCTGTTTGGATAAGTTGCCTTCCTAGCTTGGTCGATACTACTAGTGATTCCAGCCAAGAGGAGGGACATCTGAGTTCTAGGGTCCTCATCTTGATCCGGGAGAGCCACCTATCTGAATATCCATGCTGCTCTGATTCGGTGTCGCTGTCATCTGAATCCACCTGCTTGGCACTTTTATTTTAAATCGATTCTTCACCCTAAAGGGGAAGTTCCGCTAATCTGATCCCTCCCCCCCCTCCGGTGCCACAATCAGCACCTTTCAGGGGGGTGCAGTTACCTGGATAATCCAGGTATCTGCACCCACTTCCGGGCAGACCGCCGCAGACGCCCCAGCCCCAGCCTATTTCATTCTCATACGTTTTTAAAAAGGTGAATTTGGCATTTAAGCTTTGGAAAGACCATATTCTGCCAGGCTTATATTTTCTGTGTTATACTAACTTTCTCAATTTTTATAGTAATGTGTTTTTTGTTTTTTCCCCAAAAGTCTGTTTCAGATCTAGACACATCCATTGAGCAGAAAGAGCACAGTGAAATTCCGTGTAAATTCACCGTTGGAGATCTTGTGTGGTCTAAGGTGTCTGGATATCCATGGTGGCCGTGTATTGTGACATCTGATCCTGTTCTTCACAGCCACACCAAGATCAAGGGTAGGTTATGCTTTGTTAAAAGGCCGCTACAGCGATCATCCTTCAAGCTTTCTTTTAAGCGGAGGGAACGCCCTTCCGTTGTTGTTTATATTGGGGGAGTGTGTGTGTGTTGACTGTAATGTTTGCATTTCAGCCTTGGCTTGGAATGTTACTTTTTACTTAATATGGGATAATTTTTAGTTTTCAGTTTGAAAGTTGTTATCCTAAGTGCCTTATTAAACTTGTGGGCCTGAAATAATAATAATTTTAGCTTTGTGAGCAAGATTTCTGAATAATAATAAAATCCACGCACCTAGCATAGCCTGCAGAAGACAACTGCAGTCATGTAACTTGATTCGTTGTATTTAACTGGTATATCCATAGAAAACAAACAATTGAGAGCTGCATCACCTGCCAGTAGACTTGTGTATGAACAGTCTGTGGTTTCCCACCATATAGCTACATAGGATAATATCCTACGCTGTCATTTCTCATGATTGCTGTTGGCATCAGCTAATGAGCATAACTGCATAGATTTTGCTTCATTATGAGCTCATTACTTTCAGCAAGCCCAACTGAATCTCTTCTTTATAGAGCCGGTGCACACACTAAAAACCTGATTTTAACTTCAGATGCCATTTTGACAACTTTCTAAATGGCTTCTAATGAAATTATCTGCATTCCATTTTATTACAGGACAGAAAAAGAGCTTTCCCCAGTATCATGTGCAGTTTTTGGAAATGCACCAGAAAGAGCATGGATTTTCGAAAAGAGTATTGTGCCTTACTCTGGAGAGCATGAGTATGAACAGCTCTGTCAGGAGAGCGCTAAGCAGACTACAAGCAAAGCCGAAAAAGTCAAGGTGTGTACTGTTACCCTGTGTTGGAATGTGCCACTGTCTCATTTCAGTAGTATATGGAATAGGTCTATATGTTTATATGTTGTGCAGCTTTAAGAAGTCTTAACCAGTTTTAAAGCTTGTATAACTCCTGTAGCCAAAATAATTGCACCATTTCAGTTATCATGTAGATTAATGTGGTCACCATTATTTTACAACATGGCTAAACCCTCTTGGGCATGGAGTTCATCAGAGCTCCACAGGTTGCCACAGGAGTCCTCTTCCACTCCTCCATGATGACATCATGGAACATGTAGCTTAATACATTTAAAAAACTTCTGTGCACATAAAGTAATTGTGTGTGTTTGGGGGGGGGGGGAAATATTTGATCCCCTGCTGATTTTATACAGTTTGCCTACTGACCAAAAAATAATTGGTCAACAAAATCCAGAAACACAAATTTCAAAAAAGTTATAAATTTACATTTTAATGCGTGAAATAAGCATTTGCTCTCCATAACGATCAGCAAGATTTCTGGCTCCCAGGTGTCTTCTATCCAGGTAATGAGCTGAGATTAGTGCTCCTAATCTGCTTCTGTGGGACGGGTGTCTTTTTTATAGAGCTAACAAGCTATCAATCAGATTCCAATCTATCTACCATGGCCAAGACCAAGGAGCTGTCAACGGATGTCACGGGCAAAATTGTAGACCTACACAAGGCTGGAATAGGCTACAAAACCATTGACAAGCAGCTTAGTGAGAGGGTGACAACAGTTGGTGCAATTATTTGCAAATGGGGGGGGGGGGGGGGGGGGGGGTGTGACTGTCAATCTCACTCAGTCTTGGGCTCCACGCAAGACCTTGTGGCGTTTCAATGATAACTGAGGAATCAGCCCAGAACTGCACAGAGAATCTTGTCAATGATCTTAAGGCAGCTGAGACCATAGTGACCATGAAAACGAGTGGTATAACACTACTCAATGAAGGACTGAAATCCTGCAGCGCCCCAAGGTCCCCCTACTCAAGAAAGCACAATTTACAGGCCTGACTGAGGTTTGCTAATAAGTGTTGTGGTCAGATAAGACCAAAATCAAGCTCATTGGCATGGACTTGACTAGCCATGTTTTGAAGGAGAAGAATACCGCCTATTACCCCAAGAACACCATCCCCGTCGTCAAACATGGAGTGGGAAACCTGCTTTGGGGGTGTTTTTCTGTTTAGGGGACAGGAAAATTTCACTATATCAAAGGGACGATGAACAGGGCCATGTACCTGTCAAATTTTGGGTGAGAACCTCTTTCCCTCAGGCGCGGAATTGAAAATGGGTCATCAATGGGTATTCCAGCATGACAATGACCTGAAACACATGGCCAAGGCAACAAAGGAGTGGCGTAAGAAGCACATTAAGGTCCTGGAGTGGCCTAGCCAGTCTCCAGACCTTAATCCCATAGAAAATATTTGGAGGAGCTGAAGGTTCGAGTCACCAAATGGCTTGGAGAGGATCTGCAGAGAGGTTCCTGGGGTGTGTTTTTTTTATTTATTGATTCCCCCCCCTCCTGGGTTTTTGCCTTTTGTTCAAGATCCTGTGATCTTCTATCAACAGACGGCTGGGTGATAGGCTGGATAATATAGATCCTTGTAGTCTCCTCAGCCTGGCCATCAGGCTCTAGCTACACGCTGGTTTGGCCACGACATGCCCCTCAGACTCCAGGGTGGCCGGTGACCGCGATGCTCTGGGGGCTCACATATGACCAGACTACGGATGTCTTTGTCAGTGTGCCGAGGCCCGCACCCTCCCCGTACTGCTTGGGTGTGGGCCTGTGATGGGGTGCCTCCAGCTTGTCCAGATGGTAAGTACAGCTCTCCCTGTCTCTGCAGGACAGAGCAGCTGGCCATTCCCTAGGGGGTCCCTCTTCTCCTTTTTATTCTCTCCCTGCCCCCCCCCCCCCGGTCTTGGGGGTCCCCTGGTGGGCTCTGATCCTTGATTGGGGGCTGCGCTGGCTGTCTGTGTCCCTGTGCTGTCATCTCTCTGCTAATGTCTGTGGGTTCTGCATATAACCGCCACCACTGTCTGTTTTTTCTGTGTACAGCATGATCGTCGGCCATTTTCTGTGTATTTTTATTTTTTGCTATGAGGGGTGCCCGGCAGCCATTTTCTTGTAGCCTCAGTGTGGTTTTCAGCGCTGGTTCCTGTGCCTCAGAAAAGCGTGTGTGTGGTGTTTTTTTTTGTTCATATACAAGGAATGGTGAAGCCTGTAATGGACCTTTTTGGTCCCAAAAAGAATGGTGGCGTGGTACCCCCTTTGAAGAGGGCCTCCTTTAAAAAAAATGGTCTGCTCCCCCGGTCGTGGACCCCCCAGTATCCAGGTTAAACAAAGTAACCACGATTCCAGTAGAAGGGGCTCCTGCATTCAAGAACCCTACCGACTGGAGGGCTGAGGCAGTGGCCTGGTTCATGTTTGATAGTGGGGTCCAAGCTACAACCAGTACTGGCCACGGCATTAGTGTCACAGACCCTTAATGAGTGGGCAAAATTATTGCACTGTGAATTGGAGAAGCAGCAGTCTCCTCCTCCAGTCTGCGTGGAATTAGCAGACCAGTTGGTGCACGGCCTTAAGTATGTCTGTGAGGCAGCCCTGGATACACTTCCTCTGCTCTCCAGAGCATCCGTATCAGCAGTGGTGCTACATACAGCGCCTGATCTGGCTCAACTGCTGGTCTGCGGACCAGGCATCTAAAAAGCCTTGCCGATTTTGCCCTTCCTTGGTGAGCGGCTATTTGGTGCCTCGCTGGATGACGTTATTAAGACTGTCACAGGTGGGAAGAACACGTTGCTCCCACAGTCCAAGAAGGGTAAGGAGCCACGCCACAGGCAAGGGCCCTGCTTTTCCACTCAAGAGGCTTTTTCGTCCGCCCGGGACTTCAGCTAAGCGCTCCTTAGCCTGCAAGCAAAAGTGCTACAGCATGAAGATTTGCCCCGCCCGACGCACGGTGAGGGGTTGCCTTCGGGAGTTTGCAGCTCGGTGGGCCTCTTGGCTGTCCAACCAATGGGTCTGCAAACTGATTTCATCAGGCTACAAGATGGAGTTCCTCCCTTGACCACCAAAAAGATTTTTTTTCCTCCAGCATACCCTTACTCCCGGCTCACCAGAAGGCCCTGTTTGGGGCAATAAAGGACCTGCTCAGCAGCGGAGTGATAGTGCCGGTTCCGGAACCAGAAAGGTTTCAGGGATTCTACTCCAGTCTGTAGTCCCCTAAAAAAGGAAGGCGTATGTCCAATCTTGGACCTAAAAGCCCTCAATTGCTTTGTGATAATCAGGGGGACTCCCTGACGTCTCTGGATATCTAGGACGCGTACTTGCATATTACCCTTATGCCTCAGGCATCAGAGGTTTTTGAAGTTTGCAGTGGGGGAAGACCACTACTAGTTTGTGGCTCTCCCCTTTGGCCTGGCTTCAGCACCCAGAGTCTTTACCCAAGTATTGGCTCCAATTTTGGCGTTGTTGCGACAACGTGGGATCACGATTGTGAGTTACCTAGACGATCTAAGAGCAGCTTCTGCCTCAGAATTGGAGGATGTGGTGATCACCATGAAAACTCGACAGGAATTTTGGTGGGTGTTAAACCTCAAAAAATCGGTACTAGTGCCTGGAATATCTAGGCTTACTGCTGGACTCTGTGGAAGCGAGAGTTTCTCCCTTCAGACAAGCTGCAGAGTCTCAGGACCGCATGAAGCTGTTGAGGAGCCGCAGGTGGTCGTTGCTGCGTTTCTGAATGCGAGTCCTGGGCCTTATGGTAGCCTCATTCGAGGTGGTACCGTACGCCCAATTTCACACCAGGGTCTTGCAGAAGGAGCTATTGTCCAAATGGGAAAAATCTCCATTATCTCTGGATCGGCAGATTCGGGTGAGCCAGTTAGTGATTCTCTTCTCTGATGGCTGAGGTCCCCGGCTCTTCGGTCTGGAAAATTGTTCCTGTCTCTTCATTGGACAGTGATCAAAATGGACACCAGTCTGTGCTGTGCTTCCCACTGCTGGGAATACAGTCCACCCAGGGCCTCTGGTCGAAGAAGGAATCCCAGTTAACGAATCCATGTTCTCTAGCTTCGAGCGATCAGGCTATGCCTCTCCACATGGTCGACGAGACTCCAAGGGCGTCCGATCAGGATCCAGTCAGACAACGCCACAGCGGTTGCATATGTCAACCATCAAGGAGGAACAAGGAGCTCTGCTACAGCACGAGTTGTCGCTAACATCCTTTGGTGGGCAGAGCGACGTGTACCAGCCCTGTCGGCCATATATATCCCGGGAGTAGAAAACGGTCAGGCGATTATCTAAGTCACCAGATGCTGAACCCAGGAGAATGGTCATTGCATCCAGAGGTGTTCAGGCTTCTTGCCTGCGGTGGGGCACACCAGATGTGGATCTTCTGGCCTCTCAGCTCAATCGAAAGGTGCGGAAGTTTGTGTCCAGGACAAGAGATCCTTGGGCAGACGTGTTGGTGGCTCCATGGGAGCCGTATCGGCTGATTTATGCCTTCCCTCCGCTCAAACTGTTACCACGTCTGCTCTGCAGAGTGGAGGCCGAGGCCATTCCAGTAATACTGATTGCCCCAGATTGGCCTCGGCGTCCTTGGTACGCCGACTTGGTACATCTGGCGTATGCTCCCTGGCGGTTGCCCATGCGAGGGGACCTCCTATCACAAGGTCTGATACTCCATCCTGCTTTACCGTCACTGATTTTTGACGGTATGGCTGTTGAAAGCCAGGTGCTAAATCTTCTTCTCGGAAGATATACCATCATACGTGGAAGGCTTATATCTCCATGTGTAAGGAGGTGGGGTAGCATCCGCGTGCCTATTCCGTTTCCAGGATCTTGCTGTTACAGCGAGGACTGGGCCAGAAGCTGGCCTTGAGCACCATCAAGGGACAGCTATCAGCCTTGGCTGTGTTTCCCCCCCCCCCCCCCCCCCCCCCAACGACTGCTGGCCTCTAACTCATTGGTGAATACTTTTGTGCAAGGGGTTCGGCATGTAGTCCCTCCGGTGCGACTAACCCTACTACTTTCGTGGTATCTGAACCTGGTTCTATCGGAGCTTCAAAACCCGCCATTTGAGAACATAAGGGCTTGTTGACTTTCTCAAAGTGTTTTTTTTTTTTATAGTGGCTATTACACCTGCCAGGGGGGTTTCTGAGCTAGCTACCTTGTCTTGCAAGTCGCCCTATCTGGTTATCCACAAGGATAAGGTGGTGTTGTAAGGTAAAAAAGTAACAGTACAGCGCAAATAAATAATATAAAAAGTCCATAAAATGAAAAATAGATGAATAATAGATGCAGTGATCAGGAAGAATCCGCTTGTGCAGTGTGTCTTCAATCAATATAACAAGTGACGATGTGATCCCTTCACCATTGAACAAGTTGGACTCTCACCTCAACTAATGGACCCCTGATATATCAGACAGGTCAAAAACACATGTTCCCATCAAGGGTAGATCATAAGATTTCAGCAGACCAAACGGAAGTACTCCCAGGAAAGATCCTCCTCCGTGTCATCAGATCAATATGATTTCATGTATAAATATAAAGAACAAGCAAATCTAGTGCTCTCCGTTGATACAAATTTATTTTAAAAGCAAGTAAAGAGAAATTGCACTCACATTCAGAGTAGGCGGGACTTCAACACGGCTGATGAAGTCCCGCCTACTCTTTGGGACGCAACGCGTACGGACCACGTGACTCGCGCCGTGACGTCATCCGCAGGCTAACACACTGATCCACGCATGGTATTCGTTTCTTTGCTTAGCACTCAGCACTGGAGATCAGTGCTTACAAATGTGAGTGTAATTTCTCTTTACTTGCTTTTAAAATAAATTTGTATCAACGGAGAGCACTAGATTTGCTTGTTCTTTATATTTATACATGAAATCATATTGATCTGATGACACGGAGGAGGATCTTTCCTGGGAGTACTTCCGTTTGGTCTGCTGAAATCTTATGATCTACCCTTGATGGGAACATGTGTTTTTGACCTGTCTGATATATCAGGGGTCCATTAGTTGAGGTGAGAGTCCAACTTGTTCAATGGTGAAGGGATCACATCGTCACTTGTTATATTGATTGAAGACACACTGCACAAGCGGATTCTTCCTGATCACTGCATCTATTATTCATCTATTTTTCATTTTATGGACTTTTTATATTATTATTTGCGCTGTACTGTTACTTTTTTACTTTGTAATGTGGGATTTGGTATTTTGACCTATAGTATTCTAGCTGCATTTTTTTTCACTTTTTTCACTTGTTTTATTGTGTTTAGCGCTGGTTGATTCTTTATTTTATAAGGTGGTGTTGTGTCTGCAATCTTCTTTTTCTGCTGAAGGTGGTTTTTGGCTTTCCATCTCAGTAATGACATTGTGTTACCATCTGTGTCCAAAACCGACACACCTTAAGGGGGCGGCCTTCTATTCCCTGGACATGGCCCTCCATTAACTGGATGTGTTCTGGGCTCTAAGGGTATATCTGTCTGCCACGGCTCCCTTCCGGAAGTCACTCTGTTTGTTTTGGTAACTGGTCCGAAAAAAGGGCTGGCGGTCTCGTCGACAACCATTTCCAGGTGGATCAGACAGATCGCAGTCCAGGCTTACGCCTTGAAGGGGAAGGTTCCCCCCCCCCCCCCCCCATTCCTGTCACGGCCCATTCCACCAGGGCAATTGGGATATCTTGGGCTTTCCGACATCAAGCGTATTTATGATGTAACATTTTCCAGCAGTTGTAGTCATTACCCCCCCCTATACAATAATGGGTAGCTTCAATTTCCGACAGCCTTTTTGGCTGTTTGTAGTTCTCAATGAACTACCATGGTGCTGTTGAGCGCTGTGGTAGTTCATTCATTCTTCCGGTCAGTGATCTGCTTTTTCCGTACAAGGTATGAGCAAGTAGATAGACAGGTCTGCAGGAGTCTTGCATGGTGCCAGTGATCTGCTGAACATGGGTGCAATGCTTTTACAGGCTGCAAAAATGGTAAATGCCAATTTATTTATCCTACAAAAAACTTTTTATTAAGGTGAACTTATCCTTTTTAATTTTTGTCAGATTTATTCAAACCGAATGGGCCTGTTGCTTCTGTTCATTATGATAATCATATTCTTGCAAAAAACCTTGCCTCGATATCTTCCACGAGACCTAATTTTATTTGATTTTAAACTTTCTACTTTTACCATGCTTCTGTCATGATTATAATTATTCTGAATATGGGCAATGAAGTGAGGTCACCACACCAGCCTCGGTAGATCTGAATGCTTCTAAATGTGGGCTTTTATATCAAAACCACAAGAGCTCAGTATGCAGTATAATATTGTCCTGCACGTAACTCACTGCTTAAGGCAATGAATATAACCCTCTAATTTTACCCTTTCATTATTAATCATGGTGGCATACACTACAATTACCCCACAGCAAATTGCCTGTTGGGCGCATGTCTGACAGCCAAGTGTCCTTACTAAATAGTCTTTATTCGTTTTACATCTCCTGAATGTTTGTTTTTACAATTGGACTTTATTTTTTTATTTTTTACAAAGGGCTCTTTTCCCACTGTGGATCCCAGTGGTGTCCTGCTTTATAAAGTGACCACCATGCACCTGTTTTTAAGCACCGGGCATCCCATTCTGGAGCTTTGTTCTCACTAGTAGACCCTACTCCACACCTTGCTTGGTCACTGCTGGTTATACAACGTTTAGAGCCAGTGGTGAATTCTTTACAACTACAGTTGTTAAAGGGTTTACGGTTTTATCTCCTGCATGGTTCTCCTATATGTACACATGGACTCTTCTGGTAAATTCTGGAATGCGTAACCCACATCTACGAAGGGTTGGGTCTGCATGGCCTTCAAATGTTCGTTTCAAAGACACTATCAAGGATGCAACTGGTGGCAAGAGTACCCATCTGCCTCAGGGGAAGAAGCGTGCCTCCCCCCCCCCCCCCTGCAAACACTACGGTTTCTCTCTGCGAATCATCCAGAGTTGGCACATGACTTGGCAGATCTCCTCCCATTGAGCCCTTACAAGCCTTCTGGATCGAGTTGCCATTGCCCCAGTTCTAGAGGTCGACTGATATATCGGCCGATATTTGGCCTTTTTTAAATTTGGCCTTTTTTGAATTAATCGGCATCGGCCGATTGTGCTGATAAAAAAGCCGATTACAGCACCACTTGCAAAAGACTTCTGTAATAGAAGTCAATGTAAATTGCCTGAAGACATCAGTGAAGGACTTTCCGCCTCTCTGGGCAGGCTGCCGAGAAAAGATCAAAGAGATGCAATGTTTCTTCTTGACAACTTCCTGTGTAGAAGTTCTCAGTTTAACAATTTAAAGACTAAATCTTTTCTGACACTTGTTGCTTACAAGTAAAAATCCTGTATTTTCTGCTACAAAATCACTCAACCCCCAAAAATTATATATATTTTTTTTTTAGCAGAGACCCTAGGGAATAAAATAGCGCTTGTTGCAATATTTTATGTGATGCGGTATTTGCGCAGCGGTCTTTCAAACGCAATTATTTTGGAAAAAATACACAGATTAAAAAAAAGGTAAAGTTAGCCCTTTTTTTTTTTTTTTTTTTTTTGTCCCAAAAGTTTTGAGTACCTGTTTTTGTGTATTTAATATAAAAAAAAAAAAAAAAAAAAATTATCTAAATTATACATACAAGTGAACTGATTGGAGGTTTGTTTTGTTTAATGTGTAAGAAATTTTCTGCATCACTTATTAAGGCTGCTTTCACACTGGAGCGGGCAGGCGTTGACGGTAAAACACTGCGTTTTAGCAGCGATTTACCGTCATTTTAGCCCCGCTATTCGGCTGCTAGTGGGGCAGTGAAGCGCTGCTGCAAAATCGCATTGCATGCGCTTCAGCAGTGGTACCCATTCATTTCAATGCGCAGGAGCGGTTTACACTGCTTCAAAGATGCTGCTTACAGGATTTTTTTTTTTTTTTTTTTTTACGTCCTGCCAGCACATCTCCTCAGTGTGAAAGCACTCGGGCTTTCACATAGACTGCAGGGGAGCTGTTTTGAAGGCAATATACAGGCACTATTTTTAGCCCAAAATCACCTGAAAAATGCCACAGTGTGAAAGGTGTCCAACTTGGATTTTAGATTTTATGAGATGAAGGGGGGGGGGGGGAAATAATCGGCCTAACGTATTGGCCCAAAAAAAAAATCGGCATCATATCGGCCGCTGCGATTTCTAAGCATCGGCCAGAGAAAAACCCATATCGGTCGACCTGTACCCAGTTCTGTGGCAAAAAAAATTTCAGGGCTTTTACTCCTACCTGTTCATTGTTCTGAGAGACCTCCTCATTTTGCATCCAAAAGCACAGATTTTTCTTTGGGCTCAGAAATTCTGCATGGAATCTACCAACTTATTGCCTCTAATGCATACCTATATGTTCCAGCTACCCTTCCATTTTGTTGCCCTGCCCATTGGCCTCTTTGCACCACTGATCTTCACTTAGACATTGACCTGAGTGCTACTTAGACCAGCTCCTGTAGAGGGAACTGTCGGTGTGGGCTCTCGGACAACTTTGCTTTGACTGTGTGTAGACATTGCAGCGGTTTTGATGGGTCTTGTTTCTTCAACTTTGGAAACTTCACACTCAGTGAGCCAGTAGCGTTTGCCCAGTTTTACTTTAAACCTCTACAGCACAACTTTTTTGTTGTTGGAAGAGGCAGTCTTGTGCCTGGACAGACCAGTTTGTTTAGCACAGAAGACCGGGTAGTCCCTGGTTTGCTGGTTGAGTCACCCAGCTCTGTATTCCCGTTTGTAGTCCTTCATTCCTGCCGTCTTGATGCTTTCATGATGAAAGTCGGGCTAAGGGAAGAGTCCTGGGCACCTTGTCATTGTAGAGGACTTGTTATCTGTAGTCTCATCTCATAATCAACTTGCTTGAGCTTCAGGCAATTTGGTGGTCTCTGCGGGGTTGGACTCTCTTGGAGGGTCATCTGAGCTGGATTCAGCCTTGCAATCTGGCAGCGACGTAAATTGCCCCATCACTGAGAAACCAAGATTCTTGCTGCTGCAAGAGTGGTAGATTATTGTCCTGGGTGGCAATTCATATTTTTAGCCTTGTCTGAATACATCCTAAGCATAGACAATTGGCAGGCATTCTCAGCTGGCAATGTCGGGTGCAAAGGAAGTAGTTATCAGGACTGGTCACAGGTAGACAGTGGATGTGGATAGACTGGTCTCTAGGTTCAAAAAAGGTTGTACAGGTTTGTTTTCAGGTACAGAAATTATCTAGTGAAGCAGTGGATGCAATGAGTCTAAAGTCGGTGGACCCTAAAACAATCCTTGTGAGCTTTGCAAGATTGAGATAGTGGGGTCATGCGATCCTTTTTCTGCCCTGCACTTTATGTGGATATGGTAGATGAACTGGTAAGGCTCCTGGTAGATCCTTTGTGGGCTTAAGCAAATGTTACAGGCTTTCTGTCTTAACACATTTAATACAATGCTTCATAGATCTTGGCTTTAATGGCATGAAACATGGGCAGCTCTGAATTAAAAGCTAGTCTATTGTCTGCAAGGTGTATCATTGGACATGGAAGACTTCTTAGTATAAGTCTTGGTGGCTTCTGCCCTCAGTTTCTCACTAGGACAAATGCTCTGCTTTTCTACAGCTGTGTCTGGGTCAGTGTTTGGCTCTTTGCAGGATGAAAGGTCTTAATTAAAACCTTTTTGTACAGGGGTCTCATTTAGCTTCCCCTGTGTCTGAGGGACCCGACTCTAATGGTCTCTGCACTTCAGAAACTGATTTGAAGCCATTAGACATTTCACTTTATACTTTCACCCACACTGTTATCTCTTGTCACCATTACCTCCTGAAGAGTATTCGAACTGGTGCTCCAAGGAACCTTTTCTGCTTTCGCGTAGGAACAAGGTGGTGGTGAGGTTCAGGCATATCTTGGGCAAGAAGAAGGCTTCTGCCCCTCTCCCCAACAAAGACTGTTCGTCTGTCACACCTATCTGGTTCCAGTTCACCAAAAGCAAGTTTTCCACCATTGCCTGGATGTGGATCGGGCTGTGAGAGCGTCTCTCAGCTAATTCTTCTTTAGGAAGAATGATTTACTTTTTGTAATCCTGTAAGGGTGTACTGGATTCACCTTCCACCATCTCAAGCACAGATTTCATGCCTAAACCATCTAATGTCAAGGATAAGGGCCCACCCTTTCCTGTAAAGGCGCACTCTACTAGATTGGTTAATGCTTCTTGGACACTGAAATCAAGCAACTGTTGTCCAGATTTGCAAGAGTTGCTAATTGCTTTTCTGTCCACACATTGCAACATCCATTTTGTAGAACATGGAGAAATCTCAACTGATGCCTGCTTCAGGAGTAATATCCTTCAGCTTACTATTTTGAGCTACAAGTTTTCCCCAGTTCCTGGGCCTGTTGGCAGGTTGTTTCATGTTGCCCACTTCTCAGTTGAACTGTTTTCTTAGGACGTCCTGAAGTTTTAACGACATCAGTGGATGAGAAAGTAACTAGGATTTTTGTACTCCCTGTAAAATGAATTACTTGGAGCCCATTAAGGGGTGCAACAAATCCCACCCAATTGTGTTTACAGTTCTGTTCTGTGCTGCTTTGCTACAAAACTGGTAGCAAAACAGGAACGCTGGTTGTAAAGTGGAAGTCCTTTGATGCCCTTCTGTTTTGTCAGTGTGAAGTCCTCCTGTAGGTAGCTCTAACCAAACCTGAAAGACCTCTTATGTCCCTCAGTGGACTCTAAGAAAAGTGTTTTTCAGTGTGTAAGTCTGTATTCATTTCAGTTTAAGGCCTTGTACACGCGGTTTGATGATTGGATGGCTGAGCATTTGAATTTTGTCTAGCATACTAACTTTAATGTTTATGCAGAATCACTGTGACCTTTAACCCCTTTCTCCTGATGCATGCTGGGGGAGGGGCTGTACCAGGAAGTCATTCACAATGTGTGTGGGACTGGAAGCAGCAGCATATGATGCTTAGAGGTAGATCTGTTGTATATGAATCCTCCATGTAAGAATGTACATCGCTTTCTGTGAGTAATAAACCTTTCTCTGGTTAAGTAGTGCATCCAGCCTGTGTGTAACTTGCTGAGCAGATACTGGCAGCATTGCTAGCAACAACCTGAGACCCCGTGTCTAAGGAACGTAACACTAACTATGCGCAAATTCTCGTTTGACAAACACAAACGTGGTGACGTACTACAAGACTATAAAGAGGAATTTCGTTTCTCAAGTTGCCACCCTTTGGGCTGCTTCTGCTAATTTTGTGTTAGAAGTAGACTAAGAGCGGTAGTTTACAACACTCAACTCTTCCGGTTTGTTCCTGGATTCCGAGCATGCGTGTTTGTACTTTCGACTTTTGTGACGATTTCTGTACTAAACATCCAAAAATCAGATGTTGAGTTCACATCAGACAAAAATTTTTATAGCATCCAGCTTTTGTCTGGTGAAAAAGTCAAATGCTTTCGAAAGCACTGTATTAACAATCCAAAAATCTGCAGGCAGCTCGTCTTAAGACAAAAACAAATTTACACATTTAAAAAGAGTCCAATATTTAATGTCCATTATCCTGATCTTTTCCGAATTCCTTCTCTATTGGCCATCGCCAAACCAATTCTGACCACCAAGTTTTAATATACTTAATTCATTGTTCATTTCTTGCCTCCACCACTCTCTTAGTATATAGCCATTTTTCATCAATAGATCGAATCCTAGAGTCGTGGATGTGATGCAACACAAATTGTAACAAAAAAAGGGGGTACTATATGGTCACCCCTCATATTCTAGTTTTACCCCCCTATACACCAATTAGGTGATCACATATCTTTTACCTAAACTGTAAGGCTTTCTCCATATATAGTCCATTTGTTGATTTGTTTGACTTTTGCTCCCCTCATCACTTATTGTAATTGATTTTCTAAGTAAAGCAAGTTCTTTAGATCTCCTCTCTGTACCCTTTCCAAAGTTGCGGACAATAGTTGAGCCATTCTCCGTGCATGCACCTTCTTGCTGATAGACAAATGTGAACCCATCCTCCTAAATTTTTTCTGACTTTCCCATTGGCATGGTCTCCCAGTAGCTAAAGAAAAATGACAATGTATCTTCTGGCGTTCAAATCTTGGATGCGTAGCTTAGTACTTCCAAAAATGTAGCTGGGGACAATATCAAAAATAGTGTGCTAATATGGCCTTATTTTCTCCACACTTTGGACAACTGTTGTTGAGTCCCGTCTGTGGGTCATAACCTTTTGAATATGCTCGATGCATTAACTTGTGTTGCAGCTCTCGCCATAATTTTGTTTGCTTTTACTAACCTTTTGGTATCCCTGGAGTATTTTTTAAATGTTATGTCGTCCACCTGAATATCCTGGGGCCACTTGCCTTGATCAAAAGCTCTAAGCCTAATCAAGTATGGATAAGTGACCAATATAGATAAATCTGTTTCTACTAGTGTCCAAACGGGAGGTAGACATGTCCTGTACATGATGTAATGTAATGCTCTTCCAGTAAGAGGACACTTGCATAAAAATAATCCACTGGAGTATGACATTTCTGGCTTAACCACTTAAGGACCAAGTCTATTTGCCTATTTTTCAAACTTTGTGTTTTCAAGTTAACCACTTCAACCCTGGAAGCATTTACCCCCTTCCTGATGGGGCCATTTTTTTTTTGTGATACGGCACTGCTTCACTTTAACTGACAATTGCGCAGTCATGCGTGCTGTCAAACAGAATTGACTAACCCCCCACAATTAGAGCTTTCGTTTGGCGGTATTTGATCACCTCTGCGATTGAGATAGATAGATGGAGATTTTAGATTCTTTTTTTTTTTTATTTCCTGCTATAAACAAAAAAAGCTCCAATTTGGAAGAAAACTATTTTATTTTTAATTTTTTCTATTCTATAATATCCCCAAATTTTTTAAACTAATTTCTGCCTCGCTGTGTGTGTGTGTGTGTGTGTAATTTATTTTTATTGGGACTACGGTGGGCGGATTTGACATTTATACAGCAATCAGAGCTAAAAATAGGCACTGATTACTGTATAAATGTCACTGACAGGGAAGGGGTTAAATGTATTCCCTCAGTGTGTTCTAACTATAGTGGGGGGATGGGACTGCCTGGGGAAGGAGACCGATCGGTGTTCCTATATACTAGGAACACACAATCTGGCTCTGTCGGACATCGCGGGCACATGCATTGGCTCCTCGGTACTGCGGTGGGCGCGTGCCCACTATACCCCTTAAAGCAGCCGTCTTGCAGCTATGGCAATTGGCGCAGAGGCATGACTTGTACATTATGGCGCAATACTTTGTCACACCGTATTTGCGCAGCCTTCTTACAAGTGCATTTTATTTTTTTTTTTATTTTTTTTTTTTTTGTGAAAGATGTTATGCCAAGTAAATACCCAAAATGTCATGTTTCAAAATTGCATCCGCTCGTGGAATGGCAACAAGCTTTGACCCTTTAAAAATATACATAGACGACGTTTACAAATTTATACAGGTTACCAGTTTTGAGTTGGTGGGTGTTTTGCTTGAAGTATTGCTCTCACGATCAAGGTGATACCTCACGTGTGGTTTAAACACGGTTTTCATATGCGGGCACGACTTGCGTGTGTGTTCACCTCTACAGGCGAGCTCAGCTGGATGGGGCGCTTTAAAAACAAAATGTAAAAATCCCTTGTAATAGGGGGGAAAAAAGCATGACAGGACCTCTTAAATGGGAGATCTTGGTCAAAAAGACCTCAGATTTATGCTTAAATGCAATAATAAAGTGTGTGTGTGTGTGGTATTTTTAATAACAAAAAAATAAAACCCTTTTAGGGACCGTTGAGTGGAAGTGACGTTTGCTGTCGCCTCCGTCATCCAATGATATGCAGTCAAGCGGGGGCCATCTTTCCCTCGCTCACCTCCATGTCTCATGCCCCATTCACACCTGAGTGTTTTGTACTTTGATGTCTGAACACTGGAGGGGGGGAAAAATTAAAATTCTCTATGGAGATGGTCCACATCTCCACTCCAAAATGCCAAAAGCTCAAACAAGTTCGGGTGACTTTTTGACATTTACAAAATCGTAAATTTCTGACTGAAAACGCTACACTCAGGTGTGAATGGGGCCTTAGAGGGAAGAGGATCCCATCGGCTCACCGGGGGGTTTGTTGGAGACGCCTCTCCTGCCCCCGATGAGCAATCTTGCAGAAACCCCTTTCCTGAGAGGACCGTTCGTCATTTATACCGGGGGGTATTCTACATCAAAGTACTGAAGTATAGCGACAGCGGGCGGTCAGCAAGTGGTTATAGCCTGAAAAGCGCATGGTTTACTTGTATCTATATCAAGCAACTATTTGATTACAACAGCTTGTATTATGTGGTGTAGATCTTCTATCACTAAGGTTTGTTTTCAACTTTCCCTTTTTTTTTCTGATCTGATTGTACAGCTTTTGAAACCAATAATTGGCAAATTGAAAACACAGTGGGACATAGGTATTCAACAAGTGAAGGAAGCCACGCAGATGACTGTCGAGGGAAGGAAAGATAAGTTTACTTTCATTTATATTAAAGACCGTCCCCATCTAAATCCTAAAGTGGCTGGGAAGGCTGTTCCTGCAGAGTCCTACAGGGATGATGAGTCTGATGAACCTTCTGAAAGCCCTAAGAGAGATGATGGAGTGCCTAGTAAAAGGAGAAGAGTGTCAAGGAATTCCTCTGCCAACTGTCAAGAGACTGATCCTGATTGGAAAACCACTACTGAAAGCTCAGATGCTAAAGGAGCCATATCCTCACCCATCCAGAAAAGGAAGTCAGGAGCACATAACTCGAGAGGCAGAAAGGGAGATGCTACTCAGTTCCTGGTTTTCTGCCAGAAGCACAAAGATGAGGTTTGTCTTAAATGCTAACATTGTTAACCAAATTTAATACCCCCTTTTTTTTATTTTTATTTTTTTAAGTCTTTTAAAGTATAAAGGCTCTACTAATAGTGGAGCATGTTGGCTTGGTGCTGTCAGATTTGGGAATTTTGTGCAGATCTCTGCTTTCCAGTCCTTGAGAGAAATAAGGATTGAATGCAGTTGCTTTTTACCCACAGCTCCTAGACACAGAAAAGCAGTCCCTCCACGGGGTGAATTCACCCCCTTTCCTGAACAGTATAGGGGGTCCTCTAGTTAAAAACAACCGACTTACAAACGACTCCTACTTAAAAAAGAAGAAAAAAAAAAAGACAGGAAGTGAGAGGAAATCTACCCCTAGGAAGGGAAAAAGGTTTCTCCACTGATGCTTTATCAGTCAATATTTTCCTAACAACCCAAAATTTTCAAAATCCAATTTTCATAGGGACAAAAAGTGAGGTGAAATCTTCTGAGTGTTGACCCCTAGCTATTCAAAAATTCAAAAAGCTTAAATCGTGGCTTTTTGTTTTTTTTGGCTGGCGCTAAATTTAAAAAAATATGTACCTGTTCTGACTTAAAAACAAATTATATATATATATATATATATATATATATATATATATATATATATATATATATATATATATATATATATATTTTTTTCACGCACATGTCTACCTCTATCCCCACTAATCATATTTTGGTTTGCGCAAAAGTTATAGCGTCTAAAAACTATGGGCTATATTTGTGGATTTGTTTTAAATTTTTATATATTTTTACTAGTAATGGCGGTGGTCATCGACATAGAGGGACTGTGATTATTGCGGGCATTCTGACACTTTTTGGGGACCAGTGACACTAATGCAGTGATTGGTGCTAAACCTATGTTCTGTCACTGTACAAATGACAATGACAGGGTAGAAGTTAACATCAGGGGTTAAATGTGCCTACTTGGTGTTAGTGTAGTGTGTTGGTTGCTTTTACTAGGGGAAGGAGTGGCTCAATGTCCCCGCTGTGCGAGAACAACAAATCCATTTTTTCATTACTGACAACAGCAGTCTGCCTTGTTTACCTAATCGGACTGCCGTTATGCCTGTGTATCAATAGGAATCAAAGCGGAAGCAAGCCACTGGTGGCACGCACTTGCACCCACCACCCAGAAGCGCAGCATTATGTGTGTGTTCCTGCGCAGCGTGGCCACCTTGTAGCAGTTGAACTGCTATAGGGGCGGTCAGCAAGTGGTTAAAAATGATGACAAATGCACCTTTTTTTTTTTTTTTTTTTTTTTTATTTTTTTATAATGTTTCATAATGACAATCTACGAAAAGATACATGCATCTGGGAGGCAAGGGATACATCACCAGTGCCTCACTGAAGCAGGATGTTGTTGTAAGAAATGTATAATGAATACGATTTTATATCCGCATACTTGTGATTTTTATTTTTTTGTGAAAGTGGGAAAAGGTCTGATGTTAAACGTGTCGATGTTAGGGATGCAGTCGATTTCTGGTAGATTTAACAGTTATTTTACTATACTTGCAACATTTTTAAAGTCACAACACATGGCAAAATGGACATGAACTTAAAGAACTGTACAGCAGCACCAGACCAAATTGAGCAAGTTTGTCTTTTTTTTTTTTTTTATCCTATCTGGTTATGGATGGGAAGGCACAGGGATTGTCTAGTAATTTCAGTCTATGCTGATGTTCCTCACAAGTTGGTGCAGTTGAAACTTTGGGTACATTCTTGGTCAGATGGGCAATAAACGGTCTGCTGCTGTCTTTGGCTCTGTTCAGTGATGGCCCATAGGGACTTGGTCATTTCATCTTTGAAGGAGATGATCAGCCAAATGAAACCCTGATCTTCCTCATCGTATGCTCTATACGTTGGTGTTAAAGGGAACCTGGAACCGTGTGTTCTCTGAAGATCTGTACCTTGCATTTCATTATTGGCAAATGGGACTGTTCTGTAATGTATCCAGTCGGGGAGCATTTTGCACTGGATTGCATTGTGTTCATTAAGTTTTAGGGCGCATTTGGAAGGACAAGTTTTCCCTGAAAATGATTTTTATTATGTCTGTCGGTTTGAGTGTTCTACAGTTTTTAAGAACTTCAGGCCAGTTTGCAGGTGTCGATCAGCGTTTGCTGTGATGGGTCCAGTCCTAGGGCACTTTTTATGTTTCTGTATGGTAACCTACAACTTGGATCTCTTGGCAAGAATATTGCCATTTCATTTTGATATGAAGCTGGATCATGTGTTAATGCCTTGCTTTTTAGAATGGCTTTTTTATTTTACTAGATGCTGCTCATACGTGCTCTCGGAATGCCCTTGTAGGGATTAAGTGGTCACATAAGACAGTCTCAAAATAGTGACACTCGTGCAATAATTGCTTTGTGTCTTGGTTGGCAAGCATAAGATCTGTTATAGTTTTGGTCAATTCTTTACGTAGCTAATACAGGAGATTTATGATCTAGACTCGTTTGGAGTAATGTCTCTTAGGAAGTTGTGGCATATCTTCCAATATGCATGGGTGCTGAAAGTATGTGATCGGCAGATTTGTAGGTTTTTTTTCAGAAGTCTCATTTAGATGTTTGGATCCCAATGGTAGTGCTGCATTCGTTTTCAAAAATTACCGTATTTATTGGCGTATAATACATACTGGCATATAACACGTACCTTCATTTTAAGAGGGAAGTTTCAGGAAAAAAAACCTTTATTTTTTTTAAATAAACCACTTTGGGCACGGACCATTATTTTGATTCAATCTGCAGCCTGATTAGTGCCCGTCTGTTCCCATCGATGCAGCCTGATTAATGCCCATCTGCAGTCTCACTATCTCTCATCAATGCAGTGCAGGAAATCGGAGCCGCTATCTCCTGTTTAATCGGCTCTGTCGGCAGTCTCATACAGTCTCGCCTCAGTCATCGGCATTGGACCAGCTTCTGTGATACAGAACACTGGTCAAATGCCGGTGGTGGAGGCAGGACTGGGTGTGTGACGTGAAAGCAGAGTACACGGGAGATGACTGCTCTGAATTCCGGCGCTCCTCGTCATCCTCCGAGGTACACTATCCTCGTATAACATGCACCCATGATTTACCCACTATTTTCAGGGGGATAAAGTGCGTGTTATTGGCTTTTTTTTTTTTTTTTTTTTTTTTATTATACACGATACTTTTGCATTAAAGTGGTTGTAAAGCCCATTCATGAAATTTGACCTAAGCATGTATATCTGTGTAGTGTTTCTCTCTCCAAAGCTCGAAGTGCCTTATCTATCTTCTGTCAAGTTTCTCCTCCTACACAGATAAGAGCAGCTGAAAATTTGTGTTGAGGGATCCCAGAGGTGGATGAGCTTGTCTATTCACAGTACAGCTCTGCAAGTTCCTTCATTCCCCTGCCTTTTTCTTCAATCGTCTCACACAGTGTAAGCCCAGACTCCCTTCCCACTGGTGAAATGGGAAGAAAGATTTGCAACATAATCTGTACTTCATAAAGAGTGTAGAAAGGGAAAACGGCAGATATGTAAAATGTATATCTGTGTATCATCTGAGGCTATTCACTTCACTGGTTATAGGAGAGTGTTTACAACTACTTTTAATTATTGAACTTGTTTTAGTATTGAGAAGCCTCGTAGATGATTCCTGTGTGTGTTTGTGTTTTGTGTT
Organism: Lithobates pipiens; assembly: GCF_037356315.1. Taxonomy (NCBI): domain Eukaryota; kingdom Metazoa; phylum Chordata; class Amphibia; order Anura; family Ranidae; genus Lithobates; species Lithobates pipiens. The sequence continues at coordinate 475,128,768 of NW_027507718.1, read as the reverse complement.
TTTGTTTTTTTGTTTTTCAGGTGTTTTATTTTTTTTTTTTTTTTTTTCCTTCCACCCATCCATTGACCATCATTCAATTCCCCCATCAACACAGTTGCACTTGAGAAAGCATCTCTCTGCTACTCTTCCTGTTACAAGAGCCGCGTGGAACCCGATTCCCTGATCTCTTCCTACTGCCCACCTGCAGTAACACTTAGTCACCACCAGCCACTCAACCCTTCCAGTCTTGACAATTTCTGTCAGCTTCCCAGGCTTTGTGCATACTTGAGGCCTTGCCTCCTAACTTGAGCCTGTCTGCATGCTGCCCTGTCTGAAGTAGTTTGTGTTTTTCCCAAGTCCGTCTTTCAGGACAGCCACCTTAGAGAGACCCTGGCTCCTCCCCTCTCAGGAAACACCGCCTTCAATTTCAAGATTTAAGCCTCGTCCTCCCTCTGCTCCTCAGTTATGGTGTTTCCTCCGGCGGGGAGACACCGCTAAGGAACCTTAGCTAAATCAGTTGGCGAAACTGATGCTACGTATCTGAAACGGAGCTCTGACTCCGTTCGGCAGTCCGACTCTGTCGTACTGACCGTCTTACATGTACTCTATCTTCGCTTGGTGAAAGCAGGAAGTTTTAGAGGTTCACCCGTACGTTCACCCAGGCGGGTGTTACGACGGGTTCGGCAGTCTGGGCGGCCAGAGAGCTGGTTTTTTGACTGACCGTCTTTTACATGTACCCTAATCTTCGCTTGGGGAAAGCAGGAAGTTTTAGAGGTTCTCCTGTTCGTTCGCCCAGGAGGGTGCTGCAACAAGGTAGGCAGTCCGGTCGGCTGGGGAGCTGGACCCTCGTACTGACCTTTTTTACACGCACTCTAAACTTCGCTTGGGGAAAGCAGGAAGTTTGGGGCGGTCCATCCCTTCGTTCGCCCAGGGGGGCGCTGCAACGAGACATCCAAGGTCCCCCTGTGTTAGCAGTCGGCTTGGAGCTGGAGGCCGGACCGGATGACGGGCGACGTCAGTTCCGGTGGGGGCGGACTTCTTCGTTGTATCCGCGTCTTCCGGTTCCGGACGCGGCACGTGAAAGGGGACCAAGCGTTCGGCTGGTGCGGCCTCTCTTTCTGAAGTTGTACAGGCAGCTGTAGGAGGCACGTTCGCACCACTCTTCCTCAACAGGAGAATGTCTGAAGCAGAGGCTCCAAGAGCTCCTGGAGATAACAGCACCAGCCACTCAAAGGTAAGGGGAACCCTGGGGAGGTGTTCCCTTACATTATAACCAGTAGCTCCACTGGTGTTTTTTTCCCCCTTGGTGGTCGGGGGGGAGGGCAGTGCGTCTGGGATCCTGGTGGTGGTTGATCCTGGGGGGGGCACTCCCGGTGGTCCTCTATGTAGCGCTGGTGTTTCTTTTTCTTTTTTAATTTTATGCTGCTCTCTCTTTTATTTCTGTCTTTCAGAAAGCCACAAGCAAGTCCCCCCATGGTTCTAGGAAGAAGTGTCCTTCATGTAGAGCCTCTATGGGGGATTCCTGGTCCAAGGCACTTTGCAGAGAGTGTATTGAAGGATTGGTTAGAGAGCAGGCAGCAGAACAGGGGGCAGATCTGGCGGCTTCTGTGAAGGAACTTTCTAATACTTTCCAGTCCTTCCAGACACTTTTTTCTAGTTTACAGTGGCCTCAGCCCCAGAGCACTCCTACACCAGCGCAGCAGAGTGTACCATCCAGCCCTGTGGATGTTCCTCATGCAGGTGGAGAGAATCCAGGGGGTCCCAGAGAGGAAGCTGAGGAAGAGGTTGACCGTGTCGGCTCAGACTCCCAAGGGGAATCTGATGATGAGGGGTTGGATGGAGAATCCAGTAGAACCTCACAGTATAAGCTTTCCCTGGAGGAAGTGGATGAGCTCTTAGGAGCTATTCATACCACTTTAGGCATACAAGAGGAAAAGAAGGCACTGTCACTCCATGATCAGATGTACAAGGGCATGGGGGAACAGAAAAAACGGGTGTTCCCGGTGCATGACATCTTGATCGATGCCATCAAGAAGGAATGGCAGGATCCTGAGAGGAAACCTTTCTTTTCTGGGGCATTAAAACGAAGGTTTCCTTTTTCAGAAGAGGAGGCTCTCGTCTGGAATAAATCTCCCAGATTAGATGCTGCTTTTTCCCAGGTGTCCAGACACACTGATCTGGCCTTCGAGGACATGGGGGTACTTTCAAACCCTATGGATCGAAGGATGGATTCACTCCTAAAGAAAGCCTGGGATTCATCACAGGGGAATCTTAAACCGGCCATGGCAGCCACAGTGGTGGCTCGTAATATGGAGTATTGGCTTACCCAAATTAATGCGCACATTGAAGCAGGGACGGCAAAGGAGACCGTTCTATCCTCCTTTCCCATGCTGCTTAAAGGGATAGCATACATTGCGGATGCTTCAGCTGAATCCGTGCGAATGTCTGCAAGGTCCTCGGCTCTGACCAACTCAGCTAGGAGGGCTTTATGGCTGAAGACCTGGCAGGGAGACAATGTGTCCAAAGCAAAGCTTTGTGGAATCCCCTTTACAGGAGACTTGCTGTTTGGGCCAGGTCTTGAAGCAGTGCTTGATCGCACGGCGGATAAGAAAAAGGCCTTTCCCGTTAAGAGGAAATTTGGGGAGCAGTCAAAGAAAAAGACTCATCCCCAGAAGAAGTTTGAAGCCCCTAGAACTAATCGGCAGAAGAAAAGTTGGGGGCTCAAGGGCAAAGGGCGCGGGGGAGCAATTTTTCGCCCTCCTGAACAGCCCAAAAAGTCTCAGTGACAGGGTCACAGTGGGAGGAAGGTTGGGGGCCTTCCTCCCACAGTGGGAGATGATCACCTCCAATCAGTTCGTGTTGGGGGTCATCAGAAGGGGTTACCGTTTGGAGTTTTCAGAACTCCCCCCTCTGAGACTCCTTGTCACCGAGCTGCCAAAATGTGCAGAAAAATGGTCTGCCCTTCTTTCCTCTCTGCAGAAGTTAGAGGAGCAAGAAGTGGTAGTACGGGTCCCAGCAGGAGAGACAGGCAGGGGCTTCTATTCCCACGTGTTTGTGGTTCGCAAGCCTTCGGGAAAGTTCAGGCTTATCCTGAACCTGAAGCCTCTGAATGTCTCAGTCACTTACAAAAGGTTTCGGATGGATTCAGTTTACTCGGTGAAAGCACTTCTTCCACCAAACTGTTTCATGGCATCGATAGATTTAAAAGATGCATACCTGCATATTCCCATCGCAGAGGCCCACCAGCGTTTCCTCAGACTGGCAGTAAGAACCTCGGTAGGGGTGCTACACCTACAGTTCAAAGCACTTCCCTTTGGGCTATCCTCTTCCCCCCGGATCTTCACCAAAGTAATGGCAGAAGTTCTGGCTTATCTGCGTCTCAGGGGAATCTCAGTGATCGCGTATCTCGACGATCTTCTCCTGTTTGCCCCTTCTCCGACACAGTTGACTCGAGATTTACAGACAACAAGAGACCTGTTAGTAAACTTGGGTTGGCTTCTGAACCTGGAGAAGTCCAACTTAGATCCTTCCCAGAGGGTCACCTTCCTGGGATATGTGTTGGACTCAACAGTACAGAAAGTCTTCCTCCCTTCAGAAAAAATTCAAAAGGTAGACAAGGCACTGTTGTTTCTCCAGGGCAGCCACCAGATCTCAGTAAGGAGGGTCATGTCGGCATTGGGTTTGCTGACGTCCACGCTCCCGGCGGTCCAGTGGGCGGGATTACATTACCGTCCCCTGCAATTATTTATGCTGAAGGTTTGGGATCACAGCCAGGGGTCCCTGGATTCTTTGGTGTCGGTTCCGGACCAGGTAAAGAGGTCCCTCTGGTGGTGGAGAAAGGGAGCAAATTTGTCCCAGGGCCTAGAGTGGGTTTTACCAATATCCAGGGTGGTCACAACCGATGCAAGCAGCTCAGGTTGGGGTGCACACCTAGACTCCCGCCTGATACAGGGTACCTGGGAGAGGAGGGAGTCGAAGAGATCCTCGAATTGGAGGGAGCTGAGGGCAGTAGATCTGGCTCTCAGGACCTTTCAGAGAGAACTCAGGGGGCATCACGTAAAAGTCAGGTCGGACAATTCCTCAGTGGTAGCCTACATCAACAGACAGGGGGGCACCAGGAGCGAATCCTTATGGGCCCTAACAAAAGCCATTCTCGGGTGGGCCGAAGCAAATGTCCTGTCCCTGTCAGCAGTCCACTTGAAGGGGGAGCAAAATCAGGTGGCAGATTTCCTCAGCAGGAGAACATTGAGAGAAGGCAACTGGGTTCTCAAACAGGAGGTTTTCGAAATGATCACCCAGAGGTGGGGGATTCCTTCGATAGACCTCTTTGCCTCGAGGGAAAACGCGAAAGTAGCCAGCTTCTTTTCTATAAACAAGCGGGACGGGGCGTTGGCGGTGGACGCACTAGCACAGAATTGGGATTTCTCCAGGTGCTATGCTTTTCCCCCTCCCGTACTGATTCCAGCAGTGTTAAGGAAGTTTCAGGTGGAGAACACTATCCTTATTCTAATCGCACCTCACTGGCCCAGTAGGCCGTGGTTCTCCATTCTGAAGGGCCTGTCTGTAGAACCCCCCTGGATTCTCCCAGTCCAGGAGGATCTTCTTTCTCAGGGTCCAATCTGCTGTCCTCAGGTAGAGCGGTGGAACCTTGCAGCTTGGCTTCTGAGGAAGAACTGTTGAAGGGCAAGGGCTTCTCTGATCGCTTAGTAGCCACGCTCCTAAACTGCAGGAAAAAGGAAACCAGGACCATTTACTTAAAAGTATGGAAGCGGTTCAATAGCTGGTGCTCAGAGAGCTCCTTCAATGTGCACAGCTCTGTAGCCGTTCTAGAGTTCCTACAGGCTGGGGCAGATAAAGGTTTAGCCCTTGGAACTCTGAAGGGTCAGGTATCCGCTTTAAGCGTGTTTTTAGAAAGGCAGCTAGCTTCAGACCCTTGGATAATGAGATTCTTCAAAGCCCTAAGTAGGCAGAGACCTGTTTCAAAGTCCCCCTTCCCAGTTTGGGATCTTTCTTTAGTTTTACAATTTCTCACAGGAGAACCTTTTGAGCCATTGGAATGTTGCTCATTAAAACTGATCACTCTCAAAACGGTGTTTTTGGTGGCGATCACTACAGCAAGGAGAGTGAGTGAACTCGAAGCCCTTTCTGTTAGGGCACCTTTTTTTCAGGTTTTTCCGGACCGTTTGGTTTTTAAGACGGATCCGGCATTTTTGCCTAAGGTAGCCTCTAGTTTTCATAGAGCCCAGGAGATTGTGCTACCTACTTTCTGTTCAAATCCAGTAAGAGAACAGGAACACATCTTTCATAGATTGGATGTTAGAAGATGTGTCCTTAATTATTTAGATTGTACAAGTCAGTTCAGGAAGTCTGATTCACTTTTTGTGTTTTCAGGGGCTAGGAAGGGTTCCAGAGCCTCTAGACGTACGATAGCCAGATGGTTAAGGTTAGCCATTGGGCAGGCTTATGTGGCAGGGGGGTTAGAACCCCCAGTTGGGATTAGAGCACACTCAACCAGGGCAGTGGCAACTTCTCAGGCAGAGTGGGCTGGTGCATCTCCTGAACAGATCTGTAGAGCTGCAACATGGTCCAGTTTTGCTACGTTCGTGAAACACTATAGACTGGATCTCCTGTCAGCCAAAGACCAGGCCTTTGGTCGTAAAGTGCTGCAAGCAGTGGTCCCACCCTAAGGTAATGTGCTCGCTTATCCTCTCTAAGGTGGCTGTCCTGAAAGACGGACTTGGGAAAAACGGAGTTACGTACCGGTAACATCCTTTTCCGGGAGTCTTTCAGGACAGCCCCGGTTCCCACCCAGGTTTTTGGAGATCGTCGGGAACTCGTCACACGAGACCGTCAGGTAAGATGGAAAGTTTGTTTGTTTGACGTGTTCTTGTGTCTCCCCAGTTGGCCGGAGGTACTCTGGAAGAACTGAGGAGCAGAGGGAGGACGAGGCTTAAATCTTGAAATTGAAGGCGGTGTTTCCTGAGAGGGGAGGAGCCAGGGTCTCTCTAAGGTGGCTGTCCTGAAAGACTCCCGGAAAAGGATGTTACCGGTACGTAACTCCGTTTTTTTTTTTGCACTATGGTCATGTGAGACTGTCGCAGACCCAGCAGCTTTCCAACTCTAAACCCAGAGGTCACAAACACGCTAGTTCCTTCCTAGCCAACCCAATTCCTAACCTGACTGTGGTCCTAGCCACATCTAAGCCATTATCTGTGGAAACTTTCTGATACCCAGTCATTCGGATCTCTCATGAGTGTTCCAATAAGTTGCAGTCTTCTACCACCCCTAAGTTGGAGATGGTTTTTGGAATCTGATGCTAACATTGAGCTGCAAATCATAGATCAGATGTCTCTGGCTCTGAACTTTTATCTGTGATGGATTAGAAACCACCTGTCTTATGTCTTTGTACACATGCACAGGCCTCTAACTGTAGTGCCGGACTGCCGAACACTCTTGCAAGAAGCATTGCTCTGTAAGGCTTTGAGGGACATCGTCTCTGCCGATCAACCCTGGAAGCTACCATGTCCAAAGGTACTCTTCTTGCTGGTAAAAATGTAAACCTGCAAGTCCTCTCCATGGTTTATTTATCAGACGTGTCCCTTTTGGGCCCCCTTCACACAAAGGGGCAGATCAGGTGTGCCTGTCGGTTTTTCATGCCAACCTGATTGGGTTTTCCATTCACCACCATGGTTTGCAGTTGTAAACTAACTTGTCAGGTATACCCACATACATCAGTTTTGGTCTACTGAAATGTAAGGGGATCAGCCCTCTCCTAGGGCAATCGGATTTGAGGGAAGTCTGGTGTAAATACAGTGAAGTCAGTTTACACCCAGCGGCTCATGGAGCATAGCAGGCTTGGTCCGTGTCCACTCTGGATAAACTGAGCGGACATGAACCTGTCACCCGCCTGCTCTGATCAGTAGGGGGATCAACAGACAGGTGGTCAAAACTTAGGCCACCCTTGTGAAAAGGGTTTTGCTTTGTTTTCAACTTCCAAGTGACAACACGCTCAATTCTCCAATCACACACCAGACCTGGCACTGTTTGCCAAATCCACCTAAAAGCCTTCCTTGACAGAGGTTCACCTCCACTTTCCAAAGTAGTAGGACTTCTGATGGGCTTTCTGGACACTTGGATATTTTGCATCCTTGATAGCTGGGTGAAAGAGGTAGGGTTTGAATTACAAACTTTTTAAGTTTTGCTTCTGTAATTTCACTTTCTAACCTTCGGTCGCCCTGTGTCCCCTTGGCAGCTTACCGATTTCTGTCACGTGCTTTCTGGGTCATTGCCCATCTCTCAGCTATGGAAAGCTTTTGGGGGTTTTTACTCCAAACTCTTCAATGTTTCCAAGCCTAAGGCAGAATAAATATATCTTGGACCTTGAGGTTCCAAATGCTTACATCTGTGTCCAAATATTCCAAAAGATGTATAGAAGATCAAGATCTGTCAGTGCTTCTGGTCAACAGCAAGGCTTCTGGCTTTGATGTACATTCAAAGGTGCCTACTACGATTGTGTACACATCTTTCCAACTTTTGCACTCTGCTCTGGGGCCTCTCTGTGCCACCAGCTCATGGCTTTTCTATTTGGTCTTTTTTTATTTAAATTTTTTTCCTGCTCATCTGGTGTTTACCAAGGTGTTAACCTCAAACACAAGACCAATCTTGAGGGCGTTTCGATAGTAGGCTATGTGGCCTTCTCTTAAGGGATTAGTTGGCGAAGGCTCTGTAGGACAATGAATCTCTATGGCAGGCCATACATTAACCAATTTTCTTACAACCACTGGTTTAAGGAAATCTGCTTGATTAACCAACACATTAAGGCTGCATTCACACCTCAGTGTTTCAAAGTCGCTATTTTTTTACCGCATTTTTGTTTAGGTTTAGCTAAAAAAAAAATTGAGCATAAGGTGTTTTTATAGGTGTTGCTTCAGGTGACAAAACTCTCAGATATGAATGGGTGACATTGAAATGAATGGGATTTTGCTTGTTGGGTTTATTTTTCCAGGTGTTTTGCAGCCTGAGTTGAGTGTTGATAAGGGAATCCCTCCAGCGGAGCTATGGTTTTCTGACAGTGGGAAGTTTTCCAGCCGTTGAAATATGATGATCACTGCTTGCGGTTATAGCCACTGGCAGTGATCGCATGGAAAAGAGATCCAACAGGCTGTGGGTGTACTGATTGTCAACCTGCCCATTCAGGAATCGAAAGAACTGACCACACTTTGCTTCGTCTCACCAGCTTAATTGTCAAGATGTTACAGAAATTTAGATAGATCTTGACCCTTTGGAAGTCATTGGTTCTGATCATCACTCAGTGTTTTAATGCCGGTTACTAAGCCAAAATGTTCTTTTCCCAGAAAAACACTTTGCGCTCCAGGCTTAACCATTTCAATACTGTGCACTTTTACCGCCTTCCTGTCCATGCCAATTTTCAGCTTTCAGAGCTGTCGCATGTTTAATGACAATTGCATGGTCATACAACAATCCCATAGTAAGTTTTTCCTCTTGTGTATCCTCTTGCTCCATACAAAGAAGTCGATGCATTCTGACAGGAAGAATCGAACTTCCACAGCACTCCGTGCCGTGGTACCTCATAGAAAGCTAGAAGCCAGCAGCCCTAAAGCATGTCGGGGCTTGTAGTTCATTCATACAGAGATCTGTGTATGAATGATATGGGCAGAGCCCCGCAAGGCCGTGCTGTTTTCAAAAAGTTACAGCTAGTAGGGGGTTACTTCTCCTCGTACTTCTGCCACAGGGAGAACGAGCACCTTAAAAGCGCTTGTAACATGTTCCCAAAGGAATCACCACTGGGGTTTTTTTTTTTTTTTTTTCTACACAAAAGACTGAAAATATTCTAAGAGGAAAAAAAAGGAACATGGATTTTCTTAGTTCTAACTCACAAAAAAAAAAAAAATGTTTTCATCGGCAAACTGACGGGTGCATGGTGAGGCGGCACTGACTATCAGGGAACTGATTATTAGTGCAAATGTGCCCTGTCTGCATTTCTAGTTATCAGCGCTTTTCTTTTTTTTTTTTTTTTTTTCTCTCGTGCTGACAGCACCTGAATAAAGGAATGCCTATAACTGACAAATTTTGTTTGCATGTGATCCACTGTGATTGGACACAGCTGATCACATGGTAAAGGGCCACTGTAATTAGCTTTTTTTACCTAAATTTGTGATCAGCTTTGTCCAAAAGGACACAGCAGAGCGTGCTCCAGGGGGCATGTGGGAAGTGTGTTCTGGGAGGATGTCCATGAACGATCTGCAGGAACAAGAGCTGTGCTGTAGCAGTCTTTCGGCTATGGCGCTGCATTGAGGTAATTGTGTGCTGCAGTCCATTGGCTCTCTGGCTCTGGTGTGAGAGTCTTGGGTCTGATGATGGCCTACTTCTATGGAGAGTTTTTTTTTTTTTTTTCAGGAATCTACAATACAACATTCTGTTATCTTGGGCACATCTTTCTATCTTGGCAAACCAATTTGTTTAACTCTAAGGACCAGGCTGTCCCTGTCTTGCTTGCTTCAAAATCCAACTCTGGCATCATGGGAAATTTTTCTTTTGGTGCTTTGGATGCCACCCTGGGGTTGGCGGACAAAGGGGGAATGGTGGGTTTGGGATTCCCTGCTCACTCTTCATGAAGGGATTTGGTGGTTGGTGGAATCTCTCATATCCCCATCAAGTTTTAGGAGTTTCAGTTGACTTGGCTGTCTCTTCAGTGTCCGCATCGATAAAGAATATCCGGCACCAACAAGGAACAAAAAGTCTTGTGTTCAAGTCAGGCAAAGCGCCATGTTTCGGCTCCAAGACAGTATTCACTCTAACCGCTTTAAACCCCTGCTGTAGACAATTTGCAGATATTTTCTCAGCGGGTAGTGTCTGGACAAAGAGTGGTCACTGCACCCAGAGATCTTTCAAGACTTTGTCTCAGGTTCGAGTGGAGGATGCTGGACTTTTCCCCCACACCAGGCAATCCTTGGTGATGACCCCACCCCCATTTAGTACACAGGTTGATAGTCTTAGATGTGCATTTTTCCTTATGAGACTTTGTAGGGGTGTCCATTCCCTCTGCTACTTTAACCAGGAAATTGTCTTTCGATCCTTGTCTGGCTCCAGATCACCAGATCTCTCTTCATTGTCAGCGTGCGGTCCTGATTGTACCAGTTTATCAGCTATGTCATATTAGGAAGACTTATTCCAAATACCCCATATAGGTCCAGAAGTGTCACTGATTCTCATTCTAGCATTTCTGGTAGTCTTAAACCATGTGTCAAACACAAGGCTCGCAGACTGAATCTGGCCATTTTCATGTGGCCCTCGCACCTTGGGAGAAGTGAGGTGATGCCTGCCCTCTATGCATAGTGCACCCCTGAACTCTGCGCTCTGTAGGTAGTGCACTCCCTGTATTTATTGCCCCTTTAAGATCCTCCCACTGTTGGGGCAATTTGGCCACACCCATTGTTTGATGCGATTCAAATTCAGTAGAAAATGTGGGAGCAGAGCCAGGTGGAATGCAAACCAACTGCCAACATCCCAAATATGTAAAGGATACAAAAACTGCATGCAAGTAGCAGCAAGGAGGGGAACCCCTCAGACTTTGAGGCAGATAAGAGGCAAGTAGTAAAGTTAAAAGGCTAACGCTAATTTTATTGGTATGTAATCGTAACCACTGTTGTGGGTACTCTTCCTTTGTACGTGTGTAATATACATAATTTTCATTACGTTATGTTTTATGGAATACATTTGGTTTTATGATTACATACCAATAAAGTTGGTGTTTGCCTTTTAATTTTACTCTTGCCTCCTAACTGACTCAAGTCTCAGAGGCCATAAATTGATGTCTCCTTGGCTGCATGATTCATATAAAGTCCCATTTCCTTCTCCATCCCTCCACCCCCTCTTTTCCATAAATGTATTTAAGCTTACTGTACAACTAAAAAATCAAAAAGAGGTGGACAACTAGCCCTTTGAGGACAACCATAATGCTGATGCGGCCCACAACGAAAGGCATATATGGTCTTAAGGAGCCAGCTTACCCTGTTTCCATTTAGGGCTTGCTGGACCAGCACTGATTTTCGGCATCATAACTGGTTCCGACACAAGGTCCTTCAGGTGGCTCTTTTGATTGGATTTCACTGATTATATGTGGAGAGGTAGAGAGAAGATTGTGGGCAGGTGGCTTTGGAGGGGCAGTTGCAACTGAAATCTGGAGATGAAGGGCTCTGCAAAAAAGGAATTTAGAATTCAAATTTTAGCAACACACACACTGTAGTTAACAGGGACCCAAAACTGAGAGGTTCAAAGTATCTAATACATGTTTCTTTACAAGCACTGGAGCAGCTGCAAGGAATAGAATTAGAGGCAGGAGAGGGGTGGGAAGGAGATCGACTCACACTGACTACAGAACTGACCGGGAGAGGACAGGAAGACAGAGGCATGTAAACTGACTACAGTATCAGATCAGCGGACATGATTGACATTGTTAATTTACAGAGGGAAAGGCAGGGCCAAGTGTTGTACAACATGGAGAGGGACAATTAACATGGCAAAAGCACTGTAATTTTTTGTTTTGGGTTACAATCACTTTAACAGATCAACATGGAGCAAAGAAGTTCCTTGTTGGTGGTTAAATTAACTGTTTAAGCTCCTTTTTAGCTGACCTTGTTGGTTTGCGTGATCTGCTAGGGCAGCCTTTCTCAACCTTTTCGACACAGAGGAAACCTTGAAATAGTTCTCCGGTCTCGGGGAACCCCTGCTAAAAATGAGAAATCTACAACTCATGATACATCAGTGTGATTGTCAGTGAAAAGAATTACCTCCCTTACACATAGCTAAAAAGATCAATGGTGTCAGTGGGAACTTATCTGAGAGGCAGAAATTGCCCAATGCTGAAGGAACCCCATGCCTCCTTTTGGAGGAACCCTGGTTGAGAATCGCTGCACTAGGGGTTTACTTTATATTATGGAAAGAGTGCCGTACATATGGATACAGTTTTAACACTTGCCTGAATCTGAGAGATCTTCCATTGTTTTCCTAGGTGATCAGTGAACACACAGATGCTTCCAGTGAAGAGATTGAAGAATTGCTCGAGTCACAGTGGAACCTGCTCAGTGATAAACAAAAAGCTCGCTATAATACAAAGTTTGCCATTCTCACCTCTCCTAAATCTGAAGAAGACTCTGGTAAACATCATAGCCACAATGTACTCTAGGGCATTTTAATATCACTTGTGGTTTTAAAGGGGAAATTACCCCTTTGTTTTTTGTTTTTTTTTTTCTTCTTAATTATGTTAACCAGTTAACCCATATTTATACACTTATTAGCCCAGTCTGTGATTACTGTGGGTCCGCTCCCTTTTTTTATCCTTAACCAGGTGAAGAATAGGTTTCTATTAACAAAGCCATTCTGGAAAGACTTTCTTTTTTCTCCCCCCTACCCCTATGTTTACTCTGCTTTTACCTCAACGTGCATTAAGCTGAGCTTACCAGACTGGGTGTAGAGCAGTCCATAATCACAGCTGGTAACCTTTCTCAGATGGCACGACAATGCAGCGAGTAACATGCTCAAGTTAGGAATATTGAGGCATAGGCTGCATAGAACTCCTCAAGCCCCTTTTGTGATGTTTTGTTATACACTAAAGTGGAACTCCAGGCAGATAAACAAAAAACACTATAGTGCAGCCATACATTTAGGCTCCACTCATATTAGCGCATCTCCAAAGTCACATGATTTCCACTGAGACTTTGGAGCTACTTTTGTGGTGACTTTGATCCGACTTTATATTCTCCGGACTAAAGTAGCCTGGGCACCTTTCAAAGTTACTGAGACTTTAAGCTGCACCGGTTTTGAACGGGTGCTATTGAAAATAGGCTGTGACTCTACATACGACTGATGTCCACAATCACAAGTAGCACAAGTGTGAATGGAGTCCTGAAGTGGAACTTTGGGGTTGTAACATGCAAAAACTGATGTTTTACATGCTGCATCATATATGGATTTTTTTTTTTTTTTTTTTTTTTTTTTAGTCCGTAGTTCCACTTTAAAAAATCAGAGTATATTTTCATATAATGTAAGTATAACTAAAAATGTAATATAAAGTGTACATTGGGAATCCCATTACGTTTTTGCTTCTGAAAACTGGCCTCGCTATTGCATGGGCCATTTCAATGCCCCAAATAACTTGTGTTGTGCAGTTAAAATCTGGAAATTTACCATGCATCCAAAACTTACAGGTTTGTTTACTACAAGAAGTTTTGATCTATAACCTTTGATTACATTTGTACAAATTCTCACCTAAAATGTTTATATTTCACATGCCTAAACACCATTTCTTTGTGAAATGGATATTTTAAAGCGGTATTGCATATGCATCCATAAGACTCCTAGAGCCACGGCCAGAGTGGCTGTAAAGGCTTAAGCATTTTTAGTTTTTTTTTTTGTTTGTTTTTTTTTCTTAAAATAAATTGCGTGCTGCTCTCTCAGCCAATGAGTAGAGGGCAAGGCTCTCGTGCACATCACTTGATTGAGCGGGGGAAGGAGAGCTGTGCGCAGAGCAGCACGCAGAAAGTTGTTTTTTTTTTATTTTATTTTTTTTTTTTTTAAACAAAATCTTAACCAACCACTTTATTTAAAGCTCATAATGCTCACAAATCCATATGTAATCTCTACTGGACTGCCTATGGATTGGGTCATTCATAAACCGTCCAGACCCCCCCCCCCCCCTTTTTTTTTTTTTTTTTTTTTTTTTTTTTTTTGTGTGTTAAATGTTAAGAAAAAAATGCCCATCGCTTTCCACATAAAAATGACATGTAAATATGCTGTCAAACTTATAAATAAGAGCATGGTAATAGTTCAAAAATGTAATATTTGGTGCTTGGGTTTAATGTGTGGAAAAATCTTAATGGCACTGGAGCTCAAGCACGGGCATGCCAACAATGGGACCCACTTGGGTTGCATGACATAGCTGGGTGCTAGAAAGGGGTCTTTAGATGGTGTTACAGAATGAAGACGACAAGGAATGATCATCTTAGTGGGGTCAGCTAAACAGATTGGCAGGTACTGCAGGAGGCTATACAGGTTACATAAAAGCATGTTTAGCATGGTAGATGAGATTCTAATGAGGTGCAGGATTTTGAAATTGGAGTAGCAGCTCAAGAAGTATCCTTTAAGCTCCAAACCCTTATACTAGGACTCCTAAGAGCACTTTCCATGAAAAATAATTTACCCTGTGATAGTCCAGCAGCCTTTACAAACCTAAACAATATAAAGTGGAGTAAAGTGTAAAGATAAATTAACTAAAAACCAGCAATGACAAACCATGTGCTATAATCATAGCACACAGAGATGAAAACAAAATCGCCACGCTTAACAAAATAAAAAAACAAAATTCTATATAGTGAGGATAATTGCGTAATAAAATATAATTATGTAGAATGAGGTGAAAAAAATTGAACAGTAAATATAACAAAGTATGTTTGATAAAGTTCTTAAAAAATAATAAATGAAAGTTCCAGAGGTAAATGGGACTCCATTAAGATGTTTGAATCCTAGGAGTTCCACTACCAAGAAGCATACAGATCCTCCTGTGAAAATCACTCCTCTAAGTTAAAACTCTCACTGAATGGTGTGAACCTCCTATCGCTAGCGAGGTCACATGTGTATGCAGATATAACCCTCTGTGGGGTAAGGGGATCCACCACACCTCTGGACCTAGCCGAGATTCCGGGAGATTGGGCCATCGTCTGGGAGTCTTGATCCGCCAAATGCCACGGTGTGTCCTGTCCCTTTGACGTCACTTTCCAGCTTCTGCGTTTCATGCGCCCTTCCGCTGACGTTACTTCCAGGTCCAGCGCTGGTTACCACAGTGCGGCTGCCTTTCCTGGTCTTCTCCCTCTGCTGGATGGATTGGGATCCCTGTCATCCAGCTGTAGACTGGATCATCCCAGGGAAAAATCACTGCTGGATTTTTGGACATATCTAAGGATGAGCCTTATGTCAATGCTCCATGGCATTTGGTGAATCGAGACTTCCAGACGTGAGTTGGAGATCTTGGATGATTCTCCACGATTCTCAGATAGGTTCAGAGGCGTGGTGGACCACCTTACCCCAAAGAGGTTTATAGCTGCATGCACATGTGACCTCCCTAGTGATGGGAGGTCCACATCATCCGATGAGAGTAATTGTCACTGAAGGATCTGTATGCTTCTTGGTTGTGAAACTCCTAGGATTCAATCATCTTACTGGATTCCTCCTTCTATTCTCCTCAGGAACTTTCAATTTTGTTTTTGTTTTTTTTAGGAATTCAATATACTTTTTTATATTTACAGTTTTTTTCACCTCAATCTACATACTTATATTAATATTACCCAATTGATTATTATTCCCCCTATATAGGATTTTTAGTTTCATTTGATTAAGTGTGGCTATTTTTTTTATTTTTTATTTTTTTAACTTTACAAAGCTCACTCTAAGAAGCTTATTAAGGCTCAATGCACCCCATGCTATACTTGGTTGCAATTACACAGACCAGCTATATATTGAACAGAAAATACCTGGACCAGCGTGAATGAGTTTAGGACTGATTGACCTGTAGCATTCTCAGCCCTTTGCTGCCTACTACTAGTGTGTACTTGGAATATGGAGAGAGGCAGTCTATGACATGCTTGATTGCCAAGAATATACCGTGTACCAGGCTCCGGGTCATGCTACTGATTACTACTGGCATGCTGTTCTAATTTGACACTTTGCTCACTTATAGTTCATCTGTGGATGGTGTCTATCCACACGTGAGTTCAGTAAACCTATACAATATATAGTGTGGAGTAATCCATAACAAACGGCTAAAAAAATAAAATCGTTCCGGGGTACAAAGAACAAAGATGGCAGCTGGACCTTACCTTTAGGTACTGAATGGATACATTTTGGGAAGCTCTATTTCTATAAAGGCTGCAGAAACCGTAGTTCCCCGGGTTAGCTGTCACTTATGGAAATCGGCACAGCCTTGCAGGACTCAAACCACCCAGCGGCATCTTTCATTCAGCTTTGTGTGTGAACTACAAGCCCTGACATTCTTTGTGGCTGTCGGCCTGTAGCTCTCAATGAACTACCATGGTGCTTTTCATTGATTCTTCCTGTCAGTATATCTGCTTGTATGGGATTTACGTGCATACAGATTGTGACAGATCTGAAGAAGACCTGCATGTCACCAGTGAGCTGCTGATCACTGGTGCAATGCTTTACAGGCATTTTATTTTTTTAATGTGAACTTGTCCTTTTTAAAGGTGGCTGATTCTAATGGGGGGGGGGGGGGGGTTTGTCCAAGGTTTTGGATTGAAAACCCAGGAAAAAAAACGCAACTCCCCGAACAAAATGAACTATATTTTGATAGCTATGGCTGTTGACCTAATGAGTATTTTAAGTGTTTTTTAGGATTCTTGCTTGGAGTTCCAGTTTAGTGTCTCTTCAGATCATTTTGTAGGGAAGGGGTATTGTGGCTCATTTAGAAAACTTCCAGTCCAGGCCTGGTTCCCCTCAAAATAGATTTTTTTTTAATGGCAATGTATTGTTAAACAGAAAATCTATTTCCGAGACCTAAAGCAAATACAATTGCCTGAGTTTGGAACTGCATGCAAGATGTTGATTTACCTTGTGAAGCTGTGCAGATCCAGATTCAGTTTCTCTGAACTGAGCCAGTAAGTGGTTTATGAACTGGCTTTTTATTTTAGAACCTTTTTGCACTTTTTTTTTTTTTTTTTCTTATGACCTATCCCAACAGCTTTGTTATCAACCTAATTTTTACAGTGTAAATATTAAAGCATTCAGGTCCACAGCCACTGTTGAGAATTTCAGTCCCTATAGAAGGTTTTTGTTTTTCTCCCAGTATTCCAGGCTATTGTAAATAAAAAGTTAAAATAATAAAAAAAAGTTGCTCATCTGCTAAAAACAAAAATCATTATTTGGATTCTACTCAGCTTTGCCAAGCAAATCCTGAAAGCATCGGGGAGCTGCAGACCGATTTTTTTTTTTTTTTTTTTTTTTTTTTCTGTATCACACATGATCTTCAGTGGCCATGTTTTGTGTACGGTACTGCAAACTCTGATCATCGGCTCTCCCTTCATTGGCACAGCGACAATCCTGTGTATAAGAATTTATTGTGGAATAATTGGCTACCGATTTTTTGAATGGGAAACCGTGAATAAAACAACAAAACCAACCCTTCTGTATCCCTCAAGGTTCAACTCCAAAGGACGCAGGGGTAATCAAGAGGAACATAATTCAAGAGTCGCCAAAGAGGAGATCAAGATCAAGAAGTAAATGAAATTCCTGTTGTCCACTTTTTTTTTTTTTTTTTTTTTTTTTTTTTTTTTATATTTGGTACAGAATAAGTTCATGTAAAAGAAACCTCCTTTGTGGGAATAATGGCTTCTTCAATACATATAGGTGTAGTGGTGATGATTTTTTTTATTTTTTTTTCTGGGAAGACGAAGTACTGCATGTAATGTTAATCAAGGATCTCATGTGTTCAGTTCCATGTGCTTTTGTTGTGCAGCCTTTAGATCAGATTCTTTCCTGCCAGTTAAAGCTAGACTTGTTAGCTTGTCTCTAGTACTGTTAATTGTTGAACACCCTTTTAGCTTGTAATTCTAACAGTGCAGACCTCTAATACATGTGATTACAAGAAGACACATGCTCGTAATCCCAAGCATCATACCTCATTAGTTTCTCAAGAAGAGAACTTCATTTCAACGACAACTTTTGTAAATACTTTTTTGTTTTTACAGCGTCCACTCAGAACTGTTAAATTTTGGGTGGATGTTGCTTTAAGTCACCAGGTGTCTCCTAATGTTTCTGCAGGAGATTGGTGTCTCTGGAGTTCCCTCTTGGTGTCTCTGGAGTTCCCGATGCTAAACTCTTGCTACGATTTTCTTGCCCACCCTTACACTTGGGTGGGGAACAAAGCGTTCCGCCATGTCGGTGTGTGTGATTTTCTCATGGCAGTATCCATCCAAAGCAAAGGTCTGTGTGGGCCAAATTTTTTAAAATGTGCAGTCCTGTTGTAATTGCAAGAAAAGCACAGTGGTTACCAGGACATTTACAGTCTTATGTACAGGCAAATCCATCCAGACTGCATCATTTCAACGTAATAAACTATCCATTTCATTTGTTTTGTACATGGCGTTAAAACAGTGGTGTTGCACGGTGTTTGGGTGGGGAGGGGGGACAAAGTGACACAAGCAGAGGTACCAACCTCAAGTGTCTTCGCGCAGTCACATTCACCTGAATTATAGTAATACAAGAAGGAAAAATGTGATTCATTGTACGCTGTGCATCATATATTTACAAATGTTATGTTTTCATAAAGTTAATGGTTAATATGAGCCAGCAATAAATAAAAGAATTGACCTTTTACTCTGTGTTGGTAAAGTGCTTGTCTATGCATGCTATACAAAGCAGTTTTTATTTATTTATTTATTTATTTATTTATTTATTTTTTAAATGCATCATATAAAGCACAGTAACCAGTAGCAGCCAGTAAATAAAACTAAATATGTCACTTTGTGGATGGCAGGAACCAATGAAGGCAAACATCCAGCTATTATTATTCAATAGATTCCAGTTTGCAGTCATATCCTCTCCACTAATGGTTTGCCAATAGTGTGTTATGGAAGAGAAGGGTGTGGGATGTATGGTTTAGATGTTAACCCCAATTAGGGTAGCAACAATATTCCTGGGTCTTTTCACACACGTTTCACACCCTCCCCCCCTAAAGGTAGATTGCATGGAAATACAGGAAACCACACAAAGATGGACAGCAAGCTTACCAACGATGAAGAAGGCCCCAGGAAGAGGCTCAGGACCCACAGTCAGAAGGTAAAGAAATCCATGTTTGCTTCATTATCTGCTATACTAACATCGTAGCCAAGGCCAGCTCTAACTCTTCCTGCCAGCCTGTGCACAGATTTCATTGTGGTCAGTTTCCCCTTCTGGAAAAAAAAAATGCATAAGTTTGCAGTGTAGACAGATTGTATTTCTTTGCAGGGAAGGCCCACATTGTATACACTCTTTGAAGTAAATGCTTCAAAATATGCTTCTTGTCGTCTTTGTCACTTAAAGTTTCTAGTCTCATTCCTGCTTTACTTTTAGAAGTATTGGGTGGAGAATAAAAAACAATCTGACTGGAAAAGGACACCTCTTTTCCCTATTGAAGTGCTTTATGCATTTAAAGATAGATACACACTGGCTAAATGTCACCCGGTTTCTGTTGAACCGGACAATATTTGCCCAGTGTGTACAGCAACCTGTCCAACAGAAGTTGGCCTAACATCTGGCTTCTGTTGAACGAGCATATTGGAAAGCTGGCATCTGATCAGGATGTCTGGCAGCTAATTGGTGTGCTCTGGGGGGAGATCACAGTACTAACCTCACAGCTTGTACAGTTAGCTTCTCCTGAGATACTCAGGGTTTTTTTTTTTTTTTTGGTTGTTTGTTTGTTTTTACGTTTAGCAATTCGCTGGGTTGAAGGGAAAAAAAAAAGCGTGTACCAGCCTTAAGACACTATGGTGTTGATTTTACTAAAACTGGAGAGTTTAAGATCATGTGCAGCTCTGCATGGTAGCCAATCTGCTTCTAGCTTCAGCTTGTTCAGTTTAACATAACTGAAAAAAGACCCGCCGCTCCAGGTGAGGAAATGAAGCCTAGTAAAAACTGCACATGGGTGCCCACTGTGTACAATGATGAATTAATGAAGTAATGGGTGCATACCATGGCTAGTTCCGAAATCCTTTTATGGAACACTACAGAGCATCAACAGACTGCATTGTAGATGTGTTTCACACAATGCAAATGTGCTTAATCAAGTGGGTGTTGGTGCCCTGTAGTGTCCCTTAGTAAGACTTTGGAGCTAGCCATTGCGTGCAGCCATTTCTCCATTGTTCAGTTTAATCTTTGCCAATAAAACCTGGAAGCTGATTGGTTTCTATGCAGAGTTGCACCAGATTTTGTACTCTCCAGTTCTATTAAATCAACCCCAATGAACTGCTTGTAAATGAAGAACAGTCTTCAAGGTTACTACAAGCAGTGTGGTGTATTATCCGATGTACAGTGTCTTCTGTATGAAACATGTTCTAAAGTCAAAAATGACAGTCAGTATTCCCTCATAAATGAACTCTAAACAGCCAGTACATATTTCCGCTTCTCTGCAGCAGCGTTGTCAAGATTGGGCATTCATCCATGGGAACATAAATATTATATTTATAGATATCTATATATCTCATATTTGGTCTTTTTTGATTTGTGTTGACTAAAGGCACCAGCATTTCTTCCTTGCACCTCTGCATTGCAAAACAACTACATCTATAATAGTTTTTTCTATGAGCAACACAGCACTTCCATAACTGATTTCCCCCCTCCAAACATTTTATTCTTGGTGGCAGTAGTGACTGAGCAAGAGCTGCTCTGTTTCTGGCCTCATGTATTTAATAATTGGACTTTGAAACCCTACCCTTCCATAATTCCTAGAAAGCACGAGTGCTGCATTCCATTGATTGATTTCGACACACATCACAAATTGAGATTCAATGACATCATGTAAGAGCTTTCCTAATTCGCATCAAGATTATTTGTATTAAAACTTTAAACCTAAAGCTATATGGTGAGTATTGAACAAAGCAGTGAGTCTACGGGCTCCGTGTCACAACCATGTTATGGAGTTATGAATCGATACTCAGTTTCAGATGGAAAATATATGCATCGTTTTTGTCCAGTGTGATGAAGGAAGTGCAGCAGCAGCGATATGTCATCTCCTGTACATGTGACCAGCATTGCAGCTATTCTACCATGCATAAGGGAATCTCTGCCAATAATCTGCCTGCTATACAAGGGTATTTGAACCGATCTACTGCCTCGCACACATTCCTTCTGTGTTTAGTGAGGTCAGAATATTAAAGCCGAATAAAACATCTCAATTCCTAATGAGGTGCCTTCCTTGTTACTATTCCAAAGCCTATACAGCGCTTAACTGGTTCATTAGGGACAACAAAATTGTCATGATTCAGTTTGAAGGCATCTCTCATTGGTTTTTAAGTCCCAAACACCCCCCCCCCTCCTTTTTTCCTTTCCCCACGTTCATCCATCTAAATCACCCTGCAGACGTGCAGCGTCATAGCACTTCCTGCTTTAGATGGCATGCACTTCTTTTGGAAGTGTTCAGCTTTTCAAGTCTTCCACTAGATGGCAGCCAAGGATTTGTTTTTGTAAATGTCGAAGGCGATTTTGTCTGAATTTATTTATATGTTTTTATTTTTTAATATCAAGCTTTCGTTAAATACGAGAGTGTGGCACGCAAATAATATATAAAGATTTTTTTTAACCACACCATTTTTGTTAATTGTCAGTTACCAGCATTTTTGTTTTTGTTTGCATACACTTAGTGATCATTAGCAGCATGTTATCATTCTCTGCGTCATTTTGTTTTCTTTTCCCCCTCTTTAGCAAGTGGAAAGCAGTAATGAGAAGTCTTCAAAATCATGTAGAGGCAGAGAACGTGCCCCTGTAAAGGCCCAGCCAGGTAATATAATTGCTCATGCTATGCACCGAATGTAGAACGTGCCAAGCTGAAGTGGAATTCTGTTACTTGTTTATCTGCATTTTGTTTGGCTGGCCTTGTGTGTGTGTGTGTAGAGGTAGGATTTGGTATTTGGTTGTTTTAATAGGGAAAAAAAAAATTCTATTTAGTGAACAGGAGTTATTAAAATCTGCCCCCATCAGTGCTGCATTGCCTACATAAAAAAAAAATGCTTGAATACATTTTAATCTGCTCCAGGGGGCAGTTGCGTGATTCAGCAGCTGCAGCTCTCCTGTGTAAAGGAGTGCTTGAGACCGGTTGTGATTTTTCCCAAAGCCGTGACGTCACCCACCGGCTACCTTTGCCCATCCATTGTCAGCGTTCCTTAATCTCTCCTCCCACAGCTACTTTCTGACCTAGGGGAAAGATCACGCAATGCCTTATTTCTTTGGAAAGAAAACATTAAACTTTTTTTTTTTTTTTTTTTTTTTTTTTTTGTGCATCAAGATTTTATTATTTCTATTCCCTTTTTTTACTGTTTTTGTTTTTTTTCTACCATTCATTCTTATGTATGTAGAAGTGTCTTTTGGGTAAATTTGACCTCTATAATCAGTGCATAATTTTGTCCCTATCTGTAACATCAGCTGTTTTGCATTGCAATTAAAGCAGAGCTCAAGTCAAAACTTTTGGTCTGTTTAAATGGCTGGTTAGGCATCCTGTGATGGGAAGTGAGTAAATCTCTCCAGCTTTAATCCCAGATAGCAATAGAAACCTGACTGAAATCCTAACATTTGTTTGCTCGGAAAACATTTTCTGAAAAGTTTTTGTTGGTGGGATCACAGCAGTAAAACTACAAAAGTTGAAATACTTCCTGTTATCCAAAACAAAGAAATCTGGAGATTTAAGTTGCCGGTTCACACTGGAAATAAATGCCATAGAAGTAAATGATAGCCATCTTAATGCACACTACTGAAGTCTCTCCGACTTCAGAAAAGGTTCCTGTACTACTTCAAGGCGACTTGTACCCATAGATCTCATTGGACATCGCCTCCAAGTCTGATCTCTGTCTATTGAAGTGACTTTACAAGAAAAATAATTTTTCCGGGTGCCCTCCCTGTTTATCCAGGCAACCCTCTCCCTCCCACAGAGCTGTTTATTCTGTGATTGGCCACAGCCAAAGTGGCCTGTTCTGGAGGCGACTTTAAGTCTTGTAAGTTGCTCAAAGTCGTGCTGAAGTCAGCTCCAAATCACCTTGCAAAATCGCGCTGTAAGTTGGGTTGCCCCATGTGTAAATCGGCACTTAATCATCTTGTATGCATGTAATCCAATTTAGTTATATCATTATTAGGAGTAGAACTTTCAAGCTGTATGTTATTACACTTTGCACATCATCTGTGCTCTTCTCTGTTTTTTTATTTTTATTTTATTTTTTTATTTTTTTGTTTTTGTTTTTTAAAGCAACATTTTTGGGGTTTATTTACTAAAGCTCCAAGCACACCAGCTTTTATTTTTTTTTAGCTCGTAGAAGCTGTTGGTTTTTTATTTTGTGTTTGTTTTTTTGTTTTTTGTTTTTTTTCCCCCCCCTCTCTCTCCTGTTGCTAGAAACTAAATGGTGGTGTTCTATCCATGCACACTACTTTAGGGTATTTTTCAGCGTCTGGAAGCAGAAAAAATGTTTTTATCGTTTCTTGGCGCATTTCCAGCAGAGACACTCCTAAATGCAACTAATAGCGTTTTTTGTTTTTGGAACTGCAAAAAAACGCTCACGAAACGCTGCTACGATAAGCTATTACCAGCATTTTTTTTTTAGCTTAAAAAAGATGGTGTGCATGGCGCCTTAAACTGGATAGTGCATTGTAGCCAATCAACTTTTAACTTCAACTTGTTCAGTTAAGCACTGATTGGTTTCTATACAGCGCAGCTCCAGATTTTGCACTCTTCAGTTTTATGCAAAAATTTTCAAAGTAATTGCCTGACATAGAATAGGTATTACCCTTCCTTGCTGGTATGTATCGCACATCTCTCCATGAAAGCACTGCAGCCTCTGTCATTATCTTCAGCATACAACTATTTCAGATGCCTGTGGCCCCATTCTCTGGTCTCTATGTCATACGAGCACAGAGCAGTGTGATGTTCTATTTAGGAAAATTTACCTTGAGACACAGGCATCACAATCTTTGAAGTTCCAAATGCTGAATGCTCTGATAGAGGTTGCAGCTCTTAAATTGGAGACTAGATTTGGTCCACCAGAAAGAAAATACCTCTTCCATATGGGGGAACTGCTTTGGGGTATTTGTTAGGCTGATGACCATGTTTTAATAAATATCTGAGGTTAGAAATGTAACAGTATTTATTTTGCAGCAGCTAGCAACCTATCCGATGCTTGTAAACCGTTGAAAAAGAGGAATCGCAATTCCGATTTGGGCTCAGTGACACGTGGTGCCCGTAAGATCCTGTCTCCCTTGTCTCTGGCAGATAATGAGGTACATAGTATATACAAGCTGCGTTCTGATAAAGAGCTAGCTAACATATTGGATTGTTAAAGAACACACTCTCATTGTAGGTGTCTGACGAGAGGTCTGAATCCCAATCGGAGAGCGCAGATGAGTCGGTCTTGTCAAAAAAGTCTGAAAAAGGAAGTTCAAAGAAGGAGCCTGTCTGTCAGGTAACTACACCACCCTACAACACACACTATGTGATTGCTTAGACCTGACGTACGAGGAAACACAATGCTATGAACTGCTTTATTAGCATTGAAAGAGTAAAATTACAATCTTCTTGCCTTTGTCAGACATTTCATGTAGTAAAATTGTTCTCTGTCTGATGAAGTAGCACATGCATTATTTAAACGGGGCTTTCTGTGTTTTTAATAGGATGCTATCACTGCTTGTTACTACTTTGTAACTTAGGAACTTATCAGGATCCTGTACCTCCTGTCCTGTAGTCTAAGCAAAATTACAGTGGTACTTCAAACAGATACAATTTTATATCTTGAAGGATAAGTTCACTTTTCTTAAAAATAGACATTTTGTTTGCAGGTAAAAACAATGTGCATTTAATTTTTTTTTCCCCCAGGAACCTGGAAAGAATTGCACCAGAGATCAGCGAATCGATGATGCCATGCAGGTCTCCTGCAGACTGTCAGTGTGAGCTGTCTGCCTGTACATCATACGGCCAATCAGTTTTACACGAACAGGAAGACTCCATGAACAACCAGAGTGCTCAAGAGCGCTGTGGTAGTTTGAGAATTACAAGCTGACAGCCACAAAGGATGTTGAGACTTGTAGTTCATTTATACACAAAACTGTGCGAATGAATGATGTGGGCAGCACCCCGCATGGCCGCACTTTTTTTCAAAACGTGATTGCTAGTAAAGGGAAACTTCTCTCCGTGCTGCTGGCACAGAGGGGGAGAAAGGTGGCGGCTGCAGCAGTAGGGATATGTTAAATGTTCCACGCTAAAAAATAAAATAAAATGGGTGTAATGTGTTGTCTAAAGTGAAATTATCCTTTAATCGTACAGAACGTGGGAAATTGCTCTTGGGTTATATAGGCCGTACTTTCAGGTAATTGGATGAACCTCTTCTCTTCCAAGAGCTTAAAATAAAAAAAATCTAGTTATCTTCAAATTCACTGCCTTCTAGTGCCACAAATAGAAGCAGTGTATCAGGATCGGCACATCCTTGGTAAACCTTGGAAGCCGTGCCCAGACTACACAATGTGGGCATGGCCTGTAATGTTTCAGGCACTGGATCCTGCATTTGTGCTCACCTTGGCGTAAGTACAGGGTCGTGGTCCATCCCTATGGAACTCGCTCCCTGAAGACCCCTTCGGGAGTCAGCCCCACAAGAACAGGAAAGTCTGGGCTTCATATACAGTGCAGCGACGTGGAAGGTAAGACTGTCACCTTGTAAACGCCTGAATGTTACTGTTAGCGACCACAGCGATATTTGAATTCTATTCACCACTGTGTACACTTTCAAATTTGGCTCTAGGCCACTCCGAACATAGTCTGGGATGGATGACCAGATTGCTGCGTTCTCCTTTGGAAAGGGGCTTACGTTTTATTCTGCACTATACTCTATGCATACCCCACAAGGACATAACCTCACATGTAATTATGGCAAGGAGTCATTGCAAAATTGCAGGCAAACATTCACACAGCTGAAGACCTGTACAACACTGTCTGAGTGGTGATGCATCCCTTGCACAGGAGCAGGAACATTCTCTTAACATTGGTCTCTGCAATCGATTCTAGCGCTATTTCAGGAACACATCAAGGGGCCTTTTGACATAAGGAGACCTTTCTGCATTTATGTTCAATTCCTCTGACGAATGAAAGCCTTGACGCAACTGTCTTTGCCCAGAGCTCAACAACTCCATGTCTATTTCCCTGTTCCCATTTCTTTGTCTGAGTCGGATCCTGATATGCCTGGCCTAGATTAGGCATGCACAGATTGGAATAAAGATTACACGCAGGAAGTATTGAAGGAATCTGAAGATTTTCCCCAGATTGATACTAAACGGAACATGTAGCTTTACACAGCGTGCTTGCTAATGTGAAAAAGCTCACTGCCATCTGCAGAAGCCTTGGCATTGTACAGCTTCATTCTGTCTCACCATGCCACTTTGTTTACCACGAGACCTGCAATATCTTTTAAAAATCTTTTCCTGTTCAGGAACAGAGATTGGGTGATTATGACAATTTGGATTACTCCAGACAGAATTTTCACTCCCAGCCCCAAATCTTTACCGAACCCTACCCATTTCATTCCTCCCAATACTAGTTTGAGAATGACCTTGAATAATAAACAACTTGGTTAAAAAGTGGGCTGCCCTTGCTGTGGATCTGACAGGTTCCTGCCACCTTAATGCTCTAACCATCCCTGTGGAAGGTGTTCCTGTGTCAAAGAACTTCATTGACAAAGGGTTGGAGGCCCCTTCTAAAATCTCTGTTCTCTCTGGGAGAACTCTGCCTTACAAACTACCTTTGTGGTGACTTTAGTCTGCCAAACTTTAGCTATTTCTGTAAAGTCCTTAAGAAGGAATCCGGTTCCTATTCAGTCTGATCTAGGAGCATCTGGAGTTTATGCCTGCAGTCTTAAGCCTCTGTGTGCTTGGGTGGTTTGGTGTCTTCGTACGCCTTTTTCAGGTGAGTCTCCTGTCTCGTCAACATGAGGAGAACTCTATGGATCAAGTGCTTGACTGCAGAACCAGCACGTAAAAGGTGCCTGCTTCACATACTAAGGGATAGCATCTCTTCGAAGCTACTCTAGACAAACATAATCAATGATGTCCGGGCAAGAGTACACACCTTCCTTTTAACAGAAGTGTAGGGCTCAGCCTGGGAGTCCTCATATCTTAATACTGAAAATGCCTGTTAATCTTGTGATAAATCGTGTCCTTGATTTAATTAGAAGCAACAAATATCTTTGTGTGTAAACTACTTCATCCATCACCCCCATGTAATGGAGATGGACAAAGGCAGACGTGTTTGAAAGCCCATGAGAAATTAAAATACTTGGTGCCAAAGGAAAATATAAAAATAAAAAATATAAATACTCCTGCTGCAGTGAAAAAAGCAATTGAAAATGATCACTGCGATAGGTGATCAAAATTATGATCTTTAAGAAACAGAAGTCCATTACAGTCCCAACATGTTTGGTGTTCATAAGTGCTTGTGCTCAAGGCAAATAACCAGTGCTTCGTATGACTTGTACTCAGACCGGGTGGCCCACATGGATGTAAACTCACCCCTAGGTGTTGACCAACTATCTTTAGTGGGTCAAAAGAGCAGGCGGGCGACTCCTGGATGAAATCCTTTGCTGGCAGCTCAAATGCTGGATATGTCCTCACATGGATGAAATGGAAGATCTCATTGTGTAAATGCCGCCATTCAGCAGGTTGCACGCTGAGTTCCCCGTTTACAAAACACATGCTGTACACACCAGGTGCCATGATTAATTGGGCACCATTACATGTGAGTGTAATTCTTATTTGTTTTATCCAATAAGTTCTAAAAGTTTACACAATGAGATCTTCTCCTGTTTCCATTTCATCCATGTGAGGACATATCCAGCATTTGAACTGCCAGCAAAGAATTTTATCCAGGGACTTCCCCACCTGTGCATTTGACCCACTAGAGATGGTTACCACCTAGGGGTGAGTGAACATCCATGTGGGGCACCTGGTCTGAGCACAAGTCCTTTACCTTGACAGAAGCACTTATGAACACCAAACATGTTGGGACTGTAAAGAACTTATGTTTCTTAAAGATCATTTCCCTCACCTAGCGCGTGATATAAATATGTTTGAAAGTCCAGCCTGGGTGACCACCATGGTGTTTGGGTTTAGCTACTCTTTAAGTGCTCAAGAAGGAGGAGGTTTATAGGGAGCTGTAGGGGATGTGCTCTTCTCACTAAGATTCACTCCAAAAAAACTACTGCCGCCTATAACTAAGATGCCAAAGTGTGGAGCTGTAAAAGTTGCAACAGGAAATGATGGTATTCTTACCCTATGTAATGTAAGAATCAAAATAACTGAAATACAAACCCTTCATGTTTATCAACTTCATAGTCATTTTGCATGCGTTTTTTTTTTTTTTTTTTTTTTTCCCCTTTTTTTGGTTGGGGGGGGGGGGGGTGTTTGAAGTGATATTCTGATTGATGCAAAGCAAATGGAGGCACCCACATATTGATCTTGGTTTTTAAACTGTTTTTTTTATCATTATACTAGTGGTTGTTACTTTGTGGGGCTTGCAGAAAGCCTAATATGAGGGTAGCCCCAGTTGACAGATGTGAGGAGCTGTATCAACAGTAAAACTGATATCTTGCATTTAATACTGATGTTCATTAACCTACTTTTGTGTTTTTTAGGTGTGTGAGAAAATGGGGGACCTCCTGCTGTGTGAAGGCCTATGCTTCTCTGCTTTCCATTTATCGTGTATCGGGCTCACTGAAAGGCCAAGGGGCCAATTTCTGTGTGTAGAGTGTAAATCAGGTGAGCGGGCCTCTTCTCGAAGTGCAATTTAAAGCGGTAGTTAACCCGCACATTTTTTTTTTTTTTTTTTTTGCCGACTGCAAAGCAAAAGGCATAATGAGCTAGTATGCACCGCATACTAGCTCATTATGAAATACTTACCTTAGAACGAGGCCCCGACATCTGGCCCGATCCACGCCGAGGGAGCTGACATGCTCCCTCTGCGTTTCTTCCGGGTATCGCGGCTCCGGCGCTGTGAGTGGCCGGAGCCGCGATATCGTCATGCCGGCCAGCCGCTGCCGGATTTTCAGGCCGAGAATCCCCTTGTGCGCATGCGCCGCTGCAGTCAGCGGCGCATGCCGACGGGGATATCTCCTAAACCGTACAGGTTTAGGAGATATTATTTGTTTTACCTACAGGTAAGCCTTATAGGCTTTCCTGTAGGTAAAAGTTAAAAAAAATGGGGTATACAACCACTTTAAAGGGAATATGTACAAAAAATACAGATTTTGAAGCGATCGTATATGATCATTGGTACACAGCTTTCAACTGAAATTATGCAGCTACTGACTTTTAAAAGGACACCACCTGTCCCTGCTGCGCGCCACCCCAGCCCCCCCCGCAGGCTAAACAAGAAAAGACGCTCGGGAGGGGAGCCAGTGCTCTCAGAAAGGATTGAGGAATCCATGTCCTCCATCTTTCGATCTCAAAAGTGAGACATTGGGTGTCTGTTTAAACCCTGGATATTTCGCCAACCTCCACAGGGCTGTTCAAAAAAAGTTTTTAAAAATAAAAAAACTAATTAAGGGCTTTTTGTCGCAGGTGTTCTGGTTGCATGAATGAAGATTGTTCATGCCGCTGGAGCCACTTGTTAGGCGTGGTTCAGTGTTCCTGTCTGCTTGCGTATTCTTCATGTAATGATGTATTGGGTTTGGGTGAGAATTACCCTGTACTTGTATTTTTTTTATCTGTCTATGCCTGCGTTCTTTTTCACACTGTGTTTCTGTCCCTGTGAAGGTATTCACACGTGCTTTGTCTGCAAGCAGAAGGATGCAGAAGCCAAGCGGTGCAGCGCAGTAAATTGTGGCAAGTTCTACCACGAGTCTTGTCTGAGGAAGTACCCTCTGGCTGTGTTTGACAACAAAGGCTTCCGCTGCTCTCTCCACCACTGTGCAAGCTGCGTTGTGTCGAAGTCCAACAGCACCAGAGTAATTAAAAGTGAGCTACACTTCTTTCACTAAGGAGGTCTACACAAAATTGATCTAATCAGTGTGTGTTAACATTTAAAAAAGATTGTTGTCAAGTTATGTTTATATTTTTTTATGACAAATTATATTGCCAGCTGTGTTGATTGTGAATTCCAGTGATTTTTGTATTTTTGATCACTTGCTGTTTCCTTTACTAACAATCCATGCCAGGAAGCAGGGTTGTGTCCATCATTGTGTGCAGAGGTTCCTGTGACTGACAGTATATGTGGACACCAGACCATTCCGGCACCGTTAACTAGCTGGAATAGTCAGACATGGCTCATGCAGAGAATGACAGAGCAGACATAAATCGCACTAGATCTGGGGTCGGCAACCCGTCGATCGCCAGCAGATGAGAGCTAGACTGCATTCCTGTCTTGCCAACCCCTGGTCTGCACTGCTCCTCTGTGACTTTCTTCTTTCTGCGCATGTGCCAACACTTCTCTGTTTTCTTGGGATCCAACACATGTCCAGAGATATGACTTTCACAGGCGGAGCAGCAGAATAATCCTTCACAAAGTGAAAGTAACTATTCCGACCAAGATCGGCGGCACGGGCCAACACCATTTCATGGGCTGGATTGAGAACCGCGTCCAGTGTAACAGCTGAGCAGAACGACGAAAGAATCCTAGAAATACGAGCATCTGGCTGGGCAGTAAACCAGTTATCAGGTAGAGAGTAAGAACGTGTCCAAAGGTGCAACTTCTGCAAATATTAGTGCAAATTGTGACTCATGGAAAAAAATGGTAAACAGAACAGTGACACAAATAACCTATAAAGTAAATCCCAAATGGGAGTCTCAAGCCCTAGTTGACAGTGCTGGGGAGTAGTGGGTGGAATGGTGTATTCCCTCTTTCACTGTGCAGAATATAAACAGTAAAGATGGGTGTCCTCCTTGAACTCACAAGTTCAATGGATGCAAGACTTGTGATGCTGCCATCAAAAAAGGCGTCTCACGTTAAAATGTAACGTGAACTGTTAAAAAAAAGTTTAAATGTTGTTCAAATTGTACTTTTAATAGTTGATAACATGAGACTTATGCTGACTGTTTGCATCAATTATTTAGGTAAACGGGTAAAAATATCATTGGCATAATAATTTGGAACAGGGTGTATATACCTTTTTATAGGTAGGCCCGGGAGTGACTCCCAGAACATTAATCTGTTTTTAAAGGAGCGCATATAATATACTCATCCTGGTGGGAATCTGAAACCAGAAGGCCTCCTAAAGGAAGTCAAAGAAGACGCCCATCTTTACGGTTTATATTCTGCACAGTGGGAATACACCATTCCACGGACTACCCCCAGCTCTGTCACCTAGGACTTGAGACTCACGTTTAGGATTTACTTTATATTTGTGTCACTATATTATGTATGTTTTATTTGCATGAGGCACAATTTGCAGAAGTTGCACTGTTGGACATGTTCTTACTCTCTACCTGTTGGTTTGTTGCCCAGCCAGATGTTTATCATTCATGTTCATTGCCATAGCACTTTGGACTGTTTCACTTGGTTCTCATTTCAATTTGCCTCGTTATGTGCATCATTTTGTACGTTACTTTCAAGTTTACTCTCCTTACCTGTAACCGCGCAGAACCATACACTACACAACTAAACGCACACTATTTCATTTTCTTTGTCTCTTCTGTTTCAGTAAATGGATGATGGGTGTGGAAGCAATTGGGCAGCAGTGTAGCCGCTTGAATGCTTCCACCTTACATGCAGGAGTCTGCTTGTCAGTTTTACACACAATCCCAGTGGCTGCAGCCATTGGATTGTGTGTGAAAACTTCCACTGTCAGCCCGTATGATGTACTAACCTGGCAGCGAAAGGGTTTATTGTGGCTTAATCAATAACCAAAAATGTTAGTACCATTCTGGTTTTGTGTAAAAAAAAAAATTTTTTTAAATCTGCACTAATACAATTGATCAAAACTCTGTTGTTTTCATGACACTTCCCCTGTGCATATTTACTGGCTGCAGCAGTTTAGAAATGGCTCTTGCTATATTGCACTTCATAAAATAAGGCCAGAATTTTTTGCTGATGTTTTTCTTTGCATGGTGTCTTTTTATTTTTTTCAGTTTTGTGCTTTTGGCTGTTGATAATTAATTCTAAGCAGTTGTTTACGTCTAACAGATAAATTGATGCGTTGTGTCCGCTGCCCAGTTGCTTACCACAGTGGGGAGTCCTGTATCGCAGCAGGATGCACAGTGCTGTCGCCTTTCAGCATCATCTGTACTGCACACTTTGCTGCCAAGAGAGGCAACAGCCATCATAGTCATGTCAATGTGAGCTGGTGTTTCATATGCTCCAAAGGTGAGAGAGCATTTTCTTTTTGATTTTATGTTGATTAGAATTTTGTGCTGGAGATTTTTGTTGATGTTATAAACTAAAACGCATGTTAATAGTATGAACTTGAGTGTTTTTTCATTTCTTCAGCCAGAATAAATTCATATTCTGGCCAATGAAATGAATAAATGCTCATGTGCATGACATACCTAAACACGTTTAAAAAAAAATAAAAATAAAAACATGGCTTAGGAGTATACTGTATTTGCCGCTGCTTTTTCTCCTAGAAGAAAAGCATCTAGAAGAGCACCAGTGCATGAAGCCTGAAAGTTGGCAATGGCGGCTTCCATATTTGTATTGGTTATCTTCCTCTTCTTTTGCATTTCAAGTTTATCTCGGAATCTGCTTCATAATTTAGAAACTGGTTAGACTGTAAAATAAGTAGGGAGCCACCATTGCTTTTATGTTGCCTGGCTTAAGGCAATGCTCACTTTACCCCCTGACCCACAGATACTTAACCTCTTTAGCAATTCCTATCATCTTTGCACCATCACAGATGGCACCAAGATCTGATGTCTGGAGCTTATAGTTAGCAGTGATGTCACCTCTTAAGATGGATTGAGAAATGGCTGGTCCAGCAAGTACGGGATGAATTTTGATCCTTCTATGGCCATTTCCATTGTACCCAGTGATCAGCTTCTCTTGAACGGGAATGTTGGAACAATTTAATTTGTTCAGTGTATTGCAGCCAGTCATTTACAGTGCTAATCAGATTATTCTGAGTACTCCTCGTTGTCAGAATACAATAGCACAGAGGGCATGATCCTCCATCTACCCTGCTTATGTGCATGGGGAAATCCGTTTGTGGGTTTTTTTTTTGTTTTTTTTTATATCAGCTTGCTGGCTTATCAAACAGATCCAGGCTTGGTCATGTGACAGCGCTTTTGAACAGCACTGTAATACACCATATATTGATATATATTTTTTTTTTTTTTAATGTGGGTTTAGTGACGCTTTTAAGCGTTTTCAACAACGTTAAAATGATCCAGTCTTGTATTAACACAATGTAGTAGCCCTGATTAATATGTGGTTCCAGTGAGTGGTTATAAGAGCAGCAATTTAATACTTTTCACTTGCAAAAAAAGTGTCCATTGCGAGTCTCCATTTTATTTGTTTTGCCTGCAGGTGGAAGTCTGTTGTGCTGTGAGTCATGTCCCTCTGCTTTCCACCCCGAATGCTTGAATATTGAGATGCCAGAGGGAACCTGGTTTTGCAATGACTGCAGAACAGGGAAAAAACCACAATACCAAGATATCATTTGGGTGAAACTGGGCAATTACAGGTATGCTTGCCATCAATATATATTTTTACTACTTTTTGGACTTGCCTTCTTGAGCCAAAGATCCTTCAGACGTGTCTATTGTGTTTGATGGTTGCCCTCCTTCTTATAGTAGCATTTATTTCCTGAGGACTGTTGATTTGTGGAGTAAAAACATTGCCTTTCTTTATCAAGTACATTTAAAATACTTTGTTAAACAGATGGTGGCCTGCAGAAGTGTGTCACCCCAAAAACATTCCTCCGAATATTCAGAACATGAAGCATGAGATTGGAGAGTTCCCAGTTTTCTTTTTCGGTTCCAAAGACTATTACTGGACCCACCATGCTCGAGTGTTCCCTTACATGGAGGGTGATAGAGGGAGCAAACATCACGGTGTGAAAAGCATTGGCAAGGTCTTTAAAAATGGTATGTTGATACAGTAATGATGTTAAAGTGGTTGTAATCCTAAAAAAAAAAATGATCCTGATCCTTTAAAGCATGTTACTGTCATTTACCCTTCTCTATGCCCTAAAACCCAGTTGATCATGGTATGTCCTGTGTCCCTCTGTCTCTGTTGACCAGGGTAATCATGGCTATTGATTACTGTGGTCCGTTTAAGTGTCTCTGTCATCCACTGCTCTCCTTTTCTCCCCCTGCCTGTCAACTTGGGTGTCTGTAGTATGAACATTAAGAAATCCTGTAACCTGTTACAGAATTATATCATGTGCAGTGTGTGCCTTTGTGTAAAACTATTGAGATAAATACCCCATTTGCAGTGCACTGGGCGCTCATGTCACCTCCCGCTCCTCACCTTCCGGCTGACATTGGTGGGGAATCTTGGCTCCTCCTTCCCTGTGGGTGGGAAAGGAGAGCTCTGGTGGGTCACGTGAGCGCCCAGCTCCGCTGTAAATAAGGTATTTATCGCAATCCTTTTGCACAAAGACACACTCTGCACATGATATAATCCTGTAACACCGTGGATTACAGGGTTATTTAATGTTGACTTTGCAACCACTTAAGCATTAGAGCAGAGTTGCTCAATCTTGTGTGGTGCTGGGTAATGTTTAGGACCCCAAATATGTGTCATTGCTTTGAGATCCCAAAAATGTTTCTGAATAGATCAATGCAGTGTGAAAATATTTTATAGAAAACCTTTCGATCCCAATCAGGCTTTCATTCAGTCTTTATTCTTTCTTACTATCGAACAGCTTTGCAAGAAGCAGAAGATCGTTTCTGTGAGATAAATTCACAGCGGAAAGCAAAAGAAACTCAGGAAAATGAGAAAAAGCCACCACCATATAAACACATAAAGGTATAAATATTAACAAAAATGAGTGTATAGTTTACCCTGGTGATTGTATATGCTTGATGTTTCACCCCATAGTTGGTGAACAGATCATAGTGTGCCTACATTTTTAAACACTTGCCAACCGTGCGCTGTAGTTTTACTACTGTTGCCAGCTGCTCGGATTCTCCTGTATATATGCGATTCTGCATTTCTAGGTAGGGGGCGCACCCATGCCCAGCTGCGCTGTCACTGGCTCAAGCACATGCCTGGTTCCTGACCATGAACTCTAAGATCACCGGAGGGAGTGACGGGAGAGCTTTGTGTATATAAACACAATGCTCTCTACTGACAGTGGCAGTGTGCCAGTTTTGTATCCCTGCAAAGAGTGGTCTAACAACTGGCAGATTGCTAAGTAAAATCGGCACACATTGTTTACTACACCTTGATTGCCCCAGATGTTAACGCTTTCCCAGTCAGTGTCATTAGTACAGTGTCTATTAGCATTGATCACTGTATTGGTGTCGCTGGAGATGAGGGGCAGTTAGCCAGTTCCCACAAGGTGTCAGTGTTTGCCCACTGTTCTGCTATACTATACTAGTATAAAATTGGCAGTGTTTATCTATAGACTCAAAACGATCAATATACACTTTTGGGGATTTTATTTTTTAACCAAAGACGTAGCAGAATACATTTTGGCCTAAATTTATGAAGAAATTGGATTTTTACAATTTTTATGGGATATGTTTAAAAAATGACTAATTACGTCAAAGCCATTATGCCTCCTACTAAATACCTTGGACTGCCTACTTTCCAAAAAGGGGCCGTGGTGGGTATTTGTACTGTCCTGGCATTTTAGGTCCTCAATAAATTAGATGGGCTCAATTAGGATTGATCAATTTTCAGATGTGTATAACATAGTTGTGAATAAATAAGTGCAGCGCTAAGGTTGCAAAAAGCAAATTTGAATAAATGATATAATTGTGACTTAAACATAAATAGATCAAATAAGCAGATTCATACATGGTAAAATGTGAATCAAACCAAGAAAAAAAATGCAGGTATGGTGAAAAATGTGCTAGTATGGTGACTATACCATAAATAAGATGAGAGCTAAAAATTAGGTTGTTTAATATTGAACAGAAACGCTTCAAAGGATTAACACATAATGAATGGGAGTCCATGCTCAGAAAAAAATAGTCATTTCTTAAAAATAAAAAATGTGTTCGTGTAATAACTGCGCAATAAGTCCAAAAAAAAAGAAAATAGTGAATTAGAAAGTTCAAAGAAATCCAATTAGATGTGCAGTCCCACATAATGAATGCAAGTCCAAATTCAGAACAAATGAGTAATTTCGGAAACAGGATTGATCAATTTTCAGATGTATATAACATAGTTGGTAGACTCTCTAACTTTCACACAGACTAATATACGCTGAGTTGTCACCAAAGAAATGTAGCAGAATACATTTGGGCTAAATTTATGAAGAACAATTATTTGCTAAATTTCATAACGGAAGCAAAAACTTATTTAGCAAAAAAAAAAATCCCCAGTGGGGTAATTCAACGCCACCAAAAGGAAGCTCTATTTGTGTGAACAAAATGATAAAAATATAGTTTGGGTACAGTGTAGCATGACTGCGCTATTGTAATTCAAAGTGTGACAGCGCTGAAAGCTGAAAATTGGCCTGGTATTGAAGTGGTTAAAGTAGCGCAGTGCCGAAAAGCAAAGTTGGCCTGATCATAAATAACAGAAAAACCTTCTGGAGCTAAAGTGGTTAAAGAAATGAAAGGACGTTGGCCCCTTAATAATTGTATCACAAATTTTGTATTCTGCTTTAGGTGAATAAGCCATATGGCAAAGTTCAAGTTTACACTGCTGATATCGCTGAAATTCCTAAATGCAATTGTAAGCCGTCGAGCGATAAATCCTGTGGATTAGACTCTGAATGTCTAAACCGGATGCTGATGTATGAGTGCCACCCTCAAGTGTGTCCTGCTGGGGCGAGGTGTCAGAATCAGTGTTTTACCAAGCGCCAGTATCCTGAGACCAAGATCATCAAGACTGAGGGCAAAGGATGGGGGCTGATAGCCACTCGAAAAATAAAGAAGGTAAGCAGCAAATAGAATATATAGTATTGAAAAGTTTTTTGTGGATTATTTTTTTTTTTTTTCCCTGACCAACATTCTCTTTAACCTCTAACTTAATGCCCATATACTTGTACAACTTTGCATTGTATATTTCATGTTGGAGGATCTAAACTGTGGAAGTAGAGGACAAATGACTAGTGATCAGTATTGCCTAATGGCTGCTATTAGTCCCTATTGCTGACCATGCCTTATACTACACTGTCTGTGTGGAGGTTGCCTTGGCAGAGAATCTGGGCTTTGCTAACGTGTCAGCTGCTCCCTTTATGATGGAACTTCATGTGTATTTAAAAAAAAAAAAAAAAAAAAAAAATGGATATAATTTTCCCTAGCAGTTCCCATTCTGAAATGTTACCAGTTAATTTACTGTATGGAAAGGATGTTGACTTGGAATGTTTTTTTTTTATTTCAGGGAGAGTTTGTGAATGAGTACGTTGGAGAGCTTATTGATGAGGAGGAATGTATGGCAAGGATTCGCCATGCACAGGAGAATGACATTTCGCACTTTTATATGCTGACCATTGATAAGGTACCTGTAGGCTTCACACCGTTTTACGTTTGCCCTGTACACACGGTTGGGCATTCCAGCGACAAAATTCATTGTTTTTTTTTTTTTCCCAACGGATTTTGTCCCAAACTTGTCTTGCATACACATGGTTGCACAAAGTTATCCGAAAATCCGATCATTCAGAACACAGTGATGTTCAACACGTACTATGGGACCATAAAGAGGGCAGTAGCCAATAGCTTTTGTCTCGTGATTTATTCTGAGCATGTGTGCCACTTTGTCTGTCAGAATTGTCTACACACGATCGGCATTTAAAGTGGTTGTATACTCAAATTTTTAACTTTTACCTACAGGAAAGCCTATAATAAGGCTTACCTGTAGGTAAAAAAAATATCTCCTAAACCTTTACGGTTTAGGAGATATTCCCCTCGGTATGCGCCGCTGACTGCAGCGGCGCATGCGCACAAGGGGATTCTCGGCCTGAAAATCCGGCAGTGGCCGGCCGGAATGAAATCTCCCGCGCGCATGCGTGGGAGTGGCGATATCGCGGCTCCGGCCACTCACAGCACCGGAGTCGCGATGCCCGGAAGAAACGCCGAGGGACCTCGGCGTGGATCGGGC
Source organism: Lithobates pipiens (assembly GCF_037356315.1). NCBI lineage: Eukaryota > Metazoa > Chordata > Amphibia > Anura > Ranidae > Lithobates > Lithobates pipiens. The sequence continues at coordinate 475,090,841 of NW_027507718.1, read as the reverse complement.
CAGATGTCGGGGCCTCGTTCTAAGGTAAGTATTTCATAATGAGCTAGTATGCGGTGCATACTAGCTCATTATGCCTTTTTGCTTTGCAGGTTTAAAAAATAAATAAATAAATTTGCGGGTTTACTACCGCTTTAAACGATCGGATTTTGTTATCGGACAATTTTAGATCCTGCTCTCAAACGTTGTGTGTCGGAAATTCCGATGGAAAAAGTCAGTCCACACACTGTCTGATTTTTTCCGACGACAAGATTGGATCGCACATTTTCCGTCAAAGTCCGACTGTGTGCACAGGGCATTTGACTCTGTGCTCAGCTCACTCGGCCTGCCTTCATTTTTTTTTTGTTTTGGCAGCTGCTAGAAAACATGAGCTGCATTACTTCTGTACCATTCGGGAGTGTTCTAAGCAGTAATATTGTGACACTGCAAGTTAACGATGCTTCATAGTTTAAGGTCCTGTCATACTGGTGCATTTTTTGCTGCGTTTTTGACCTTGCTAAAAAAATAAAAAAAATTCTCTTTAAATCCTATGGGACTCTTCTCTCCGCTGTGGGTGGTGTTGCTTTTTGAAAAGCTTGCTTGCAGCATCCTTGCTCCTTACAAAACCACACCAAAAACGCAGGTCCATATTGAGATAGAAAACATGTTAACACACTTGTGTTGCGGTTTTGGTTCCTTATTTTTATTTTTTTGTCTGTCCAAGGCTCATGCTGGGTAATGGGCAGAACCACCTATGCATTTAAAAAAAAAAAAAAAAAATTCCAGCGGAGTAGTATGAAAGTGGCAATAAGTGTAAATTTTTAAAAAAAATGGAAGCAAGTTGGGCAAAAGGGTCACACATTTGTATGATGGCAATCGAACAAGACAATATATGTATCTGATAGCTGCACTCACGGTATATCCAACTATGTAATTTATAAACCATAAAAAAAAATATTGTGAATATTGTGTTGCGCTATTCTTGTTGCATAAGATCGTTTTTTAATAATCCTACAATTAAGTGAAAAAAAAATGATGCGACTTAAAACCTGTACAAGTAATAAATTATCCCGGAAATAAAGTGCTTCAGTGCAAAAAAGTTCATATAAACTTTGGGATGCATGCCAGGAGCAAAGGTTCCAAGATAGACCTTGCAGTCAAAATGTTCCAGCAGACTGTTATAAAGGGTGTTATATATTATACTCCTTTAGCCCTTGATAATGTTCTTTCAAATGAAATGCGTGGGGTACAATTTGCTCTGAATGTATTATTGCAGCATGAAAAATCCTATACAACTGAAGCCACCAACTAGTGTAGTAAGAATAGATGCAGGAATCCCCGGTTGGCCTTTCCGTTGTGAAGACCCAGGCACTTGTTTGTCTGAGCTCTGATCAAGAAAATGATCAGTAAACTGTGGAGCAGTTGCAAGCAGCATAAAAAGATCTGACATGGTAGCGTTACTGGCTCCTAAACGTTATCATTCCTGCCTTTGTAAACTTTCCTAGCAAGTTGCGGTTTTGTTTCTGAAAAAAATGTTCTTACGGAAAATGGAACTCGCAACCTATTTTTATTTACAGGACCGAATAATTGATGCAGGGCCTAAAGGGAACTATTCTCGATTTATGAATCACAGCTGTCAGCCAAACTGCGATACCCAGAAATGGACGGTAAATGGAGACACTCGTGTGGGCCTGTTTGCAGTGCGGGACATACCTGCAGGTAAGAGCACGATTTTTACAGGGGCCATATTGCTGCTTTAACAGTACATTTCGTATCCCTGGGGAGTCTGATACCTCTTCATCTGTGTATGTTTTTCATGGTGCTTTGTAAAAAATTTTTATTTTTTTTTTGTTTTAGGTGAAGAACTTACATTTAACTATAACTTGGATTGTCTTGGAAATGAAAAAACAGTGTGTAGGTGTGGAGCTCCTAACTGTAGTGGATTCCTTGGGGACAGACCAAAGGTTTGTTTTACAGCTTTTGTTTGTGAATGCAGAGGAGCATGCAATTTAACTACACCCATGAGATTTTAGTCGACTAAATATGACTTAAACTAAAACAATTGACTAGAATGGGACTAAAACTAAAATGCCATTTTAGTCAAGACTAAGCCTAAATTGAAATTTGCTGTTAAAATTAACACTGGCAGCTACTGATTTCAGGTGACATGTAAACGCCTTCTGCAGCAGTCCACACCAACAAATTCTCAGTGATGTCTTCGATTATAGAAGCTGGATGTTCCTTTATTCAGAGAGTCTGCTGATAGAAATTTGAGACTTTGAAATGCTCGCAAGCCCAGCTCTGCAACCAGCTATTGCTGCAATTTGTCTGCTGAACTTCCGCTAACTAGACAAGTGCATTGAACAACCAACACAATCCTGCATTTCAGGACTGTACTTTAACCGCTTCAGCCCCGGAAGATTTTACCCCCTTCCCTCCTGACCAGAGCACTTTTTGCGATTTGGCACTGCATCGCCTTAACTGACAATTGTGCAGTCGTGCGAAATCACACCCAAACAAAATTGAAGTCCATTTTTACCCACAAATAGAGCTTTCTTTTGGTGGTGGTTGATCACCTCTGCAGTTTTTTATTTTTTGTGCTATAAACAAAAAGAGCAACAAGTTTTTAAAACAATATTTTTTACTTTTTGCTACAATAAATATCCCCAAAAATATATCAAGAGTTTAGGCCGATGTGTAGTATTCTACATATTTTTGGTAAAAAAATTTGCAATAAGCGTATATTGGTTTGTGCAAAAGTTATAGCATCTACAAAATAGAGATCATCACTTTTATATTATCATAATGGCATAAATCACCTGTCTTGTCACTAGGCAGAACGGCCATTACCCGGGTATCTTCCCGTTCTGCGTCTCCGTGACATGATCGTCGAGATACCAGCGGACATAGTCCACAGTCACGCTGTACACCGCGCTCGCTAGCCCTGCCAATTAAAGGCCCACCACTGCCATTGTGCCAACGTGTATCGGCATGCAGCGGTCGGTAAGTGGTTAACTGAGCAATTGCCTTCAACCTTACTCTTTTGTGTGGATGCCCTAGAACAAAATATGACACAAATATCCAGAATGGTTCCGCTGTTCACATGTGCACAATCTAATGGCTCAAAGCCTGGTCAGCTGACAATGCTGGTAAGATGCCTCACAGGTATACCCTTTTAATGAAGAATGTCTCTTTGGTGAGGAACTGGACAAAATGATCAAAGATGTCATAAGAGGAAAGGTCCCTCCACAGCAAGAAAGTTACAAAATCCCCATTTTCAGAGACGTTTGCTACCTTAAAAGCACATAGCATCTCAGCATTCTACATAGACTTCAACTCCTAAGCCCGAAGGGTAACTCTCCTACCTCATTGTTGTCGTCTTTTCAAATTGACTAAAAGCTGGACAAGGACATTTTAGTTTTGCAAAATGCCCTAAACAACCTTATGTCCCAGGGAGTCATTGTGCTTGTATCACCACAAGATAGGTTCAAAGGATTCTATTCACTTGTTCACCCGTACCAAAACCCCCACAGGCGTTATTTGACTTCAAAATCCTCCACATATCCCTTCAATTTCCAAAACTTTGCATGGTATCCACAAGTTGAGTAATTGCTTTAGACGAGGAGAATACATATGGCATCTGTGGTCATCCAAGATGCCTATTTACTTGTTTTCATTTACCCATCTCACCAGTGCTTTCTGTGCTATGCAGTAGCAGACAAACACTTCAAAATGATGGTTCTGCCCTTGGGCCTATTATCTGCTCTTAGAGTGTTCACAAAGGTCTAAGCACCCCTGTTTTCCTTGCTACGTACGCAGGGTATCCAATCACAGGCCTATCACCTTCTGAAGGACAACTCTACCTTATGCCTCAGAAAATGTCCACGACCATTCAGATGCTCTAGGCCAGGGGTCTCCAACTGGTAGCCCTCCAGCTGCTGCAAAACTAAAAGTCCCATCAGGCCTCTGCCTGTGGGAGTCCATGCTTGTAACTGTCAGCCTTGCAATGCCTCATGGGACTTGTAGTTTCGCAACAGCTGGAGGGCCGCCAGTTTGAGACCTCTGCTCTAGGCCCTTGGCTGGATGATCAAGTTAAAAAAAAAAAAAAATCTCTGCAGCCTTCCCTTCCCTGAAATACTTGGGTCTGGTCCTGGATGCATCCTAGGCAAAAGTATTTCTACCAGAAAGGAAAGTTCTTTCTATGAGCTCAAGCTTGAGAATTGAGATACAAAAGACCTCCCACACTAAGATTCTCCATGAGAGTTCCCCATCCCCCTCCCCCCCCTTTTTTTTTTTTCTTTTTCTTTTTCTTTTTCTTCCAGACCTGTAAAAAGAGGGGTCCTTCTCTCGTTCTTCCCATGCTCCTGTCCAGGAAGGAATTCCCCCATCTTGGCATTCCATATCTCACCACTCAAGTCCTTTCTTCCCTATTACTAGAAAGTTATCACAATAGACAAGTCCTTTAGGCTGGGGAGTCCAAGTCCGAAGCCACGTGGTCATTGATGGAAGCCATTGAGAGAAGCCAAGCTCCTCATCAACATCTTGAAGCTGAGAGCAGTCAAGTTGCCATGCAACACTGCACTCTGTGGGGACCCTCTAAAAGTGAGCAGCCAGACTGCCAAGGCTGTGGCCTCAATCATCCATCAAGAGCCTCGAGAGCCCTCTAAAGCCTTGTCACTGTCCAGTCACCTGAAAGAACATGCCTATAACCCATGGTGTATGAATGCTCTACCTGTGTCCTTTACTGTTCGCCATGATATGGAGTATTTAGGAAAGTCAAAATTCCAAATTTTGGCTTGCCAAAACTGTCATTTGTGTAAAATGTCCCGTTTGAAAATGTTACAAATCGGGTATTGCCCCAAAGACCCCCCCCCCCCTTTTTTTTTATTTTTTGTGTGGTGTGAAAAACATTTGACAGACCTTTATTGTCTGCATTGTTTGAGCGATTACTGAAAGCAGGAAATCTCTTAAGTGAGATTAAAAGGGTTGAGTTAAAACCGCATCAAAGTATCATGCTTTTTCCCAATGCAGTAGTGAATAGTGGCGCAGGCAGCCTGACTCTGCAGTGTGGTAGATGTGTGTAATGGCTGAATAGAATTCCAACTTTCCATCAGGTAATTTTCTGTAGAAGTAATGTTGTGTATTTTACCTTTTTAAGGTAAGCTAGGCAAACTCTATTAGTGCAGTTGCAGTGTGTAGATGACACACGGTTCATTTGTTAATTTCTCCTAATTCTTATTGTGTTCTAGAATTCCTCTGCATCTGCTCATGAAGAAAAGGCCAAAAAACCCAAAAAGAAGGCAAAAAGACGCAGAACAAAAGGAGATGGCAAAAAGGAGTCTGAGGATTACTGCTTTCGCTGCAATGATGGTGGAGAGCTCATTGTGTGTGATAGAAAGGTGTGCACAAAAACCTACCACCTTGATTGTCTTGACCTGGACACAAGGCCTTTTGGTGAGTTTATAAATTGTCTTCTCCATTATCGTTATCTTATCCATTGCATTTGAATTATCCTATTCTATGTAATTTTAGGTTCAAAGGCATGTTCAACCATAAAAAATGTGCATGATTTTGAAAGTAAAAAATGTATTTTTTAATGTTAATTTTTAACACTGCTGCCTGCAAACATTGCACCTGCGGTTAGTGGATCACTGGTGCAATGCCAGGTTCCTGCAGACAGTAAGGCCCCTTTCACACTAACGTCCCGTTCAGGCCCGCCTGTCAGTTTTTCAGGCGGACCTGAACGGGTGCTCCATAGAGCTCTATGGAGCGTCGGATGTCAGCGGTGACATGTCCGCTGACATCCGACCCGCTCCGATCCGAAAAAGTGTGACGGAGGAAAAAGCTATTTTTCCATCCGTCTGCGGATCGGATCGGATGACGACGGGCACTGCGGTCCGTCGTCATCCGATCTCCCATAGGGGAGAGCGGCGCTGTGACAGGTCCGTCCCTGCACAGTGTGCGGAGACAGACCTGTCATCTCCCTGCTCAGCGGAGATCGGCGGAGTGATCCCCGCTGAGCAAACGGACATCCACGGGGCGGATCAGAACTGATCCGCCCCGTGTGAAAGGACCCTAAAGCTATCGGCCCATACTTCCATATGGACAGTTATTGAAGTGCAGGAAGAGTAACTAAAAAGGTGTTCATCAATGCTCTCATTTGCACTTTACGCATGTAGACGTGAGTACAATTCTTCCATGCATAACGGTGTACCCCGGTTTCCGATCATAGTAATCTCTGCAGCGGATTCGCTGCAAGATCACTTTTATCGGCAGCTGGAAAGGGCCCTCTGCCGCTCACCAGAGCGATCGGCAGCAGCGGAGGTGATCAGATCCCCTCTTCCTTGCTGTGTATAAAAAATGAGGGGAAGATAGCCCCCATCGGTCTGTCACACCTGCAATGGTATGGAAAGTATTGCAACGACTGCCGTTTTATTCTCTATGGTGTTAGAAAAAAATGTATAATGTTTAAGGACTCTTAAGTAATTTTCTAACAAAACTGTTTTTAACTTGTAAACAAACGCCAAAAAAAGGCTCAGTTCTTAAGTGGTTAAACGGGTAACTGATGTGCTTTACATTTCCCCCTATAGGGAAGTGGGAGTGTCCATGGCATCACTGCGACGTCTGTGGAAAAGCTTCTATCACCTTCTGCTGCCTGTGCCCCAATTCCTTTTGCAAAAGCCACCATGAGGACAAACAGTTTAGGCGGACAAGGGGTGGCAAGCTGTGCTGCCTGGAGCATGACCAGCACGAGTTCAATGAAGTCCAAGCTGCTGAAAACAAAGCTAAAGAGCACTCAAAAGCCAAGTCAGAAGACTAGATAAACACAAAGGACTGCAACACTATTGTAAATATATATACCTATTTGTGAATAAATTGTATGATGCCCTTAATTCAATGCTGTACAGCTAGCTCACCTCCTTCTGATTCAGGACACAATGTACCCACTGAGCCAACCTCTGCAGCCTAGGCTGCATCTGCACTGAATGCAAAGCTGTATTTACTGCAGCTCCATAACCTGTCGGACAAACACCTTACACAGCATTACCGCTATAGCCTTATTAGTGGCTTGATATTGGAGAGGCTCTCGTATTGGTTTAAGACTGGAGCTGCTTGAGGTACACCTATTGAGCAGGTATTGAAGAGAACTTGTCGCCCATATACAGTGGAGGTGGTCATTTAGTAAGCAAAGTTCACATTCATTTTCTTGATTACTTGGCATCTAAACATGATAGGGCATAGACTAAATGTATGTCCCAGTAAAGGATGCCTGTTGCTGCATTTGTTGCCTTCCAGAGCAGTTGTTGTAGAGAATCGTCCACTGCAAAAAAAGGCTCCCTTTGGCCTTGTGACTGATGCAACAGATTTCAGCACATTTTAGTGAAGGGCTTGCCTGACTTTAATGTCAATTGTAGCTATTTGAGTGAATGGAGAGGCTTTATTCTATAAAGCATGTCCCAGTGCACTATATAGCTGCCCACTTTAACTTGTGTGCAGCATTGTTGGAACCAGCCAATGAAGCGACAGGTTGTGTGTTTTAAAGTGTTGCACCACCACACAAAATAGCTGCCAATTTTTACAGTTTCTTGTTTCAGATTGGTTTTGCTTGTTACCAGTAAATAGAATTTTTAGTCAAAGCAATATGGTTGCCACCGCTGTTTTGGTTGACAGTTCCCGTTAAAGTGTTTTTTTTTTTTTTTTTTTTTTTTTTTGTTTTTTTATTACAAGACACTATTTAGCTCCATCTTGGCAATACTTATATATTTTTAGCGTATTTTTATAGTCCAGACAAGAATTTGTATAATCCTTTTAACAGAATATAGGTACATTTAACACAATATTGTTTTTCATAGTGTTTTCTTTTATCTGAGGCTTTTGCTGCAAATGTCAGTAGTGCTACAAGCGCTGCTTTCACCCGGCCCAACGACCTGTCCTATTAACAGGATAGAACATGTGGCTACGTTTTTTGTTTTAACACCGTGAAAGATTTTATATATGACTGTTAACTGTGGGAACTTTTTTTTTTTTTTTTTTTTTCGTTCTGTGATTGTTTTACAAATGTACAGTTGCTACCTCACCTGGGTAATATTGTGGTTCCCAACCTGAACATTTTATTGCGTTTTTTTTTGAGAGGGGAGGGGGGACTTCCCCAAGTGGGGTGGGTTTGTAAATCCCTGTGCCTGGGTTCCACTTTTTCTATTTAAATCACTCAGTCAAAGGCAACTTTATTTTTGTATTGATGTCAGAAGGCTGGATGGTCTGTCAGTTCGTATATTTCTTAAATAATTCAGTGCAGAAACTTCCGTGCCTGGGTAGCCAGCTTTTGCCACCTGCCATGACCACCACTCCCTGGACTAGATTCTTCATTTATTTATTTCATCGTAGAGAAAGGGGCCACGTAACTTTTTAATGTTCCTGTTTGGGAGTATGCTGGAAGACTCGTATTGGGGCGTCAAGCCAAACCTAGGCAGACAGTTACCCAAGAGGTCTCGCTTTTCTCTGTGGGTGGCTTGGCCACTAAAGATGCCGATATAGTGCAGAAGACCATAGAGGCAGTGCAGGCCATCTGCTGGCCTTGGTAGTCAGGGCAGCCCAGTGGTGGCAGTCGCTGGTATAGGAGTAAAATTAGCTTGACCATTTTACTAGCCTGTGTTTGGGCAACTGAAACAGATGAAGTCTTAAAAATTACAGATGCCAGTCTGTGCTCAGTTTCCTCTGAATCTTCTTTCTTCATTAGGTGTTATACTCTCAGAAGTTTACAGGAAATCTCCAGCACTCAAACGCCTGTAAGCCAGCAAGTCCCCAGGGTTCCCAGCGAAAGGAGATCTATTTTTATTTTTTTTATTTATATACTTCATCCCACTCAGCGGAGTACACATTTAAAATACAGGTGGTATTTGTCTTAGCCAATGGCCTCATCTCAGAGTTCAGATGATGATGGTGTCATGGAAATGTGGCTCTTGTAGAGGCCACATCATGTTTCTTCTGTCAACTTTTTATTATATATATATTTTGTGTTTTGTATGTTAAGGCCATGTTTTAACCTGGGAATTCTGCACAATGCTTTCAGCCCAGGCCTCCCTCATCTTCTGTAAGTTGATAAGCAATGAATGTGGGCTTAGTAGAATCTATGTGGGAGAGCAGTGTCAGTGAGTATATAACATGTGCCATATTTTGTAACACTTTTCTTGAATTTAGATTTTGTGAAATACAGCCATTTAAAACAATTTAGGGCCTTCAAGGGTGACTCCATTAACTTTTTTTTTTTTTTTTTTTTTTTTTTTTTTTTTTTTTTTTTTTGTACCCAAACTTCAAAAGTGTGAACTCTGGAATGGTCACAGTTAGTTTTTGATCTAGCTGCTGCTTCTTATGTCTGAGATCGAAAAGGAGACTTGTTAACTCTCCAAAGCTTTAAAAAAAATAAATTGTCATTTTTAGAAAGAGGTCAGCAGTGACTGGCTTTACACTAGCTTTTGGTTAAGTATGCAATCAACATTATTCTACTTCACTAGCTCCTTGCTTGTTCAGGGTACTGATTTCCGGTCCACTTCAATGCAGATTGTCAAAGACTTGTACTTTCCTTTCGCTCCCCCGCTACTCTGTTCAGCAGCTTGGAGAAAAAAAGGGAAAGCCCTGTGTAAGCTACAAGATATTGGAGTTATTGTTTACACAATGCTTATTTAGCCTTTTGTGACAATTAGTCCAGCACCATAAGTATGAGCTATTTTTCTTTTGGCGCCTATTGCTTAACTGAGTGGTGGTGGTGGCGGAGTGAAAGAAAAGTGTATATGCTGCTGTGGGGAGTGGTGGGTGAGTTGCTTTGCCCTAAGTGTGCCAAGAGCACGGCTTTTCTATAAGTGCATACAAGCTTGTCTTAATATTAGAAAATGACTTCTATGACAAGTGATTTCCATTTAAACATTAAAGTTGGCTTTTCTGGAGTTCAGCCCAGTAGTTGCCCATAGTTTGCTAAATGATGATTTTTAAAGACTTCTTAAAGCAGTAGTAAAGCCCGCTTTTGTGATTATATTTTTATTACCTACAGGTATGCCTCTAATGAGGCTTAACTTTTAAGTAAAATGACTATCTCCTAAACAAACACTGTTTAGGAAATATTCACCCTGAGTGCAGCCAGTGACATCACCAGCGCATGCGCTTTGAAGGTTCGGCATGATTTGCCAGAACTTCAGAGCTTCGTGCCGGAGCCAAGGGCTCCAGCGTAAATGCGCATGAATAAAGTCCTTGCGGCTCTGGCCAATCATACAGCTGGAGCGTGCGAACCTGGAGGAAAAACTGGGGGAATATGAAGATGTCAGCCCTCTCAGTGGTGACAGTGCAGCGCTGGAGCGCTTGGTTCTAAGGTAAGCGTTTCATAATGTGCCAAGTATGTAATGCATACTAGTACATTATACCATTGTCTGTCTTACAGGTTTTTTTTTTTTTTTTTTTTAAACCAGCTGCGGTTTACAACCGCTTTCAAATCACATCAAGCATTCCTGTGAAGGTCTGATTTGGCTCTCGTGGCCTGGAGCGGAAGAGTGCTTAGCTTAGGCTTACAAAAAACAGCTTGACGCTTTTTATTTTTGTTTTTTTTGTAAATGCCTCCTATGTGTTCTTTAGACTAACACTGTAAAGCTAAAAATTAAAAGCAGTTTAGTTTTTATTTCGTTTTTCAGCTGAGAGGAGACCATGTTAACCATGAGTCTCGGGCATGTTAGTTTGTGAAAAGGAAGCCAGGAAATAATGATGCTTATCAACACAGTTTTGTGGAGAACGCGAGCAAGCTTCGTGCAGAGTTTTATACAAGCCTCCAAAGCACAGATCTGAGTGTTGTACACAATTTTCACAGTGGAGAAGGCTGCTGTCTCAGGATTTTGTATTATGCCATGGACTGTACCAGGGAATCATTCACCCAGCAGTGTGTGTAAAAGACACCAGAGCCAACTTTATGGCCCAGAAACAAAATTGGGTCTGCAGTGGCAGGGATACCTTACAAATGTTGCTCATGTTGTCTTCTGCCAAAAATCGTTTTGTGTAATGTCTCATTGACTACAAGTTTACTTCATTGTAATGTCACCTGTCATATTGTGGTTAGCTCCCTGTCGAGCATTCTGATTTTGATATTGAATTTCTGATATTCATTTTTAAAGGTTTTGTAAAGGAAAAAGTATAGTTTTGTACTGTAGAGACTGATTGCTGAAGAATGATTCTTGCATTATGGTATACATCATATATCTCTGAAAAGTGTTACCTTTATCGCATTGTTTTCCATACTGAAGCTTTTGGCCTGGGCTCCCAAAATCCTTTCCTATTTGTTTTTTATTTTTTTAAGTTAAAGTAAATGTTCTCTAAAGAGGTTCTACAATGAACAGTGATTTTAAATACGCACTTTATTATTTTCTAATGCCATTTTAATTTTATCATTACTCCAACTTGAAACATCATACAAAGTTTATCTTTTTTTTTTTTCACACCGGAATAGAAATTTTTTGGTTACCCAACTGTTGTGTGCCTCTTTTTTTGTTTTCCCCCCCACTTTGGGGGGGCAAATGCAGTACAAATGTGGTGCAATTACTGAAAAATGTATCTGAAGGCTGGGTTTGAACTAGTGTGAATTGGATGTGGGTTTCCACACATCCAATTCGCATGACAGGAGACTGTTACCAGCTGTCAATGGAGCCAGTTCACTCATCTCTGGAGTGGCTTGCACAGGAGTCCTGTGCATCTCTGGCTCTGTTTCAGGTCTGAATTCAGGCAAAAATTTGGCCCTGATTTGTCCCTGAAATGGAGAACAGGGATGCACCGGATCCCTGCTGTGAGCCGCGCCCACATTAAGTGTGAACCCAGCCTTAAGCATGATCAAACATAGTTTTCAGTTTTTTGTAAGTTGGTGCCTGTCAAATTACTATGCAAGGACACAGCCCTGACCAGAAATGTGGAACAATAGCAAGTGTGTGTAATAAGCAGATATGTCTGATTCGAATTGTTTTTGTACATGGAAGCAAAGTAAAAGCTAGCTTTTTAATGTGTACAGTCACGTCCATAAATATTGGGACATTGACACAGTTTGAATCTTTTTGGCTCTATACACCACCGCAATGGATTTGAAATGAAACAAACACGATGCTTTAACTGTAGATGTTAAGCTTTAATTTCATGGTATTTAGATCCAAATCAGGTGAACAGTGTAGGAATTACAACAGTTTGTATACAGTATGTGCCTCCCACTTTTTAAGGGACCAAAAGTAATGGGACAATTGGCTGCTCAGCTTTTCCGTGGCCATGTGTGTTATTTCCTCATTGTCCCATTTACAAGTAGCAGATAAAAGGTCCAGAGTTCATTTAAAGTGTGCTATTCGCATTTGGAGCCTTTTGCTTTCAACTCTCAATATGAGATCCACAGAGCTGTCACTATCAGTGAAGCAAGCCATCAATAGGCTGAAAAAACACATCCATCGGAGAGATGGCAAAAACATTAGGTGTGCACAAATCAACTCTTTGGAACATCCTTAAAAAGAGAGCTCACACTGGTGAGCTGAGCAACACCAAAGGACCTGGAAGACCACAGAAAACAACTGGTGGATGACCGAAGAATTCTTTCTCTGGTGAAGAAATCACCCTTCACAACAGTTGGCCAGATCAAGTACACTCTCCAGGAGGTAGGTGTATGTGTGTCAAAGTCAACAATCAAGAGAAGACTTCACCAGAGTGAATACAGAGGGTTCACCACAAGATGTAAACCAATGGTGCGCCTCAAAAACAGGAAAGCCAGATTAGTTTGCCAAATATCTAAAGCCTTCACAGTTGGAACAACATCCTATGGCAGATGAGACCCAAGATCAACTTGTACCAGAGTGATGGGAAGAGAAGAGCAACTGCTCGCGATCCAAAGCATACCACCTCATCAGTGAAGCATGGTGGTGTTGGTAATGTCATGGCGTTCTCTTGTATTTATTGATGATGTGACTGTCAGAAGCAGCAGGATGAATTTGGAAGTGTTTTGGCCAATATCTGCTCACATTCAGCAAAATGCATCAGAACTCATTGGAGCTCAAGCTTCACAGTGCAGATGGACAATGACCCGAAGCATACTGCGAAAGCAACCAGAGTTTAAGGGAAAGAAGTGGAATGTTATGCAATAGCCTAGTCAAAAACATGACCTGAATCTGATTGAGCATGCATTTCACTTGCTGAAGACAAAACAGAAGGGAAAAATGACCCAGGAACAAGCAGAAACTGAAGACAGTTAGTAGAGGCCTGGCAGAGCATCACCAGGGATGAAACCCAGCGTCTGGTGAGGTCTATGCGTTCCAGACTTCAGGCTGTAATTGACTGTAAAGGATTTGCAACCAAGTATTAAAAAGTGAAAGTTTGGATGATTGTTCATCTGTCCCATTACTTTCCGTCCCTTTGTATATGTGCCTCCCACTTTTTAAAAACTGTTGTAATTCATACAGCGTTCACCTAATTTGGATGTAAATACCCTCAAATTAAAGCTGAAAGTCTGCAGTTAAAGCATATCTTGTTAGTTTCATTTCAAATCCAATATTTATGGACCTGACTGCACACATTAAAAAGCTAGCTTTTACTTTGCGATTCTAATTGTTTTTGTACATGGAAGCAGACACATCTGCTTATTACACACACTTGCTATTGTTCCACATTTCTGGTCAGGGCTGTCTCCTTGCATAGTAAATTGACCGGGGTACTGATAGCACTAAACCACTAGAAGAAGCACCAACTTATAAAACAGAAAACTAAGTTGGATCATGCTTAAGGCTGGGTTCACACTTAATGTGGGTGTGGCTCACAGCAGGGGTCTGCAGTTAAAGCACATCTTGTTCATTTCATTTCAAATCCATTGTGGTGTATAGAGCCAAAAATATTAGAATTGTGTTGATCCCAATGTTTATGGACCTGACTGTATGTAATTCTGAACACTTAACTTTTCTTATTTGGGCCTTTTTTGAAAGCAGGTTCTTATGTCTGATATGTGCAAAAAAAGCTGTTGATCTAGGAGAGCCCTCCTCCAAGTGTTCGTCTTGGACTACCAAATAATTAGCCTTTATATGGTGGGGATTGGTTAGGTAGTTTAAGATTTGACCTTGGGCAGGGCTGTGGACTGGTAACCTCTACAGCATTTGTGTGAACTGAGCAAAGTACTGAATTGTCTACCATAAATGCACTTTCTGTATATATTGCAGAGATGTACCACGTGTGGTGTTTTACACGTTTTTAAAAAGTATTGTGTTGGTGAAATAGTTTATGCTAAGGACACCTGTCGAGAGGCAAATATTTTATACCTAAAGTGCCATCTTCTGTATAATCCCTTTCCCTCTCTGCTAGCCTGAGTTCTTTGCTAGTGTCCTTTTGGGTAATGGACGGCCTCTTTACTGAGACTATACAAATATATGTATAGTAGCCAATGACTTTCAGAGAGACGTATAGAAGCAAGAACACTGCATATTAAAAAAAAATAAATAAAAAAAAATAAATAAATAAATAAACATTTCATGTAAAATCCAGACCACACAAGAAACACACAGTGCTAAATTTTGGGGTTCACATTGTTGTTTAGATCCAAAATAATCCACATGTAGATGCAATGTGTTTCAATATCATAAACGCACAATCAAAAAGTAAAATATTTATACCAGCATGATGAAACTCACAATTCTCTTGATAAAAACAGATTCACTGGAATTAACAGCTGTATAGCATCTTTTGCTGGTGGGCTGTAGAGGGTTCTTAAGCCCCCGTACATACTATCAGTTTTTCTGCTGATTATTATTTTTATTTTTTTTCCTTCAGATTTACTAAAACCATATGATGAGGTCAAACCTTTAGGAGTTTCAATTTTGTATGTAATCAGGCTGTCCCTTGCACTACATGCTTTTGGTAAATCTGAAGGAAAGATTCGGCAGAAAATCTTTAGTGTGTATGGGGCTTTATTTACAGTTGCAAGCAAAAGCTCAGCATGGAAACAGCCAGGTTGGCTTACTTATACATTTGTATCATCAAAGCCACACTGTTGCCAAAAGTATTGGGATGCCTGGCTTTAATGGCATCCCAGTCTTGGTCATTAGGGTTCAATATTGAGTTGGCTCACCCTTTGCAGCTATAACAGCTTCAACTATTCTGGAAATGGTTTAGGTGTGTGTCTTTGGGAATGTTTGTCTCTTCCAGAAGAGCATTTGGGAGGTCAGGTACTGATGTTGTACAAGAAGGCCTGGCTTCAAGTCTCCACTCTAATTCATCCCAAAGGTGTTCTATGGGGTTGAGGTCAGGATGCTGGAGGCTAGTCAAGTTCCTCTAATCCAAACCCACTCATCCATGTCTTTACAGACCCTGCTTCGTGCACTGGTGTGCAGTCATGTTGGAACAGGAAGGGGCCATTCCCAAACTGATCCCACAATGTTGGGAGCATAAAATTGTCCAAAATGTCTTGGTATGCTGATGCCTTAAAGAGGAAGTAAAGGCTATTTAAAAAAAATGCAATCTGCAAGGCAAAGGCATAATGAGCTAGTATGCATAGCATATGAGCTCATTATGAATAACTTGCTTGAGAACGAAGCCCCCTCGGTCTTCGCCGCAGCCATGTATCCCTGAGTGACTTCCGGGTCTCTTTGCTCCGGCGCTGTGATTTGCCAGAGCTGCGATGACGTCACTCCCGCGCATGTGCACGGGAGCTGACACGCGTGGCATATCGCAGTGATCTGCGGCCTGCTCAGTGCACCGCGGTGCCTGTCTTGTAAATATCGCCTAAACCGTGTAGGTTTAGGAGATATTTCTTGGACCTACAGGTTAGGCTTACCTGTAAGTCAAAGTGGTTTGTAAGGGTTTATAACCACTTTAAGAGTTCCCTTCCCTGGAATGAAGAGAGCCAAGCTCAAGCCCTGAAAAACAACACCACACCAAAATCCCGCCTCCACCAAATGATTTGCATGTGGTTAGGGCTGTACAAGTCTACCTTGCAGCCACATCCTTGTGAAAGTTGCCTGAAGTCTGCCTTTAGATCCACAAAGTGGATTAGGCAAATCTTTACTTAGCTGTATGCCTTGAAAAGTAGGGTTCCTTCCTATCCTGGGGAGGTCCACTCTACCAGAAGTTTCTGAGCCTTTCAATGTTGCGTTATGACATCACAGCCAGGCTGCTGGCAGTAAACAAGGTCGGGCCAGGTTATTTTCCAGCCTGGAGGAGAGATGTGGGGGGGTCTTATAGACCCCAGATATCTTTATAGAGAAGACCTGTCACACGCTATTCCTATTACAAGGGATGTTTACATTTCTTGTAATGGGAATACAATTCTCATTAAAAATTCAAGGCTGGATCAAAATTGTCATTCTCCAGCAATGGGCCCGTTTAAATCTACCTGGCCTGCTGCAGTGCATTAGTGCAACCCAAAGCACACAACACACCAACAATTCTGCATACAACAGCACAATGCAGGTGCCCTAAGGAGATGTGTTGGGGTGCAATTTTGAACCTGTAGTTATAAATTTCTTATAGTGCTCATACACTGGCCATGTTATTAGGTACACCTGTTCAATTGTTTGGTCACACAAATTGCTAATCAGCCAATCACATGGCAGCCACTCAATTCATTTAGACATTTAGATGTGGGGAAGACGACATACTAAAGCTCAAACTAGGTATGAGAAAGGGTATTTAAGTGACTTTGAACATGACAGGGTTGTTGGTGCCAGACAGGCTGGGCATGTCAAAAAATGCTGCTGTTCTGGGCTTTTCACGTACAACCATCTCTAGAGTTTACAGAGAATGCTCCGACAAAGAGAAAATATCCAGTGAGTGGCAGTTGTGTGGATGAAAATGCCTCGTTGATGTCAGAGGAAAATGGGTAGACTTGTTTGAGATGATAGAAAGGCAACAGTAACTAAAAAAAAAAATACTCGTTACAACCAAGGTACGCAGCATACACCCTTGAACCAGATGGGCTACAGCTGCATAAGCCTACACCAGGTGCCACTCTGGTCAGCTAAGAACAGGAAACTAAGGCTACAATTTGCACAGGCTTACCAAAATTGGACAATAGAAGATTTGAAAGACAGTGCCTGGTCTGATAAGTCTTGATTTTAGCTGCGACATTCAGATGCTAGGTTCAGAATTTGGTGTAAATATGGTTCCATCCTGTCTTGTATCAACAGTTCAGGCTGGTGGCGTAATGGTGTGGGGGATATTTTCTTGGCGCACTTAGTACCAATTGTTCATTGTTTAAATACCAAGGGCTACTCGAGTATTGTTGCTAACCATGTCTATCCCTTTAGGACTAGTGTACCCATCTTCTGATGGCTCCTTCCAGCAGGATAATGCACCATGTCACAAAGCTCAGATCATCTCACCACTGGTTTCTTGAACATCACAATGAGATCACTGTACTCCAATGGCCTCCACAGTCACCAGATCTCATCCAATATGTCACCTTTGAGATGTGGTGGAAGATTTGCATCATTGATGTGCAGCCAACAAATCTGCAACTGCGTGGTGCTATCATATCACTATGGACCAAAATCTCTGAGGAATGTCTCCAACACCTTGTTGAATATATGCCATGAAGAATTAAGGCAGTTCAGAGGAAAAAAAGGGGGTCC
The DNA here is from genome assembly GCF_037356315.1 of Lithobates pipiens. Lineage (NCBI taxonomy): Eukaryota > Metazoa > Chordata > Amphibia > Anura > Ranidae > Lithobates > Lithobates pipiens. The sequence goes on along the minus strand of NW_027507718.1, from coordinate 475,073,256 downwards.
AACCTGGTACTAGCAAGGCATACCTAATAAAGTAGCCAGTATGTGTATATGGCATGGTCCATAATTTGGAGCACATAAAGTAAAACCAAAGGCAAAACTTTTTTTTTTTTTTTTAAAGTTTTAAATAGAGTGGACAAGGATTAGAACACCTGTCAGGTTTTTATGTCTGTCTCTGCTCCCCCAGGGAAATTTACCCTCTCTATTTGTCCTAGTGATTGAAGAGTGGAAGGGAAAAATATTCTCTGCCCTCCTGTTTTAGCTACAGGACCGGTAGTGAAGGATACCCACCCCCAGAAAAAAGAGGTTATGCTTACTGTATCCAAAATGGTAAAAAACAATTGTACAGTATCACAAACTGAGTACACCCCTCACAAATATTTTATTATATCTTTTCATGTGACAACACTGAAGAAGTGACTCTTTGCTACAATGTAAAGTAGTGAGTGTACAGATTGTATAACAGTGTAAATTTGCTGTCCCCTCAAAATAACACAGTCATTAATGTCTAAACTGCTGGCAACAAAAGTGAGTACACCTCTAAGTGAAAATGTCTGAATTTGGCCCTAAGTGCCTATTTTGTGTGGATACCATTATTTTCCAGCACTCCCTTAACCCTCTTGGGCATGGAGTTCCCCAGACCTTCACAAGTTGCCACTGGAGTCCTATTCCACTCCTCCATGAAGATATCACTGAGCTGGTGGATGTTAGAAACCTTGCACTCCTCTACCTTCCATTTGAGTATGCTCATTAGGGTTTAGGTCTGAAGACCTGCTTGGCCAGTCCATCACCTTTACCCTCTTCTTTAGCAAGGCAGTGTTCACCTTGGAGGTGTGTTTGGTGTCGTTATGTTGGAATACTGCCCTGCTGCCCAGTCTCTGTTTCAGTACATGTTGGCATTAATGGTTCCCTCAATGAACTGTAGCTCCCCAGTGCCAGCAGCACTCATGCAGCCCCAAACCATGACACTTAATGCTTGACTGTAGCCACACCATGGGACATGGTTCCAGTAATCCATGTCCTTAGTCTGCTCGTCTTTAGCAAACTGTTTGCAGGCTTTCTTGCGCATCATCTTTAGAAGAGGTTTCCTTCTGGGAAGACAGCCATGCAGACAAATTTGATGCAGCGTATGGTCTGAGCACTGACAGGCCGACCCACCCCACCCTCTGCAGCAATCATATGTGTATTTCCCAAAGACAACCTCCAGCTACGACGCTGAGCACATGCACTCAACTTCTTTGGTCGACCATGGCGAGGCCTGTTTTGTTAAACCACTGTATGGTCTTTGCAAAATTCTTATAGCCTAGGCTAGTACTGGTGAAAAGTGGCACCCCAGATGTTTTGGGACTACATTTCCCATGATGCTCAACTATACTGCAGAGTTTATGAGTATTTATCATGGGGAAATGTAGTTCCAAAACATCTAGGGTGTCACAGTTTGCCAGCACTAGCCTAGGCTATCTTTATGTAGAGCAACAATTCCTTTTTTCAGCTCCTCAGCGAGTTCTTTGCCATGTTGAACTCCCAGCGACCAGTATGATAGAGTGAAAGCGATAACACCAAATTTAAAGTGGGATTCCGCTCTTTTTTTATTTTTTTCTTACCTGTCTCACTGGTGGGTGAGTGCTAGCTTCGATTGGCATCCACGTCCGGCGTTTATTTGACCCCCGGCGCGACGAATCTTTTCTTCAGGATGACTTATAAAAACCTACTCTGGCATTTTCCATTTTAACTGTGGGCGTCTGAAGCCCACAGGCATTTACTTCCTGGTATATGATGACGTCTGGCTCCCAGCATGCTCCGCTCCATCTTGCACATGCTCAGTGAGAGCAGTGACAAGGAAAGAAAAACTCCAGGAAGTTCCCGCCCCGTTGTCAAGGCAACGAAAACCACACAGCACAGAGAACAAAGAATGAATGAAAACAAACCCACAGAAGCAATCACTTGTTTGCTTGCTACCTCGTGTGTAATGGCAGATACAGCTGCCTGCCCACTTTAAAAATGGCAAATTCGTACACGCCCTCGTCACGTGACCGGCGTCCGAACGAAATCTCGCGAAATTTCGCAATTTCAATGTCCCCCATGGATTCTTGGGAAATTTCCCAGGGACCATTGCGAGGACGATAGCCACCCCTACTCCCACGGGAGGAGAACCCGGAAGTCAGCTGAAACATCAGAAATAAAAGGTAAGTAAATAATATTTTTTTTTTTCAGGGTTCGTTTAGGTAAGTATGCTAACTGTTGATTTTAATAACATGAACTTTCATTTTTAGGTACCAAACCACTTTAACACACCTGCTCCCCATTCATGCCTGAAACCTTGTAACACCAACCAGTCACATGACACTGGGGAGGGAAAAATGGTAATTTGGACATTTGCACTTAGGCGTGTACTCACTTTTGTTGCCAGTGGTTTAGACATTAAAGGTTGTGTGTTAGCCTTTATGTACACGGGATGTTTTTTTTTTTTTTTTTTTGTTTTTGTTTTTGTTTTTTTTTGCAAACTCCCCTGAAAGATTTAACTTGACAGTAACCCACGTTTAAAACGTCCATTATGCCGCGTTTAGCAGTGTTTACAGTTTTTAATTTTTGTCTATTAAAAAAAAAAAACACGAGTTACTGCGTTTAGAAGCACTTGGTGCTTGAAATGACTGTAAACTCCACTTCTGAATGCTTTTTTGCATTCCAAAAAATGCCTCTAAACTCAACTGCCTAGAAAGTACTGTGTACATGTACTGCTAACAGAGGAGAGTTCAGGGGCAGTTGAAAAAAAACTCCCAACTGCTCCTAAGTCCCCTTTCACACTGGGGCAGTTTTCAGGCAATACGGCACTAAAAATAGCGCCTGAAAAAAACAGGCCCCTTTAACTCCAGTGTAAAAGCTGGAGGGCTTTCACACTGGAGCGGTGCGCTAGCAGGACGTTGAAAAAAAAGTCCTGCTAGCCGCATCTTTGGAGTGGTGAAAGGAGCGGTGTATTCACCATTCCTGAACCGCTCCTACCCATTGAAATCAATGGAGCAGCGTGGCGGTTTTAACCCTTTTTCGGCTGCTAGCAGGGCTTAAAACCGCCCCACTAGCAGCCACAGACCGCAAATAGCTTTACCGCCGACGCCCACACCGCCCCAGTATGAAAGGGGCCTAAACGTCCGTTTACCAGCAGTAGTGTACATGAGGCCTTAGGCCCCATGTACACTGCTGCTAAGCACATGTTCAGAGGCAGTTGAACTCATTCAATGTTAATTTAAATATCTTATGTGACCATGTACACAGTTTCCGTTACAGTGATTTTTAGGCAGTTACGTTTAACAGCACTTCTTTGAAGGCAAAAAAAATTTTTGCAAACGCCAAAGATTTCCACATTCAAACACAGCTAAATGCGGTATCGTTTATAATTGTTTTTAGAGGTGCCCAATTTTTCGGACATTAAAACACAAAAAAATGGTAGAAAATTATAAAACAAAAAAAAATAAGTTAAAAACTGGTAATTACTTGCAATGATTCATACACCATATATAGCCCTTTATCCAATCCAATACACAACCAGCAATGTTGTTTTACAAAGTATAATTGTAATTTGACCCATATGTTGTTAGATATGAATAAGATGACCCCCACCGTTGAGCCTGACCACCAACGTGATCAAACATAGGTTTTATGAAATTTGACAGTCACCAACAGGCGTTCCTCTCTGGCGGTACACTCTTCCTCATGTTCGTGTCCAAGCGTGTCAGACTGGGCCGGACCTTTTCTAGTAGAATTTCAAATGAGGCAATGGACATGCATGTAAAAATTTATCGAGGTAGGTATGCTGCTGTACGTACATGTTGGTAAAATATCCTACTGACGTGCTGCATGATCAATGGATGGGTCCAGTAGCGATTAACTCTGGTCATGGCACGCAATTTTCGGTGTTGTTCTAGCCTCATCAAGAGCAATGGCAGGAGCATTTCCTAACATACGCTCATTATGGGATCCATTGTTAAAAAAAAAAAAAAAAGCACAGAAATGGGGACTAATACAAGGGCACTGCTGCTCTCTCTGGTCTCACAAAATGGCTGAAATAGTTAAAACCTTTTTTTGAGCTTGGGGAGGGTCTATGATATTATCCTTACTAAATGCTTCTAGACGCAAGCGTGGCTAAATGGGCTTTTCTAAATGCCGGTTTCAAGCTTTAAAAAAAAAAACGTACAGGGGACTTTGCCTCAGCGTCCCATGTACATGGAGCCTAAGGCTTTGCTTAGAAGAACAATTTGAGATGGATCCAAACATTGCATAATACTTTCGAGCAGCCATTATACTCACATGTACAACCTCATCAGCAGGTGCTTGGCAAGGCTTTGACCAGCATGCCACATACCACCAGTATGAATATAACCTTGAGGCATCCAAAAAAAGAAAAAAAAAAAGCTGCCTTAACCCCTTGCCAACCAGCGCACGGCCATGTACGTAAGCACAATGGCACGTGCCTGTAAGTCCCCTTTAAGATGCAGTTTAGTAGGCATACCCGTGCCCACAAACTTGTTATGCGCTGGGAGCCAACGATCGTGACATGGAGCGATGCCTATGTAAACAAGGCATTACCCTGTTCTGCCTAGCAACATAGCCTGTATCTACTGCTTTCCTGTCATCAGTAGCAGTGATCTGTGTCATGTTGTAGTGAGCCCATCACGCCCTAGGACACACTTAATGCCTTGATCACCTCTAGTGTTTAACCCCTTCCCTGTCAGTGTCATCTACACAGTATTCAGTGCATTTTTATAGCACTAATCGCTGTATAAATGTCACTGGTCCCAAAAAAGTGTCTGATGTGTCCGCCGCAATCACGATAAAAATTGCAAGATCGCCACCATTACTAAAAAAAAAAATGAATTTATAATAAAAATGCCATAAATCCCTCTCTTTCGTAGACGCTTTAACTGTTGCACAAACCAAATAAATATACGCTTATTGCGATTTTTTTTTTTTTTTAACCAAAAATATGTAGAAGAATCCATATCAGTCTAAACTGAGAAAGAAATGTGTTTTTTTAGGGATATTTATTATAGCAAAAAAATATTGCTTTCTTCAAAATTGTCACTCTTTTTTTGTTTATAGAGCAAAAATAGGTTGATGAATTTGATACTCTACACCTACAAACAAGTGGTTTACAATTTAACCACTTGAATACCATATATAATATATATATATATATATATTTATATATTTTTTTTTTTTAGCAGAGACCCTAGGGAATAAAATGGCGATCATTGCAATTTTTTGTCACACGGTATTTGCACAGCGGTTTTTTTCAAACGCAATTTTTGGGGAATTTTCTTTTTGAAGAAATTAAAAAAGTAATAGAAACAATATATACCCCAATTTCTTTTTAGAGTATGAAAGATAATGTTACACCACGTCCACAGTTTCACAGCAATGTAATGCTTGCAGAATGGCAAAAAACTATGGTCAAAAAGACCCCAAATCTCTTTACCTTAAAAAGCAAAATGGTCAAACAATAAAAAAAATGTTTTGATCTTTTGCTTTAAAAAAAAAAAAACGGGTTTACTTTCACCCTGGATCGAAAGTAACATTGTGATGTCACTCCAGTCTTCCAAGGCCATAGAGTCCATCAAATTGAATGTGCAACCAGCCGGCGGCACTGAGAGAGATATCACTGCTCCAGGGAGGTCAAGCGATAGTAGAAAACCTTCTCATCCAGCTTGGAAGCCCAGATGCCGGCAATGCATACAGCAATCAAGAAGAGGAAGATCTGGACAGTCGCTCCCAAAAAATGTTTTTTTTGCCTTTTATTCAAAAATTCTGTGTCAACAGCCGGCGACGCTGTCAGATCATGTCTCGGGCGAATCCGTAAGCTTGAGAGAACTCCCTCCAAAAGAAAAACTAGCCCCCGGCTTAAAAAACAAAACACAATACCTGGGTTATGGATGATATCTTCAGCCATAATCCCGGTAAACCACTTTCAAACCACAAGGTATATATACATATTGTGGTCACCAAGTGGTTTAGATTACCATTGAGGTCCGTAACGTAAAAGTGGAACTCCGGCCAAACCTTTTGTCCAGGTTTTGCCAGAATAGTTAAGGGTTAGAAGATCAGTCTGCTTTTTGGTTTCTCTGTGTGCCCACTGGGGCGATTTCCCCATACAGCAGGGAATGGGTGGTAGTCCCACCTTTTGTCTTGGCAACAGCCTACAATAGGACATATATCACAATATAAAAGGGGGGGGGGGGGGGGTACAGGCAGGAATAAAAATTGTGACAAAGTTTTTGACCCAGAATGTCCAAGTGAAATAAGTTACAAATAGGAACACAAAGCGAAATAGTTTTTTGCTCATTTTTCCTGTTACACAGATGACTTGCACAATTGTTGTGCACAGCAGTTTTACCCATATTGTAATGTGTCAAACATTTTATGAGGTATAACCACATTTATTATTAATAATAAAAAAAAAAAAAAACTTCAGTTCTGCAAAAAAAATTCTATACAATAAAGGCATTGGAAAATCCACTAAGAAGCATCTGCCATATACAAAGCACCAATATTTACATTCTCTACTATACAAGTCTTTACAGGTGCCTGGCTGTACACTATATATAGCTTCAGAACTCTAACAGGAACATTAAATACAGATTATTCACAAACTGTACAGATTTGTTTTCCTTTTCACATTAAGCTACTGTCTTGCCAAAATCGAAGCTGTTCACCATCCAGCGTACACAGGTTCAGCGTCGTAGTCAAAGCCGTATATGGAGCTTGATAAATGTGGCTGTAGTAGGGGAGACTTTGGGGTGAAAGCCGTCATAGGTTGTCTTTGTGCTGCCTTTCTGTTCTTCCTTACCACATAAATCACAGCAAACAACAGCACTGTACAGGAGGAGAAGAAGAGAATAGCAACAATTATTAAAACCATGGCAGTAATGAGAATTACATAACAAATGTACCACCTCCCATAAGTTATTAGGAGTCACCAAGTTCTTCCATGACCAAATAAAGACAGCAGGCCACAGGTAAAATATGCCAATAGGGGTTGGAATCTGTGAAGAACTCTAATTTGTTAGCAGGAGATATAAGGATTATTGTATTATCAAGCTGCCATTTCATAGGGACATGCTGAGTAATTCAGGTACATATGGTTATGCTGCCATTTCATAGGGACATGCTGAGTAATTCAGGTACATATGGTTATGCTGCCTTCAGGAGATTGGACAATGGCAAACAAAGCTGTAAAGGTCTAGTATACGTTCCTCCAGCGATTCTGAAGATCTCAACCTGGTTCTGTTTGCTCCATATAAACCTTCCTTTGAACCTGTCAGGGATACTACCGAGTTGGTGGCCTTAACCTGTAAAGATCCCTTTCTTGTGGAACAGAGACAAGGTTATATTGAGCAGCCCTAAATGGTGTACAAACGAATGTATATAAGTGTGATTGAACACACAACAAAAAAATAATACACAATATTAAAAAAAATAAAATGTGATATAATTTACATAGAAGTGCTAAACCCAAGGGGTAAACTGGGTATGTATAGTTCAGACTATACATAGTTCACCCCAATGTCCTATAGCCAGGCAGTCTGCATGAACACAAATGTGTGAATGCAAGCATTCCTGTGAGATGACACCAAACAGGGATAGGGTCTATACAAGGCAATACAAATGGTAGAAACTGGAAATAGTTGTCTGAAGTCTGACCATTCAAGGATAAGAAAATGGGTGCTCTTACCAATAAGGTTGGACACACGTGTTGTACGACAGTGGGTCATTAAGGCCTAAAATCCCAATCAGGTGCTGTGTATGGACGATGATTGGATGGATTCTGTTGAGGGGTCCTCAATTCTCCGTCTCCAGGCTCCAAAGGAGCATACGCTCAAAAGTGGGCGTATCCAGGAGAGGCTCTTTTCATATGAGCCCCTCCCTGAGTAGTAGAGTGCCGGCTCGTATGACGGGCGCTGGTGTTTTCACGTGATCCAACTACGAGGAAGTGGAGACCCGCCATTTGAGACGGTGGTACAAGGATCTGCACCCAGTAGGTCACCAGTGTCACATGATCTATCCAGCGATGGGCGCCTGTATGAACAGCGACCCCGCTGGCGAAGAGATGACACTGAAATAGTGACCCTGGAAGTCAAATTGCGGCGATGTCCAGCTCCTGGAGAGAGGACCGCGGACAAGTACCGAATATCTTGTATGACACGTGTGTCCAACCTTATTGGTAAGAGTACAGATCTTCTTATCCTTGAGTGGTCGGAGTTGATGTGACTTTAGACAACTATTTCCAGTTTCTACCATTTGTTTTGCCTTGTCTAGACCCTATCCCTGTTTGGGGTCATCCCACAGGATACTTGCATTCACACATTTATGTTAATGCAGACTGCCTGGCTATAGGACGTATTGAAGTACATTGCCTTTAGTCTGAACTATACATACCCGGTTTAGCACTTCATGTAAATTATCACATTTTATGTTTTATATTTATATTGTGTATTTTTTGTTGTGTGTTCAGTCACACTTCTACACATTCGTTTGTACACCATTTAGCGCTACACTAATTATCTACTATTCTGTTCAGTCTTTTTTGCTTGAGTGTCAGCTGCTTATCAATTTTCACATTTAATTTTAGCGCAGTGTTTTTCCCCCCTTTTTTCACTTTAAGGTTATATTGAGGCCGAAGGCCTCTTTTCCTCTCAAGGGAACCTTAACCTTCTCTCCCATCTCCATGTCCTGCTCCATAACATCCCAAAGATTTTCCTTTACTGGCTGGGTGATAGCGCTGTTCGAGTTTCTCTTACTGCTACTGCTTTTTTTTAGACAAAATTACTTTTTTCATCATTATGGAGTGTCCTAAATTACAACTTGATACTTGTTCCATTATCCATGATATAAGTGGTTTTGGAAGCTCATCATTCTAGCCTATAGACTTAAGGACAAGGCTCAACCTTCTCTATCAAACTGCACTCCACTAGGATCAGTTAGTGCTTCATGGGCTTTTCAGCATCGAGTATCAGTTTCTTAGATTTGCAACACATTCACCAAGTTTGGATGTTCAGACCTCATTTGATGCAATCTTTGGCCATAAGGTTCTTCAGGATTGCTCTGTGAGCTCTAGTGGGCCGACTTTTTTTTTTTTTTTTTAAGGTGTGCATGAGGCATAACAATCTCTGAGAAGCCTTCCTCCTGGCAGCAGAAAAAATAAATAAAAAAACGGCTGATGCTTGTAAAAGTGCCTAACTCTTTTATCGGTTTAGGCGTTTTTACAGGCATCAAGCGCTTGGGCACAAATTAATTTAGTTGGCCAAAGTAAGATTTTATTCTTGCCATTGAAATGAATTAATGTTCCAGCACTAAAACGCGCCTATAAACATCAAACGTTTTATCTGCCCAAACTCTTCTGCTCCTGGACGCACTGACCCCGTTTTTTTTTCCCCTGCCACTAAAAGCTTATAAAAGCCATAGTGTGCATGGACGCACAGAATAACATGGAGGGGTGTTTTGAAGCAGGGGAAAAAAAAAACGCCCGACATCCCTAAAAGCGGCTGTAAAAACGTCCTGTGTGCTTGAGGCCTTTAGCTCTTGTTTACCCAGGCATGTTCGCATTTATTTGCTCTGTTGCCCACCCCTCAGTCGGACTGCTTTTGGATGCTGGATTGTTTTGATCTACTGTAAAATCCATTTTTGGGGTACAGTAAGGGACACAAATCTCTTTCCTCCGTCCTTATGATCCACTCCCAGGGCCGGAATGGAAATAAAAAAAACAGCCCTGGAAATAATTTCATACCAGCCCTACAGCATAACATCATTATTTTCTTGTTCATTAGAGGGAAAACCATGCAACCAGTGCCCATGAGTGCAGCCTGATCAGTGGCCATCAATGCAGCCTCACCAGTACCCATCAATGCCCATCAGCTAAGCCTCACTAGTGCCCATCAATGGAGCCTGGCCAGTGCCGCCTCACCAGTGCCCATCAATGGAGCCTGGCCAGTGCAGCCTCACCAGTGCCCATCAATGGAGCCTGGCCAGTGCAGCCTCACCAGTGCCCATCAATGGAGCCTGACCAGTGCAGCCTCACCAGTGCCCATCTATGGAGCCTGACCAGTGCAGCCTCACCAGTGCAGCCTCACCAGTGCCCATCTATGGAGCCTGACCAGTGCAGCCTCACCAGTGCGCAGCTATGCAGCCTGACCAGTGCGCAGCTATGCGGCCTGACCAGTGCGCAGCTATGCGGCCTGACCAGTGCGCAGCTATGCGGCCTGACCAGTGCGCAGCTATGCGGCCTGACCCATGCAGCCTCACCAGTGTGCAGCTATGCAGTCTGACCAGTGCCCATCAGTGAGAGAAAAAAAATCCAGCACCTTAATTATTCTGCCATTCAACTTGTGCATGTCACATAGCACTGGCCACAAGCATGAGTTTAGTGGGCGGCGCCACGCCGGATCAAAAGAGGAATCCAGCAGCTGTTCTCCTGCTGTGGAGTGATATGCTCCCAGGCATATCACTCCACAGCCGCAGGAACACATTCAATGGGCAGCGCAGTGATCAGAAGAGGAGCATCGCATCATGGCTGCCACCTCCGCTTCTTTTCAGATAGCAGCAAGAGCCTAACCCAAAGCGGCCCCAGGGCACTGAGGGCAGCCGGCCTACTGAGAAATGTCCCACTATCCCGGTAGGCCAGTCTGGCCCTGTCCACTCCTACCATTGCTCTGCTAAAAAACTGAATATGATGGGAGGAGTTATAATAGACTGTCCTTACAGCTTTGTTTGCTAGTGTCCAATTTTTTGAAGGCAGCAGCCTAACTTCGAGAAAGTTAAGGCATCCTTATACCTGTACCATCAAATCTGATGTGTTCTCTAGGTAAGAACTGAAGCCAGGACCTCAGCGTGTCTACCTCCAAATAGAGCCCCAGTTCAAATAAAACACAGGAACTGATATGGAATGGCAGTTAGACAGGGAGTTTCATTTCTTGATAAAATGAGGTTCAATGGGTTTAAGGTAGAAAGAATTGGGAAAAAATAAGTCACCTCCACAGAAGTAAGGCAGCACTGTATTCCGGCTTACCAGCTGCACAGACGACAAGAAGCGCGATAGTGAGAGGGGCCAGAGCACAGGAGTCTCCAGACTTCCGCAAGAATGTCTCCATACAGTAACTGGGCTCTGTGCTTCCAGCAGGGCAGAAGGCATCTTCTGGACAGGTTATAGGACCGATGTCAGGGCTCTACACACACAAAAAAAATTTAAAATTTTAGGTTACTTGACAGCTATTGTGCCCTTTAGAAAAACAAAAGCAGAGAAAGCAGCGGTTCAGAAGTTGAGGTTCAGAAGGTTCTAGATTATTATTTACCACATATACTTTACCTTTAGGATCCACCCTTATTGTATATGGCCACAGTAGTTATTTGCTCCTTTTTGGTCTTTTGAATATACAATTCAAAGCATTTTGTTTTACATGCTTGGTAAGTGCAAAATAAAAACAAAACCCACGTTTGATTCTGCCAAATATCTAGTGGAATACAATTTATACCACTCAAGTATGTGTATGTTGGGTGTACACGTCTCTAAAAAGAGCACAATATGGAAAAAATATCTAATGGTTTGTCTACTAAAACAGAAAATTTCAAAGTAACTTAGAATAATGTATCAGCAATCTACTTACCGGACAATAGTGATCTATAGGACACAAGTTACATTTATCTGCTCCTGACTCCACTTGGTATTCACCATCTCGGCAATGCAGACATTTTGCGTCTTTGGGTCCTTTATACATTCCTAACAGGAGGGAGAAATAAAGGTTATTCACGCTATGTTTACATGGATCCGCACCACTGTGACATTTCCTCAAGCTCAGCTCACTGCATGTTGCTGCAATTCACAAAGATTGTACTGACCGATTTATGAATGTTGCCATTAATGGTTTTCACTAAATGCCACTTGCCTGGCTGTCCCATTTTGATCTGATGACATCTACACTCAGGGTTGATTTACTAAAGGCAAATAAGCTATTCAATTTGTATTGGAATTGGAACTTTGCAAGGGAATTCTACCCAGAGCTTAGTGAAAGTGGTCAAATTTTACTTCGCAAAGAATACTAAAAATTCTTAAGGCCCTTTACCCTGTCCACAGCGGAGGGGATCCTACCCAGTCACCAATGGCCAGCCCCTCCCTTTCCACAGCGATAAGCCCCTCTTAGGCCTGGTTCTCACCTATGCAGTTTGCTTTTGATCCGTTTCTGCAGTGCTTTTGGCATTTTTTCACACATGTTTTTGACACATTTTTCATTTTTTTCCAGCCAATTTGTTTTTGGGTGGATTAAAAGAATGCAAGTTGCGGCAAAAAAAAAAATAAAAAAAAAAAAAAAAAAAAGCACTTTATGCTTTTCTGCAGCTTCCCCATTGAAGTCTGTTGAACCAAAAACCCATTAAAAAACGCATAGGTGTAAACCAAGCTTTAATCGACAGTACAGCGCCCCCTACCCTGTCTACAGTGGGGAACACCTTCCCTATACTCAGCAGATAACCCACCATCCTGCCCACAGGTCTGATCTGGCATGTTCTTGTTACCTACAGCCATGGCCAAAAGTTTTGAGAATGACAAATATGAATTTTCACAAAGTCTGCTGCCGCAGTTTTTATGATGGCAATTTGCATATACTCCAGAATGTTATGAAGAGTGATCAGATGACTCAATTAATTGCAAAGTCCCTCTTTGTCATGAAAAAGAACATAATACCATAAAAAAAACATTTCCACTGCATTTGTGAAGGCTTCAGGGTGCCCAAAGTTCAGCAAGCAGGACCATCTCCTATAGTTGTGCCAGCTACTGGATCGGGGCACCACTGGTGCAGAGCTTAGTCAGGAATGGCAGCAGGCAAGTGTGAGTGCATCTGCACGCAGAGTGAGAAGACCGAGGATGGCCTGGTGTCAAGAAGGGCAGCAAAGAAGCCGCTTCTCTCCAGAAAAAAAAACAAAAAAGGTACAGGGATTGGACTGTTGAGAACTGGGGTAGTCATTTTCTCTGATCAATCCCCTTTCCGATTGTTTGGGGCATCCAGAAGAAACCTTGCCTGGAGAAGAAAAGGGTGAGCGCTACCATCAGTCCTGTGTAAAGCATCATTCATGTGTGGGGTTGCTTCTCAGCCAAGGAAGTAGGCTCACTCACAATTTTGCCTAAGAACACAGAAATTAATAAAGAATGATACAAAAATATCCTCCAAGAGTAACTTCAACCAACCATCCAAGAACAGTGGTGAGGAACAATGCATTTTTCCAGCATGATAGTTATCACTTTTGCCTTATGGCAAGGTGCTCCAAGTGGCTTGGGGGACAAAACATTAAAACATTTTGGGTCCATGGCCAGGAAACTCCCCAGACCTTAATCCCATTGAGAACTTGTGGTCAATCCTCAAGAGGCGATTAACAAAAAACCCACAAACTCTGACAAACTCCAAGGATTGATTATGCAAGAATGGGCTGTCATCAATCAGGATGTGGCCTAGAAGTTGACTGGCAGCATGCCATGGCAAATTGCAGATGCCATGGCTTATTGTGCCTGCAAAGTGGCGCATCTATAACATGCATAAAACATGCTGCAGTAAAAATGAAATTTCCAAAGAAAAGGAGTCAACTCCCATTTAAGGTGATTTGCGGTTACAATTGCTCGCTATTGAAGAAAAAAAAAAAAAAAAGAAGAAGAAGGAAAACCCACACCCAAATCCATACCAGGCACTTTGGGTATGGAACAAGAGAGCAAAAAGGTACCCCCTGGTACAATGGGACTTCATAGGCAGGTTCACAATATTGAATCAAATACTATAAAAATATAAAGTTTATTAATATACAGGTAAAGATAAAAACATTGGTGCATAAATCACCATGGGAGACTTAGATGTTAACAAAACAGCATTGTGTATTGCATAATATTGGTAATCTTAAGTGGGCAAAATAAGCACTTAAAATAGAGTTACTAGGCAAGTAGATAAGCAAATAAATTGAATGCAAATAATTGTCTAGGGGCCTCGCAGGTCATGCCTGCAGTGACAGGTCAGACCTCATTCTTTGAAGTGAGATCACGGAGATCATTACTCCTTCACATACACCTGAGGAAAAACCCTCTAAGAAGGGATGGTCGCTCAATTGTGTATTGAGGCCCGGGGGCAAAGTTGCCCCAAGTTCTGCAATCCAGCATGCCTCACGATGGAGTAGGAGCTTAACCCTTTCATGCCCAAGCCCATTCCTGTCATTTGTTGCTTGCAAGTTAAAATCTGTATTTTTTGCTAGAAAATTACTTAGAACCCCCAAACACACATATATATATTTTTTTTTTCGCAAAGACCATAGAGAATAAAATGGCGATCATTGCAATATTTGATGTAACACTGTATTTGAAAAAAGGAAAAACAGTAAAGGTTTTCGTATAAGGTGAAAGATGATGTTACGCCGAGTAAATAGATACTTAACATGTCATGCCTTGAAAGTGCGCACACTCGTGGAATGGTGACAAATTACGGTACCTAAAAATCTCCATAGGCGGCACGTTAAAAAAAAAAACGGCTACCAGGTTAGAGTTACAGAAGAGGTCTAGTGCTAGAATTATTGCTCGCACGCCAACAATCGCGCCGATACCTCACATGTGTGATTTGAACACGGTTTACATATGCGGCCGCAACTTATGTGTGCGTTTTTCTTTGCTGCACGAGCTCACAGGGACGGGGGCACTTTAACATAATGTATTTTCTTATTTGTTTTTTTTTTTGTTTTTTTTTACATTGTCACTTTAAAAAAAAATTATAATTTTTAGTGCTGTCACAAGTAGTAAATATCCCTTGTGACAGTAATAGGTGGTGACAGGTACTCTTTATAGAGGGATCGGGTGTCTAAAAGACCTCAAATCCCTCCTTTGCACTTCAAAGTATTCAAATCGCCAAAAAGGGCAATTCTGAATACTGTAATTTTTTTTTTAAACTGTGCCATTGGCAGCCAAGTAAACTGCAAGTGACGTTGCTTCCGTGTTTACACAAAGGACTGGATCAAAGCCATTTCCGGGTTCTTTTTTAGTCTCACTGAAGCTGGCAAAAGTGCCAAATCGCGTCTCTCGTGGGACGGGAGGCCCAGGAAGAGTGGAGGAAGGCTGCAGGAGGGGGGAGGGGGATGTCCCCTCTTGCTCCTTCAGGGTAACAGCCGAGCGGCTTTTTGCTGCATCGGTTGTTATCCCTGAAGAGCCAACCGCCCACTCTAAAAAATGAGACTGTATGCATCATCCTGGTATAACCCCTTAAAGCCAAGGCCGCATATGTGCATACGGTCGGCGGGAAGGGGTTATTTCAGTCTCCCCCCTAGAGTTGGGATGAGCCCGGTCCAAGTTGAGAAACTGTATACGGGGAAATAAGATGGTGATCTCCCCAATAGGTGTTCTGCATTAGCAGTGGTCATACTTAAAATGGGTCTATGAGCCCTTTTATGAAATTTAAGTTTAGATTTGCCCACATAAAAACTGGTGCATTGACACGTTAATAAATAGACCACTCCCATGGTCATGCAATTAGCAAAATGTTTAGGCCCTGCGGAATGAATTTGGGCAGAACCCCACCGCAAAATAAAAAACGGTGTGGGGTCCCCCCCAAAATCCATACCAGACCCTTATCCGGGCATGCAGCTTGGCAGATCAGGAAAAGGGGGGGAGATTAGAGATGAGTGAGCGCTCCCCCGGCGCAAACCATACAAGACCACATGCCCTCAACATCTGCAGGTGTAGGGCTCATCGGAATCTGAAAACCCCCCGCCAGATACCCACCCATTCACCAAAAAAGGTGGCAAAAAGTAATAAATACAAGAGACGGATTTTGATAAATCCTTTCTTAAAAAATTAAATAATTGTGCCCCATGATGTAATTCCATCGTCAATACCGCCGCTCCCCGGACCTGAAAAATAGAAAGAAAATTAAAGACGCTCCGCTTTGACATTTCATATATAGATAAGGGACGGGGCCACCTAGCTATATCACCCAGTGGCACTGCCCCCTTCTGACATCACGGACTGTTGCATGCTTTAACATTTCTTATACGGTTTGACATTTCTTATATTGATAAGGGGCAGGGCCACAGGGTGGCGTAGCTAGGTGGCCCCACCCCTCACCAATATAAGAAATGTCAAAGCAGAGGGAAGGTATTTGGCGGGAGGTCTCCCAGGAGGCGGATCATTTTTCATTGTTTCAATTTTTCAGGTCCGGCAGGTGGCATGATGGACGATGGATTTACATCAAGGGACGCTTTATTTTTTAATAAAGTATTTTTCAAAACCTGTCTCTTGTGTTTATTACTTTATGGCACTTTTTTTGGTGAATGGGTAGGGGTATTATGTACCCGATATTCACAAGGAGGCGGGGGTCGGGATCTGGGGGCCCCCTTGTTAAAAGGGGGCTTCCAGACCCTAATAAGCTCCCGTTCGCAGACCCCGACCCAGAGCTCAGGGCTGTCAGGAAGAGGCCCTTGTCCCCATCAACATGATGACAAGGTGCCTTGGGGTGGGGAAAGCAGAGCCCCCTGCCCCAAAGCACCCACCCCCCATGTTGAGAGCATTTGGCCTGGTATAGTTTTTGTTTTCATTTTGGCATCTTTTTCTTTATTTTTAAAATTGCTTTTTTTTCTTTTAATTGTTCAGTGGTAAAAGCCATTGACAGCTGATGATTCTTCAGTCGTTAATAACCAGCTGCTCCCTGATATGGCAGCACTTTGCGCAATCAGAATGCACTGTGCATTGCAGGGTGTTCGCCAGGGAGAACAACCTGCAGATTCGGGTGTACAGCGAAAGGCTGAACAGGCAAATGTTCGGGCCGAAAACGGTCACCCATCTCTACTTCAGTATACCATAGTAACATCTGACAAAGATCTAAAAATACATACTATATTAAATAAATGGACATACCACCTGTAACAAATCCCCATCGCATTCCGCTTGAGTGCTTCCGTCCAATCTGGACCTTCAGAACTTTTTACAGCCGAATATTGTAACCAAGAGCCAGTTACACAGCTTTAACATGGACTTTATTTTGAGATATCACACAAATATATACACCAGAATAATAATACAAACTAACCGGAAACCTAATTAACATGAACTAATTAACTAATGGTTTAGACAGCCTAGGAAACTCAGAGGCATGACCTAAAAGACTTGCCATCTTTTAGCTCAGAAGACAACATCAACATTATCAATATTATCAAATATATGTACAATGTATATGTAAAGTGCTGTGCAAATTGACGGCACTATACAAGTACCTTAAATAATAATAATATAAACACAGAAACCCTTCTCACAATAGCAAATCTAATTACGATTAACAATACAAACAAACAGTGATCTCCCCTCCTCAGCCTAGTAGGCAAAAGACTACAGCAGGAGTAGACTGTCCGGCTCCTACCCAGCTCTATAGACCTGTGATCAGCACTTTATATATATCCTGGGAGATATTGTGTATAAATGTTACATTTAAATAACCACCTTTTCATTGTCTATTAAACAGCTGTCCATAATTTTTCTCATTCACCCTGTGCCCCTAATGGACACAGGGTTACTTAGACATAGGAGGTGCATGGGGAGCTGAAATAAGGGTTTCCCAACCTCTCCAAGGGATTCTGGGTTCCACGGACCCTCTCCTGACACCACCTAATAAGCTACACGAGTAGTTAAATTATCTAAATCACACATCCATTACATGCTGCATAGACTGAGGGGTTATACCACCAATTCCTGCTGTAGCTCTGCAGCTTCCTGCTCGGTGAACCATAAGCCAGCACCATCACCCTGCCAAGGACCTCTCTTCATCATCATCTTGCCAAGGTCCTCTCTTTTTTTCATCATCACCGTGCCAAAGACCTCTCTTTTCCAAGTTTTGCTGCTACTTTATCAGCCCCCAGTGCCTGAAAGAATGCTACATAGGCAGATATGCACAATACAATACACTAGTTACATGTACTGTATGCTTTGACAATTTGACAGCTCAGTTATGCACCATGCAGGACATAGCTGGGCAATGCAGAGGCAAGTGACCCATCTTCCCTCCGATCTGCCTTGGCCCAGCCTGTGAGTATCTATTTAACTTATTATCAGCAGTGGGTGAACTGGTGCTTTTATTTCATTGTCTAATTCCAGCCTAGGGTGGGAATGTGAACACCATTGTACTACAGCTGAGAAAACATGCCAAGTTGTCTCCATTGTTCAGCATGGCCAAGTAAGTCTCAAGACTGGACGGACAGAAATACAAATCCTTTTGAAAGTTAAACAGTTCCCACATATGCATTTTATTTGTGTGTTAAGCTGTTCTCCTTGAGTTCAGTTTTCAATATCATAGGAAAATTAAATATGTACTTTACCAGGACTACATGGAGTGCAGTCTGCCGAGCCGCCATTTACAGCCTCCTCCCCAGCAGGACAGGGAGCACAGCTGGTGCAGCTGCTAGTACTGGGAAAATGCAGACATATGATTAGTACATCACCCCATTGACATGCGTGTATTACATCACAAAAACACATCATACAAATGCCATTTTGCTTCTGATGAAGCTTACAGCATAACAGTCCTGCCAAATGTATATAGACAAGCCACCAGGCTGCATGCGCTTTGTATTTTTAACTTTTTGTTTTACATTTTCAAGCGTTTCCCTTCCCAACCACCCTCACCTTTTGTTTCCAGAGGGAGAAGGCACCTCCTCTATAAACTGAATATAAAATCCCCGTTTTGTGAGTTTGTCATGCAGCTCATTTCCATGGCAGATGAACTTTTGTCAAATTGCAGCCAAAAATACTGCTTGCAGAAATATGCAAGGTTCCCCAAGTAGTGTAAGGGTCTGTCACACCCAGTTTAAATCCAATCAGGCGAGTTTACGCACTACATACACTGCCGGCCAAAAGTTTTAGCAAACCCCTATTTTTCTAGTTTTTATTGAAATTTACAAAGTTTAGGTCCAGTGAATAACGTGAAATGGTCCAAAAGGTAAGCAGTAAACTGCCTGAGGTGAAAAAAATATAAATAAAAAAAGTTTAGGTGAACAATTAGCCGACCAGCCGCCGTCATCATACTGTGGCAGGTCGGCCATCTCCCACAAATTGCCTTAGCTGTACGTTGGCCCTTTACGTGTTTGCCCGCTGCACGGCAGGGGAGCCAATGACCACCGGGCATGAGAGACAGAACCGGGATCTGTGTGTGTAAACACACAAATCCCGGTTCTGTGAGGAGAGGAGAGACAGCTCATCTGTTCCTACTAGCTAGGAACAACTATCTGGCTTCTCCTCTAGTCAGTCCCATCCCCCCCACAGTAAGAAAAATACTGAGGGAACACATTTAACCCCTTGATCACCCCCTAGTGTTAACCCCTTGTTAATGTTAACCCCTACCAGTGACATTTGCACAGTAATCAGTGCATTTTTATAGCACTGATCACTGTATAAATGTCAATGGTCCCAAAAATGTGTCAAGTGTCTGCTCTGTCCACCGCAATGTCGCAGTCCTGATAAAAAATCTCTGATTGCCGCCATTACTAGTAAAAAATAAAATAAAAAATTGTGTAGCACCCTCTACCTTAGGTAAATAGGTTGCTAGAGTAATGTTTTGTTTGTACTGCCAGTGCAGGTAAATTTTAGGCAGGCCTAGCTGTGAGCAAGGCCTGTTTGTTTTTGATCTGGAGCCGAGGAGTGGTTTAATTGACATGTGCTTCATCTCTCTGGTGCCACTTTTGTTTCCAGAGGTTCTGGAAAAGAGGCAGGGCAGAAGATGAGAGTGGCGTGGAGTATATCTGGGAGCCCTGACCAATCCCCAACTAGGATTGGCAGGGGGGAGGCCTCCTATATATACACACTCATGGTCAGCTTGCTGGGGGGAGGAGTTGTCGGGTGGAAGAACTGAATGATGGAGTGTTAGACTGTCGTTTCTCTTGAGGGAACCCACTTTCTGGGGGGGTGAACTTGGGTCTGGAGCTGGGCGGGAGACTCTCTTTACACAGTCATTGGGAGGTATCCCGGAGCAGGAGGAGGACAGTGGGGAGCAATGCCAGGCAAGCCATTCAGGAGGGAGAAGCACAGTGAGAAGCTCTGGGAGAGACATGCCAGGATTGGATGGATGTGAAGCTAGAGGGAGAGACTTTGGTGTTGGAGTCAATTTGCAGGTATTGCAGGTGTGGTGTTGGAGTCAAGTTCCTGGAGGGTTGGCAGGATTTGCACCGGACTTTCTGGGATCAGTAGTCCAAGTATCAGTTAGCACAACTATCCTTTTTCATCTAATTTGGTTGCTACAACCAAGAGGACTGCAGACCCCTGCCTGCAAATGGCTATTGGTAAAATGTTGGGACTTATTTAGAGTGAGGCCTAAATATGTGCCAACGGTGACAGGAATCTAAGATTGTACAGTAGAAAGCAAAGTAGCGTGCTGGAGGAGTGTGAAGTATGGGAGAGTGTCAATTTAGATTCAACCATTTTTATTCAATCAAGCAAGATTCATCATCCGGCCATCCCGTGTCCCTTTCCCCATCCAAATTTAATGCCTTAAATAAAACAACAACAAAAAAAACAAGCTAAAGTACGTTCGTTGACTGGCAAACTTTTCAAAATTGTTGCTTTTTTTTGTCTATAGCGCAAAAAATTTAAACGCAGAGGTCAAATCCACCAAAAGAAAGAAAGCTCTATTTGTGGGAAAAAGGACATCAGGTTTGGGTACCACGTCTCACGACCACTCAATTGTCAGTTAAAGTGGTGCAGTGTCGTATTGCAAAAAATAACTTGGTCATTAACCTCCCTGGCGGTACGATTATTTCGGATTTTAGGTGCTAAAAGCGGTACCATTATTTTGCATGAAAATTTGGCGTTTTATATTGTAGTCCTGCAATTCTTAGGAATAACTCTCTTAAATCTGTCCAAACCAGAGTCTAGCAGACATCCCGGGTATGATAAAGTTTGAAAAATGAAATCATAAATTATAATATAATAAATAACTATAAATAATTGTACCAAATAATAATATAACAATAATAAAAATTATTCAATAATGTAATCAAATCAAAAACACTGAAATTTGCTCAGTTGCAGAATTGTCACTGTCAATACTTTTCAGTATTTGATGACGGATCTCCCCACAAATTGCTATCTCTCAATTCTGCGAGTGATTCTAATTTATTATCGCTGTTTTCTAGCTGGTCTAAAATCATTTTTGATGTACAGTGACAGTTTTGGTTGCTATGGGCAATCTCCAGTTTCCAGGCATAAAGAACAGTTTTTATTATATAAAAGTGCATGCAGGACACTGGGCAGACCACTAGGGACAACGGGGATGTGAAATATTTACATACAGCAATGTAATCTGTAAGATTACATTATACTGTATGTTTACTGTTTGTTTCACTTTTTGAATTTGGCGCCGATCTCCGTGCCCGTGCGTCGCAACGCTCGCAGGGCACGGAGATCGGCGGTGTGATGCATCGAGCGAGACACGGCTCGCTCGTACAGCGGGGAGACAACGCTGGATCCGAGGGAGAAGGTAAGTAAACCTCCTCCTGGATCCAGCGACGCTGTCCCGAGTCTGACTCGGGGATACCGCTTTTGGTATGAAAAATCCACCCCGAGTCAGACTCGGGAATACCGTCAGGGGGGTTAAGGGAGCAAATCCTTCTGGGGCTGAAGTGGTTAACAAAAATTGAAAAATAGTGTACATTTTAGAATTATATAAAAAGACCTTTTAAGGGAAATAACGGGTTAACTTGCAGTTATTCTGCAGCACAGTAAGTAAATTAAGCCTTGAAAGTTAATGCTAACAATTCCTACAGGTATCGAATTTTTTTTGATTATTTACAAGCGCTCTATATAAAAGCAGTGCTCAAACAGACTGTGTTACTACACCCTCTTAAAAGGAGAAGTATGGGTCTGGTTTTTTTTCCCTAATCATACTTACCTAGGTTGATGCAGCATTGGTCCGATGCCGCATCTGTCCCCCGCCACCTCTGTACTGAGCCATGGCTCAGTTCTCTCAGATCCCAGAGCAGAGAGCTGCTGCCTGCCAATCAGTAGCTCTCCTGCTCTGCTCCTCCACAGCTCAGCGCTCCAGGGGTGGGAAGCGGCCGTCTCAGCGGCTCGCTTAGACGGCTATCAGTCCAGGCATCTGTCAGATCCAGACTTCCAGAGTCGGGATGATGCGGTGCCTGGACTAATCTTGGTAACGTCAGCAGAAAGTGGACTTTAGACCGCTTTCTGCTGAAAACGGGTCACAGGAGTGCAAAAGGAATTACACTCCTGTGACCCATAGAAGAAGTCCAGCCAAACAAGCTCAGGCTGGACTTTTCCTTTAAGCAATATTTGGATAGTGTTGTAGGAATATATTGGTATGAAAATTGCAAGAAAAAGGCAATTAACAAGGAAAGACCAATATAACCCTTTCCTTTAGAAAAATTGAAAAGAAAGCCAAGGTGGCAGTGAGTACAGCTTCCTACACCATCAAAAGGCACTTGGATACTGGAGGAAACTCTGACAGGAGGTCTGGCAGACCAAAAGCCACAACAATATCACTGATCAAAGTAAGCAAGTCTCCATTTCAACTGTGAAGAGAAGACTTCAAGCTGCAGCTGTAAGAAAACCATTGCTAAGATGGCAAAAAAGAAGGGTTTTGCCTGGGCCCTAAAGCACTGCCAGTGGACTACTGATGACTGGAAGGTCTTCTGGACCTCTGAATCAAAAATGTGAGATCTTCAGTTCATCACGCAGGGTGTTGCTGCTGAGTAGGTGAAAGGATGGTTCCTCAGTGTATGACACCAAATGTCAAACATGGAGGAGAAAGCATGATGTTCTGGGTCTCTTCTCCTGGATCCTCGCACGGTGAGTGGCATCCTGAACCAAAACAAATACCACAGCATTTTGCAGCACCATGCAATACCCTCTAAAATATGTCTAGTTGGTCAGTGGTTCATTCTACAAGATAATGACCCAAACCATACATTCAGGCTGTGTCAGAAATACCTTAGAAGAAAAGAACAAGACAGTAGGCTTCAATCTTAAACCCAATCAAGCTGGTTTGGGATGATCTGGACAGAAGGGTGAAAGCAATGCAACCTACAAGTGCAACACATTTGTGGTAACATCGGCAATTGTGTTGGGAAGAACGTTTAGAATATTTGATTTCTGTGGTAGAAAGAATGCCCCAGGTGTGTTCTGCTGATATATCTGCAAAAGGTGCAAATTGAGGAGTTAAAAATTTAGATTACATTGTTAAAGAAAATTATTCTGTCATTTCTTTAATGTCCATTTGTTCTATGCTTTATTTTCAGGGTACATGGAGACATTGAACCGCATACATTTCAATAAAAACTGGAAAAATTGGAGTGTTCTAAAACTTTTGACCGGTAGTGTAGTTATTAGTAAAGCTATTGCAGATTGTACAGACTGTAACATGTCTATATAAAAGCCAGTAATTAAGTTCAAAATCACATTGTGAAATAGGCACAGAGAGCAATTTACAGAGACCAAGCATTAGGACGACGATTCACCCATCCTACATGCAAGCAACCATCTGAAATCTGAAATCCAGTTAGAGTGGGTTAAACAGAATTAGATTAAGGAAAGCTTGCCAAATTGCAAACGGCACTATGCATAATAAAGTTTTAGTAACCTTGGACTAAAGTGCAAGCAGGATGTTTAAAAAGTTATAGTCTATCATATAATAGGAAATAAAACATGAACTTACTTGCAAAATGACCCTGGTGTACATGGTTGGCATTGAGTGGCATTCTGAATTGACGAAAAGAAACCTTTAGGAAGAAACTAAACTCTGGTTAGATCATGGCACAATTAGGGAACTGTGGTCTACCTCACCACAACCTTAATGGATGTGTTTAACAGTTCCAACCTTATAAGAACAAGCCTTAAAGTGGAAGTAAACTCCCCTATCGTTTTCAGCCAAGGAAGCTGCCATCTTTGCCTCTGTTTAATCTTCAACTGCTATGGTGCTGCACATGTGATTCGTTATGACACCGGCCATTGGATGGTTTGATAGTTTGGCTGAGAGCACAGCCAATGTGCAGTTAGCATTCCCGGCATGCCTTTTTTTTTTTAACTGCTTAAATCAATGGGTTTACTTCCACTTTAAATAGCGGTTTGGGTTTTGGATATGCCTATTATTCACATAGTATGAATGGGGGGAGAGGTGCAGGAACCAGGCTAATATAACATGCTGGATACAGAGAGACATTGGAGGAAGTGGCTGATGCTGGAGAAGATGAGCTGTGGCAACATATTGCCAAAAGGACAAAACTACCAAAAGACAGGGCTGCGTCTAAAAAGGTATATACAGAAATGAGAGAACATTCAGCTAATATGCCCATCTATGGTCAGATCAGGTCATATTTATAACAAAGTACCCCCCAGAACTCCACACCTCCAGACTGAGAAGCATTGGTCAGGGATTGGATGTTGTCCCAGCCAATCACTACTGGTTGATGCCGAGGGTGTCAACAGAGGAACAAGTATCTATTACCATCCACAGTAAATATGCATCTTCTTCTAGTGCTAACTGCTACACTAACCATCCAAACACTGGATACAACACCCAACGGGTTGGATTGTTAATGTCTGTAGGTCCCTTAAAGAGACCCTATCACTAGACAATTGATTTCGACAAATCTTTTCCCATAACATATCTACATCTAATAGATTTAATGCATATTTACCTGGAAAAGCCTCCCTTTTGTAAACATCTAAAAGCCCTGAGAATACTGTTGGGCTCTGCCATCTTTGATGTGATGTGATGTCAGCAGCCCCAGAGCTGTCACTCAAGTGGCACTCTACAGTATTCCCCTTCACTCCTCCACTGGAAACTACATAAAAGGATATGAACTGAAAATCAGAGGAGCTAGGCTGGCACAGAGAGTAACAGGACACTGCCAGAAAAAGAGAGGGCTATGCAAGATGCAAGAAGGATGAGGCTGTTCCAGGGAATTGACTGTTTTCTCAAAAAACATAATATATTGCAGCTTATCAATCCTGAAAGTGGTGGCTGCATTTGTGTTTTGTAGGCTTTTTTCCCCTGATGATCCTGCCAGTAACACACTTCCCGTCTTAAGGCATATAGTTACATAGTAGGCAAGGCTGAAAAAGACAATAGTCCATCCAGTTCAACCTGTGCAGATGCACGTGTGTCAGTGTCTAGAATCATTTCCTATATCCCTGTACATTGTGCTGTTTTAGACGCACATCCAAGAGTCTTTTAAAAAATATGCAAACTCTCAGCTGCCACTGATTGTGGAAGAGAGTTCCACATCCTTATTGCCCTGACCGTGAAAAACCCCTTACGCAGTTTAAGGTTAAACCGCTTCTTCTCCAATCTCATTGTGTGGCACTGTGTCCTCTAATACTCCTTGAGCCCTTGTACACACGGTCGGAGATTCCGACGGAATGTGTCCTATTGGACCGTTTTGTCGGATAATCCGACTGTGTGTGGTCTCCATCTGACTTTTTCCAGAGTATCCGACGGACCAAGTTTTCCAACTTGTCCGTAAAATTTTCCGACAAAATGCTCCGATCGGACATACTCCGATCGGACATACTCCGACGGACAAAGTGCCACGCATGCTCAGATCAAATTCCTAGACCAAAGCTATTGGCTACTAGCCTGAACATAGTCCCGTCGTAACGAAAGAACGTCATCACGTTATGTACAATCGGATTTTCCGACAACTTTGTCCGACCGTGTGTATGCAACAGTTTCAGACAAAATCCGTCGGACAAAATCCAACGGATTTGGTTGTCAGAATGTCCGACCGTGTGTACAAGGGCATAGACAATGTTTTTTTCTTATTCTGGGATCACCATTGAGGTCTTTATAGATTGCCATCATGTGGCCTCTCAAGCGTCTTCTCCAACGAGAATAAATGTAGTGCTTGTAGTCATTCCTGGTAATTGAGGGCTTCAGTCCCCTTATTAGTTTCATTGTCCTTCCTTGGACTCTCTCCAAATCCAGCACATCCTTTCTGAGGGCTGGTGACCTGAACTGCACAAAGTACCCCAGATGAGGCCTAACCAGGGTTATATAAAGTGATAGGACTATCTTTTAATTCCTGGAGTATATTCCTTTTTTTATGCATGCTAATATTCCGCCGGCTTTGGTAGCTGCAGCTTGATATTGCATGCTATTGCTCAATCTGTCATCACCTAGGACCCCCAGATCTTTCTCCATCCTTGATTCCCCCAGTGGTTCTCCCCCTAGTGAGTAGTTTGCCTTTATGTTTTTTACCCCCAAGTGCATTAATTTACATTTCTTCATGTTAAACATAATTTTGTTCAGGTCATTCTGTAAAATTTCCATATCCTGAAGTGGCGTCATTGCCCTGCTGATTTTTGTGTCATCCGCAAAAACTGAGGATTGAGCTATTTATCCCATCCTCTATTGTTTATGAATACATTGAATATAAATTGGTCCCAAGACAGAGCCTTGGGGTACCCCACTCACCACTCCAGACCAGTCTGAGTATAGGTTATTTATCACCACCTTTTTGGACACATCCCTGTCAGGCCTGGACTGGCCAAAGTGCACACTGGGCATATGCCCAGTGGGCCGGGCCACAAGTCAATTTGGGGCCTGACTCTAACTTCATGGGCAGCTTCTTGGCCCGCCCTGCTCTGCAGAGAGGGCTGAATCCATGTTTTTCTGGCCGGGTCCCCAGTCCCCATCGCCCACTCCCAAGGCAGCTGGGCTGCTCGACGGGTCGGTGCCATTCACCCAGCCATGGAGCTCCGTGGCCATCCGACTATTCAGCTCAGGGGGTGGAAATGAAGGGGTCAGGATGTCTGCTGAAAACGGGTCACAGGAGTGCAACTGGGAGTAGCTGCCTGGAGGAATCCCCTTCTGCCTGATGTCAGAAAGGTGTATCTGCCGCCACAGACACCAGAGCCTGGACAAGACTGTTAAAAAGTAAGTGATGCCAGTCTGCAAAAAATCATGTTTTACACCTGCATTTACACACAGCATGAGGAGAACCTGGTTTGGTCTGGTCAGTGGTCTTTTTTACACAGTAAAGTGTGAAGCTGAACTAAAGGTAGGACAATAAAGTGAGGGCATCAATGATCAGTCAGACATTGTGTGAGAGAGGGACAGTTCTTGGGCCCAAAAGGTGTCCTGCATTTAAAGTGTATATATGATTTTTATTTTTTTGTGTTTGTAATTGTGGCATATTTATTACTGGCTGGCTGGGTAAGTGCAATGCAGTGTTAAAAAAATCATATATACACACACTTTAAATGCAGGACACCTTTTGGATTATATTATATATAATCTTTGGTAATATATTTTTAATGTGCCCTAAAATGAACGATCATCTCAGCCTGGGTTCACACTAGATGTGGTGCGAATTTGCAGAAAATTTCCTGCAGTTTCAGCACTGCATCTAAATCGCAACCTGTCCAAGTGAACCAGTTGCAGAGTGTATGTTAATGACACCCCGCAATTGGTTTGGGAAACATAGTGCAGTTTGCTAAATCGGATCGCATTGGTGTGAACACCCATGCAATCCAAATCTGGTGTGGACAAAAAAAAGGGTCCTGCACCAGTTTAGTGTGAATGCAATGCGATTTGAACCATACAAATCCATGGCTCAAATCGCACCCCAGAGGCACCACATGTAATTCACACAGTAATGTGCTGCGATTCCTGTGCGAATTACATGTGGTGTCTCACGCCACAGTAGTGTGAACCTCGACCGGGGCCTTAAAGCCAGCTATAGCATTCCCCTTGGCAGGGGTGGGCTCAGGGGTGTTTGGATACTAGTGTGAACTATCCTGAGATTTCCAGCCCCGCAGCCGCACATAATCATATACACTCCTCTTGTATATGTGCAGCTGCAGACCATGAAATCTCTCAACTGAATACGATTGGCAGCGCACTATAAAAGGAGGGGGCTGGTTGATTAAATAACAAACATGTCATGCTTCCCTGATCTGTATTAACAAAACTTAAGCCCTGGACCATTTGGCTGACCAGAGCACTTTTTGAAATTTGGCACTGCGTTGCTTCAACTGACAATTGCGTGGTCATGCGACGTGGCTTCCAAACAAAATTGACGTCCTTGTTTCCCCCACAAATATAACTTTCTTTTGGTAGTATTTGATCACCTCTGCAGTTTTTATTTTTTGCGCTATAAACAAATAGCCGCAATTTTGAAAAAAAGCATTTTTTTTTACTTTTTGCTATAATAAAATATCCCCCCCCCCCCCCCAAAAAAAAACAAAAAAAAAAAAAAACATTTTTTTCCTCAGTTTAGGCTGATGCGTATTCTTCTACATATTTTTGGGGAAAAAAAGTAATGGCGGCGATCAGCGATTTTTATCAGGACTGCGACATTATGGCGGACACCAGAGGAATTTGGGAGTATGGCCTCAGTTAAGAGAAATTTTTTAAGAAAATAGTCCAACATTAACCCTCTTGGGTTTGGGTTTGGTATAAGGAGGCTAGCTTGTACAGCTCCCCTACCATTCCCATAACCCAAAACACTCCTTCCTGAATTATGGCGGACACATCAGACACTTTTGGCGCGATTTTGGGACCATTCGTATTATACAGCGATCAGTGCAATTAAAAATATATTGATCACGGTGTAAATGTAACTGGCAGTGAAGGGGGTTAACCACTAGGTGGTGCTGTAGGGGTTAAGTGTGTCCTAGGGAGTGATTCTAACTGTGTGC
The DNA here is from genome assembly GCF_037356315.1 of Lithobates pipiens. Classification (NCBI taxonomy): domain Eukaryota; kingdom Metazoa; phylum Chordata; class Amphibia; order Anura; family Ranidae; genus Lithobates; species Lithobates pipiens. The sequence goes on along the minus strand of NW_027507718.1, from coordinate 475,044,563 downwards.
GGGAGGGGCTGTGATCATTGACAGTGTCATTAGGCAGAATGGGGAAATGCTAATGTAAACTTCTCCGGGAGATGATCGCGGGTATCCCCACAGACAGAGTCCGCGGGACCCGCGAACACGATCACAGAGCTCTGCCTGTACATACCCTTCTGCCGCAGTATATCTGCGCGAGGAGGTCGAGAAGCGGTTAAAAAAAAAAAATCAAAAAAAATAAATCGACTACTCAGCCTAAAATGCCTATTTTTTGTCCCAGTCAGGGCCTGGTCCCTGTAACCTTTTTTTACCCAAGAACGAACCTTATGGTCCATGCCTGTAGACTTCAGCCTGTAAATTAAGAGTTTATGGGGGACTGTATCAAATGCCTTTGCAAAGTCCAGATACATCAAATCTACAGACTTCCTCCTGTCTAGATCAGTGGTCATCAATCCTGTCCTCAGGGCCCACTAACAGGCCAGGTTTTATGTATTTCCTTTGGGAGATGCAGACTAGAATACTGCAATCACTGAGCAGCAAATGATATCACCTGTGATGTATTTCAGTTATCTTGCAAACCTGGCCTGTTAGTGGCCCTGAGGACAGGGTTGATGACCACTAGTCTAGATGGTAGCTCACTTCCTCGTAGAATGTTAGTTGGTTTGGCAGGAACATCCTTCCGTAAACCAAAGCCGATTACTACTAGTCTATGGAGGAGCAACAAAGCCACCCAATGGAGCAGCATTATCAGTCTGCAGAGAGTTGTGTTAGATGGCACTAGCAAATTTAGATGGACTTGACTAACAATTAAAGTCAAACTTCAGCTAACAATTATAATCAGTTACAGCGGTTTTTTTTTTCCCCTTTTGGGAGAAAGATTTTACATAAACATTGACCATTGTTAGCACCCATATCAGTGTTAAATGATTTGTCTCAACCCCCCCCCCAACTGCCACTTTTCCTGGACAGCTTAGTGACATTTTTTGGGTTTAGAAAAGTTTCAATAAGATCAGATCAATGGATCAATGACCATCCAGTCCTGTGCAGTAAGAATGTTGTACATGTTAAAATACTGGTTCTGCCGGGTCTACTTTATGTACACATTGCTGCCTTACAGCACTCTATGAAAACATTACAAGGTGGACAGTAGCACAGACCGCAGGAAAACATTTGTGCTTTGTTCTGGTGTTGCTCAATCTGTCAAAATGATTCCACGTCATCCACTCAAGAAAAAAAAATAATAATCCTCCTTTTCCAAATGAGGGGGCCTGCATTTTCCCATGATCCTTATAAAACCTATTAGTAGCAAAAACGTAAGAATTCTGGAAATAACTCTGCAGAGCAACACAGGGCTCAAATCAGATCAATCAATTTGGCTTCTCTTTAATCTGGACGCTCTAAATAAACTGGGCAATCTTTTTTTTTTTTTTTGCACACGTGTTAAATTCTGCATTTATTGCAATAAATTCCTTTAAACCCCCAAACAATTATATTTTCTGAAAGCAAAGACCCTGGAGAATAAAACAGTGGCAGTTTCAATTTTTTTTTGTTTATGCAAAGCATATTTTTAGGAAAAAAATACACTAAAATGAATTTTTGTGCAAACAAGTCTAAAAGATTGGGTTGCGTCAAGAACATGTCAAGTCTTAACATTGTACATGCCTGTGAAATTGCAAAAAATGACAGTACCCCAAATGTTATATAGGTTTTAATAGTCTTTACAGGTTATAGGTTTAGGAGTTAACCATGAATTATGGCCCCATAACTACTGCCATAGGCAAGACCTCAAAATGTATGTTATTTTCCACACGTGGGCATCCTATGTACATTTGCATTGAAGGGGAGTGCATACATTTTTTATAAAGCTTTATTTTTTCCCCTTCTGTTCTATTTGTAACTTTATTGCCATCACAAGAGAACTAACCAGCCCCCTGTGTGACAGCTTGGGCAGATGACATGTAGGCTTTATGGAGACATCAGGGGCCTAATACAGGCAGTCCCCGAGTTACGAACTGGTTAGGGCAGTGATGGCGAACCTTGGCACCCCAGATGTTTTGGAACTACATTTTCCATGATGCTCGACTACACTGCAGAGTGCATAAGCATCATGGGAAATGTAGTTCCAAAACATCTGGGGTGCCAAGGTTCACCATCACTGGGTAAGGGACTGCCTGTTTGTTATGAAGTCAGATTTGTTTCGCCTGTGGAGAATGATGTTTCCAATGTTTTCCAACGCCATTTTCCGATGTGCCCACCGGCGCCACCTGACGTTCGTAAGTAGGAGTCGTTCGCAAGTCGGATGATCGGCACTCGGGGACTCCCTGTACACCCTCAATGTCTCCTTTGCCTTCCACTGCAGCTAATCAAGCACAGATTGTGCGTGAATATCTTCTGCTGGGTTCATTAGTCTCCTCCAGCTCTCAAAGTTACAGCATTTTACCACAGCCCTGAGATCCCTGAAGGAATAGGAGCCTGGGAAACTGCAAGAGCCAGTAGTGGACTGCACCTTCAGAGCCCCTTAAAAGTGATCGGTTAGCTCTAGAGCCACCAGGATCCCTTTTACCTGAGAGCTGATCACCAGTTGTACAAAAAAAAAAAAAAAAAAAAAAAAAACACCACAACACACAATACCAAGCTCGCAGCAGCAGCCGTGAACTTGCTATAATCCCTTGACACTTAATATTTTTTGCACTGCCAGAGCTGGGCTTTAATCCCGTAGGTTCTGCTATAGCGTACTATCATATAAATACATGACCATACCTTTTTCACACGGTGTACACAACACAGATGCGTTTGCATTAGAAAAAGATCCTGGCTGACATGACTGGCAAACCTCACTTTTTGAAGTGCTACAGGACAAATAGCAAAAAAATAATATTACTTCCATATTTATTTCATCACATAGACATAACGAGCTTGTTATAAGAGGAGTAGATATGTGGGGTTCATACATATGGCCTGTACACGTCACAATTTCCAATTGTTACATCTATAATACTTTCTATAAACTGTAAAAGTTAAAATTGCAGGTGTTCCGTCAGATTAGGTGAACTGTCATATTTTGGAACAAATGCAACGTTCCGTCACGGCCATCTTGGTACACCCTGCACTCACCCACAGTGAGGATACAGTGAGAAGCTGGCAAGTGGACATCTTGTTACACGCACTGGAGTCTGCCATTTCACACTTTAGTAGTAAAAATAAATGGGCTTATATAGTGAAATACAGCATTTTGAAATCCATCTGACTCTTTAGATGTTGAATTATATATATCACAACTAGGACTCACAATTGTGTCAGACAGTTCTAACTGCCTAGAAACATCTGCTCTGTATTTACATTAGTGGGCTGCCATGATTCTAATGTATAAGGAAAAGGGCTGCGATTTCTGTGCCTCTGTTGTAAACTTTGAAGATGAATTTCTCCACAATGCCTATAGCTACATAGACTTTTAGTGATTATTTAGAATATGTAAATACTTTTATAGTGTACATAATCTGCATCTGCAGTCACTTTTAGGGCCAATTCACACCACATGCAGTCCAGTGCTTTTGTTTTTCTGCATCAAAAACACATGAAAAGTAGGTTATATGGTTTCCAATGGCATAGTTCACACCAGTGCAGTCAGTTCCAGGGGAAAAAAAAAAAACACAGGTTGCATTTTTTCTGCACTGGACTGTACTGGAAGGCAGTAAAAAAGAAAAAGCACCGAAACACACCAAATAAATGCGCATGCAAAAACACATTTGGATGGATCTGGAGTGCGTGGAGTGAACCAGTCCTAAGTGAAAACTTAGTGTTGCTTAACAACTGCTTAGGCAAAAAAAACAAAACACACTAATTTGTTCCTGTCTATACACTTTTATATCCTATGGTAAATTACAAGCAGTTTAGCTTTAAGAGCCAGTTCACACTGTGTGCAGTTACCTGCGTTTTTCCTCATGGATAAACACAGGTAACTGCAATGACACAAAGAAAACAAATAGTCTTCTGTGTCACATTCACTCCAGAACTCTGCATTTCAGAGCTGTGCGATATTATGCAACATGTTTGCATCATATCCCACTGCTCTGGATGGCCCTGCACTCCACTCCAAGTGCAGTGACATGAATGAGGTGTCACTTTGTACACTTCATATAAAGTTTGGTCAAAAAAAAGAAAAAGAAAAAGGGGAGCTGTGTGATGCAATAAAATGCATACCACACTGCCCCCCTCTGTCTGTGCTGAGGGCTAGTGTGAAAGTGATCTGTAAAAGCGAAATGGCAATTGTTTTTATGACTTACTTGCTATAAAAGCCCTGTGGGCATGGCAGGCAATTGGCTTGACCACTGTGTGGTTGGTAGTATCCAGACTGGCAAGGTAAGCAATACAAGGAGTTTACGCAGGCACCGCTGGAACAGCACAGACAAAATTCTGTATCTGTAGTAAAGGAAATACATAGCTCATTATAAAATAGATGATAGTGATAATAGAGATATATTATATATATATATATATATATATATATACATACATATATATACACACACACACACACACACACACACACACACACACACACACTATCTCACAAAAGTGAGTACACCCCTCACATTTTTGTAAATGTTTTATTCTATCTTTTCATGTGACAACACTGAAGAAATTACACTTTGCTACAATGTAAAGTAGTGAGTGTACAGCTTGTATAACAGTGTAAATTTGCTGTCTCCTCAAAATAACTCAACACACAGCCATTAATGTCTAAAGCACTGGCAACAAAAGTGAGTACACCCCTAAGTGAAAATGTCCAAATTGGGCCCAATTAGCCATTTTCCCTCCCCAATGTCATGTGACTTGTTAGTGTTACAAGGTCTCAGGTGTGAATGGGGAGCAGGTGTGTTACATTTGGTGTTATCACTCTCACATACTGGTCACTGGAAGTTCAACATGGCACCTCAATAACTCTGAGGATCTGAAAAAAAGAATTGTTGCTCTACATAAAGATGTACTAGGTTATGAGAAGATTGCCAAGACCCTGAAACTGAGCTGCAATATGATGGCAAAGACCATACAGCGGTTTACCAGGACAGGTTCCACTCAGAACAGGCCTCGTCATAGTCGACCAAAGAGGTTGAGTGCACGTGCTCAGCGTCATATCCAGAGGTTGTCTTTGGGAAATAGAGGTATGAGTGCTGCCAGCATTGCTGCAGAGGTTGAAGGGGTGGGGGTCAGCCTATCAGTGCTCAGACCATACGCCGCACACTGCATCAAATTGGTCTGCATGGCTGTCATCCCAAAAGTAAGCCTCTTCTAAGGAGGATGCACAAGAAAGCCCACAGTTTGCTGAAGACAAGCAGACTAAGGACATGAATTAGTTGAACATGTCCTGTGGTCTGATGAGACTAAGATAAACTTATGTGGTTCAGATGGCATCAAGCGTGTGGCAGCAACCAGGTGAGGAGTACAAAGACAAGTGTGTCTTGCCTACAATCAAGCATGGTGGTGGGAGTGTCATGGTCTGGGGCTGCATAAGTACTGGCACTGCGGAGCTACAGTTCATTGATGGAACCACGAATGACAACATGTACTGTGACATACTAAAGCAGAGCACGATCCCCTCCCTTCGGAGACTGGGCCGCAGGGCAGTGTTCCAACATGACAACGACCTCAACACACACCTTCAAGATGACCACTGCTTTGCTATAGAAACTGAGGTTAAAGGTGATGGACTGGCCAAGTATGTCTCCAGACCTAAACCCTATTGAGCGCCTGTGGAGCATCCTCAAAAGGGAAGATGGAGGAGTGCTTGGTCTCCAACATCCACCAGCTCCATCATGGAGGAGTGGACGAGGACTCCAGTGGCAACCTGTAAAGCTCTGGTGAACTCCATGCCCAAGAGGGTTAAGGCAGTGCTGGGAAATAATGGTGGCCACACAATATATTGACACTTTGGGTCCAATTTGGACATTTTCACTTAGGGGGTGTACTCACTTTTGTTGCCAGAGATTTAGACATTAATAGCTGTGTGTCGAGTTATTTTGAGGGGACAGCAAATTTACACTGTTATACAAGCTGTACACCCACTGCTTAACAGCTCTACTCATAAGTTTACATACCCTGGCAGAATTTATGATTTCTTGGCCATTTTTCAGAGAATAAGAATGAAAGCACAAACACATTTTTCACTCATGGTTAGCGTTTGGCTGAATCCAATTATTATCAGTCAACTGTGTTTACTCTTTTTAAATCATAATGACAACAGAAACTACCCAAATCACTCCAATCCAAAGTTTACATACCCCAGTTCTTAATACCCTCTATTGCTCCCTTTAACATCAATGACAGCTTGACGTCTTTTGTGGTATTTGTGGATGAGGCTCTTTATCTGCTCAGATGGTAAATCTGCCCATTTCCCTTGGCAAAATGCCTCCAGTTCTTGGGCTGTCTTGCATGAACTGCATGTCTGAGATCTCTCCAGAGTGGCTCAATGATATTGAGGTCAGGAGACTAGATGGCCACTCCAGAACCTTCACTTTATTCTGCTGTAGCCAATGACAGGTCGACTTGGCCTTGTGTTTTGGATCATTGTCATGTTGAAATGTCCAAGTACATCCCATGTGCCGTTTCCTGGCTGATGAAAGCAAATGTTCCTCCAGTATTTTCTGATAACATACTGCATTCACCTTGCCAACAATTTTGACCAAATATCCTGTGCTTTTGTAGCTCACAGATCCCCAAAACATCCGATCCACCTGCGTACCTTTCATCATAGGCCTTGTTGACTCCTCTCCAAATGTAGCCTTTATGGTTGTGGCCAAAAAGCTCAATTTTGGTCTCATTACTCCAAATGACTTGTGCCAGAAGGTTTGAGGATTGTCTCTCTTTGGCGTATTGTAAGGGGGATACTTTGTGGCATTTGCGTACTAATGGCTTTCTTCTGGAGACTCGACCACACAGCCCATCTTTCTTCAAGTGTCTCCTTATTGTGCATCTTGAAACAGCCACAGCGCGTGTTTTCAGTGTCCTGTATTTCACCTGAAGTTATTTGTGGGTTTTTCTTTGCATCCTGAAAAATTGACCGTGGTTTGGTTTCAACAGAACCCCTCATTTTCTACTTCTTGATTAGAGTTTGAACACTGCTGATTGGCATTCTCAATTCCTTGGATACCTTTTTATATCGCTTTCCTGTTTTTTACAGTTTAACTACCTTTTCCTGCAGATTCTTTGACAATTATTTTGCTTTCCCCATGACACAGAATCCAGAAACATCAGTGCAGTTCTGGATGAAAGATGCAAGGATCTGTCAGGAGTCCAGAAACTCATTGACCTTTTAGACACACACACTAATTACAAGCAAACAGATCACAGGTGAGGTGAGGATGGTTACCTTTAACCACTACAATACAGGGCACTTTCGCCCCCTTCCTTCCCAGCCCAATTTTCAGCTTTCATCGCTCTAGCGCTTTCAGTGACAATTGCGCGGTCATGCTACACTGTACCCAAATTAAATTTTTATCATTTTGTTCGCACAAATAGAGCTTTATTTTGGTGTTATTTATTCACGACTCAGTTTTTTATTTTTTGCGATATAAGCGCAAAAAAAGCGGAAATTTGGAAAAAAAAAACAATATTTTATTTTTTCTATTTTAAAAGAAATCCAATAAAATCTAATTTTGTCATAAATTTAAGCCAAAATGTATTCTGCTACATGTTTTTGGTAAAAAAAATTCAGTTAAGTGTATAATAATTGGTTTGTGTGATCACGGACATATGTACGCAAATGATCATGTACATATGTGTGCAGGTGATCACGTACATATGTGTGCAGATAATCATTGTGACATGTGATTTTAGTGGTACATATGTGGGGGACATGTTTTTATTATTAGGGACATGTGTTTTTATTATTTGGGGACATATGTGGGGACATTGTGTTTATACTGTGTGGTGTGTTGTGTGTTTACACTAGACTGATGATCAGTGAGTAAAAAGCTGTAAAAAACAGCTCATACTCACTGATCATCAACCAGCTGCAGCGATCTGCTCTCCTCTCCTCAGCGATTACTTCTGTGTGAGGAGAGGAGGAGCCGATTGCCTAGCAACCGGCTGTTTGTTTACATCACATGACGGCCGTCATGTAATCAGGAGGGCCAATCACAGAGCCCTCCTGCGGATCTGAGATGCGCCGTGTCCGAGTGACACGAGCACATCGGGATCGCGCCGCAGCGCGGGCATGCGCGCAATCCCGCTCCTTCTGAAGGACGTTCCTGAACGTCCTATCTGAAGTAGACGGCTCCCACCCGGCCGTATATGTGCATTGGCCGGGTGGGAAGTGGTTAATAGCCATTCAAACCCCTTTGCGTCAACTTGTGTGCATGTTATCAAGCCAAAACCACCAGGGTAAACTTTTGATCAAGGTCATTTGGGTAGTTTCTGTTGTGATTAGGATTTAAAAAGAGTAAACACAGTTGATTGATAATAAATGGCTTCAGCCAAACACTAATCACGAGTGAAAAATGTTTTTGTGTTACCATTCAGAGTCTCTGAAAAATGGCCAAGAAATCAAATTCTGGGTATGTAAACTTATCAGCACAACTGTACATTGTAGCAAAGTGTAATTTCTACAGTGTTGTCACATAAATAGATCTAATAATAAAAAATAAAAAAAAAGTGAGGGTTGTACACACACTAATTATATATATATATATATATATATATATATATATATATATATATATATATATATATATATATATATATATATATATATATATATATATATATATATATATATATATACATATATACATACACACATGTATACATATACACACACACATACACACACATACATACACACATACACACTAACCATTTTATTCGATACATATTTTGTACACATTGTCACCAAGAATTCTCAAGTAGACTAGGGCATTGGAATGATGCCAACATGTGCAAAGAAAATGATTTCCCACACTATTAGACCACCCTGTACCTCTGACACACATAGTGGTAAAGGGGCATTGGACAGAGATTTTCACAGGTTATAAAAATGAGAACAGAGTTATTACTCAAGTCCAATTGGCCTTGATTTGGCAGCTCACCACAAAGATGGGTAAAAGTCCTCTCCTGGAGGATTCCCAAGTTGGAGAAATCCAAGCTTAAAGTGTTTAGAACCCCTCCCTGTGACGTAATCTGCCCCCCTCTAAACTGTAATAAACCTGGCTGATCCTGTCACTTCCTGTGTCCCCCTCTCTGCGCTGACCATGATAATCAGGTCTGCTGAGCCCTGACCACCATGGTCAGAGTACATCCCTCCCATCATCCGCAGCTGTCCTCTCTGCTCCCCTCACCCCTTCCTCCCTGTCCATCAGCTCTGTGTGTTTTGTGTCTCTGACCCCACTGCTATTACTAGAACTACATTTTTACAGATGTTCACTGCCAGCCCCTTTATTATAGGCAGGCATAGCACATTGTACAAGTATTTTATAAAAACGAGCATGTAAATACAGTTTTAGTGCCAGTCACGTGACTCGCAGCTGGTCTCCAAGGCTACTGAGTGAGGGTCTGGGCAGTCATGTCTCCCAGGGAGGTCACATCAGAGGGAGATCTGGCTTTTTTTTTTATAAAAGACTTATACGGTGTGCTATGCCTGCCTATAATAGGAGGGGCTGGCACAGCTTTGCACATTTGGGTTTACAAACACTTTAAAATGAAACAAATATTCTTAGTACAAAGTCTTTATTACTCAACTGGTTACAACAAGCAGGGAAAAGGACAGCCAACACATTTTGGGGGGGGTCACACAATCCCCCTTCATCAGGGCTGGGTGAAATGGCAGAATGTTAAATGGACTCCAAAGCAGACAGATCTGCATGTAGAGGATGTTATACGCAAGCTTGCTACTTCTATGGTGAACACCAGCACTGACTGCTGTTTATAACATCCTCTACATGCAGATCAGTCTGTGTTTGAGTACCTTGAGGCCAAATCTGCCTTATGCCCTGCCCGCTGTAACCATTTGAGCAATAAAATCCTAAGGAAATTTCATTTGGCGCTCTCTGACCTCTAACACAAGATGGGATGTCACGCATTTTTGACCCTACCATCTACTCTACTCCAGCTAGACCCTGTAGAAGCAGTCCACTTGCAAGAGGGTCTGCAAAAACCGCTCTCTACACTTTATGGGACATGACTCCCCCAAAAATTTGAAATTGTGGGATCTCTAGAAAGCAGACATTCCCCCATAGACAGGGAGGGCTTTCTTAAGCAATACCTCAAGCTGGTAGTCTCATGGAGAAACAAGCGAATACAAACAAAACTACTACACCATGTTTACTATACATCATTAAGACTCCACAAAATATACCCAGATAGAGACCCTCATTGTCCACGTTGTCAAACCCAGATGGGTAAATTTTTTTATATGATTTGGAAGTGCCACTTCTAGGCAGCAATCTTTGACCTGATTAACACTAAACTGGACCTGTTGGTTACCATATCTCCTGAGCTGGCTCTATTGGGGATCCCAGACAATGTTCAGAGATAGCATCATAGAAAGCCGTTGATTTCTTACTTACTATTCTACACTAAAAAAAAGGCGATCATATGCAAATAGTCCTCTTCTGCTCTGCAGAGTCTTCTTGGGAGGCTATGATTGATGCCGCATTACCTCTTTACAAGCTGACGTACATCAGTCGTGGCTGCCCCTGGAACTTTGAGAGGGTGTGGCAGCCGTGGTCCTCCAAACTGAACTGTTGTACTACCTCATAAACTTGAATATCCCCTCTCTCCTTCCCCATTATTTGTTTTCCCATCTCCGGGACATCTCCAGGGAGAGTGTAGACCTCCCTCTAGATGTATATGCCATGGAAGATACTGTGGGATTGTTTGGAAGCGGGTCTCTCCTTCCTTATTAAAATTGCTGAACGGTAATTTTTTGTTCCCCCTTATTTTATTTTACATCATTATCATTTACTTTACGTTATTGTTAACTGCTATAGATGCACAACCTGTTTCTATTGTACTGCCATGTCAAGTTGATCATTTCAGTTTTACTTTCTGTATGTTCTATTATTTTATCTTTCAATAAAGCAATCCTGATTGTTAAAAAAAAAGAGGAGGCTGCTGCACAGGGAAGTTTTTTCACTTTGTGCGTGGAATGTTTGAAGGGAAAAAAACCTTGAGCCTTTAGAAACACTTTAAAATGTTATCCAGACCTGCTACTTGAATGGAATTCTATAACATTTTTAAACAGATCTTTTTGTGCCTAGAACAGCCGCATGACAATATTAGTTTTTTCACATTCACAGGGGTGAACACTGAACGGAAATTTTTACAGTCTGTCCACAATGTCACAATCGTCTGTATCAGGAAAAAGCCAGACTTACTTGTGTAGTGCCCCCCCTGACCCCTGGCATCAGAAAGGGCTGACATTTCACTTCAGGGTACGGGTTCCTAGGCATGGTGGGTGTGGAATGTTTCAGAAAAATGAGCGTCAGTCACTATTAGACTGAACAAAAAAGTGAGTTTATTGATCACAACAACAAATGAGGGTGAGAGGGTTAGGGCACAGGACACCCTAGGACAGTAGGCAAAACTGGTCCGCAGACACACAGGGCCTTAGGCCTGCACCCCAGGTTCTGTATCTATGTAGCAACAGCTGGATCCTTTAGAAACCAAAAACTCACAGCACCGTGCAGGAATTTTATGGATGAGTCCGCCTTTGACGCTTTCCCAAGTTTTTCACAGTCCCCGGCTCATGGAAGAGTGACCTCTGGTACTTCCAGCTCACAACTCCATACCTTTCCTCATGCCTCCAGGCAACAAACAGGCTCTCTCTGGCAGAGCCTCAAGCACATGGTTAGGCCTTAGGCTTCAGGCCTCACCCAACGCAGCTGTTCGTCACACATCCACACCAGACCCAGGTCTGGGTGTGAGAAGCCTGATCACTTGACCTCCCCAAATATTTATACTCTCTTCCAGCATGCTCAGTGACCATGAAACGCCTACTGATTGGCTGAGAGAAATATTCATAAAATTTTCACTGCAGCTCATCATACTAATCCCAAAAGGCAGTGACACCTACTAGCAAAAGGGAGGAACTACAGCTATACTGAGCTTAGGAGAAACCCCAAATGATTCCTGAAAGAGGTTGTTGAGAGCCCCCCTAATATATATTTCTTAGTTTTTTCTTAACAGAATACAATTCAGTCAGGTTACCTACAACCCAGCAATACTCAATTTACTTGTAGCCCCTGTTTAAGACAAGGGTGCTAAACTTGTTAGGTGCGTTAAATGCGTGTAGAGCACATGTGTCAAACGTAAGGTCGGCGGACCAAATACGGCCCTTTGGGCCATTTCATGTGGCCCTCGCACCTCTTCTGTTTGTTGGGGGGAGGGGGGTGTTTTCTGGACACGTGCTTATTATTATTATTATGAGAATACAACAATTCTACAATTCTATGCCAGTTGAAAAGGTGGGTCGCACATTTCTGATATCATCCACAAGAAACTTTATTGGAGACTGCTCAGACTGAACACCATGGCAGAACCATATTCTGTCTGAGCAGTCTCCAATAAAGTTTCTTGTGGAGGCTACTCTCAGTGTGAGACCCTCCATTTCAGACTTGCATCATCTGCTACAGGAATGCGAGTGGGCTCTGAAGTCTGCACTTGCCCATCACAGCTTATGTCTTAAGTTATACTATACTAAAACCAGTAATAATCAAATGCAGAGGCAATTATTTAATATGATAATATTGATTTTTTTTCTCGTGTCATTCTTTATGATCTAATTTCGTAAATTTCCTAAATTCGAAAATAAGAAAGAAAATCCAAAAAAAATCTAAATAACTAACTAATTATAGGTATTTGAATTTCCTTTCAAATTTGGCTGTTAGTAAACGTAATGAATACAAATTTATCCGAAGTTATGAATTATCCGAAATAACAAATGTCGCATTTAAACAAATGGAACGGAATGGATAATAATAATACGTTCCATTCCATTCGTTTAGATACATTAGTTATTCCAGATAATTCGTAACTTCGGATGAATTTCTATTCATTACGTTCACTAACAACCAAATTTGATAGGAGATTCTAATACCTAGAATTTAATAGTTAGTAATAGTCAAGTTATTAGTCATTTCAGATTTTCGCGTTTTCCAAGTTTCCTTCTTATTTTAGAATTTACGAAATTTCGGATTTTCACATTTTCAAATTTCCAGATATTCTAATTTACGAATATTCCAATTTACGAATATTTGTAAAAATTTGTTAAATGGTTCTCGTTAATTCGGATGTTTCCAAATTTGTCAAAATTCGTCAAAAAACAAATTCGTAACTAAACCAATTGCACATGTCTATCTGGCAGCATTCTGTCGAAGGGGCATGACCAAAAAGGATCTGCCGATTGGCGTGTTCTGGTGGGGGGGGGGGGGGGGTGGGTGGCGTCCTCGTCAGAACACAATAGCTTAGCAAGGAAGATCACTGTACTAACATTGCATAGGTAGTACAGCGGCTCCTTCCAAGCTCTTCAGTTTTTTAATGATCTTCCTTTTGAAATAAGAAACTATTGACTTGGTGAAACAGACTTTTTTTCATCCTCAATAACGAAAATTGTTATTTATTGAAACAGTGAAACGGCGATACACATTAAAAGGCATTGTATGCTTTTGAATGTTTTAACTAGGTGTGCTTATATTGTTGTGTCTGCAGTTCTGTCCTGTCATGGCTGATCGATTCCTGCATGTCCATGTATTCATTCCCCTAGCTTGTCCCTATTTTTTAAACAGATAGGCAACTTGTTCCAGATCACACAGAGGCCAATCTATGACTTGCCATATCCTCTGTGTTACACCACAAATGTGGCATTGCTAACGTGATCAAACAACTCTCCTCTTCTTAGTCCAGCCTTTTTATGTTGGTGAGATCTACAGTGAGGGAAAAAAAACATTTGATCACCTGCTGATTTTGTACGTTTGCCCACTGACAAAGAAATGATCAGTCTATAATATTAATGGTAGGTTTATTTTAACAGTGAGACAGAACAACAAGAAAAAAAAATCCAGAAAAACACATTTCAAAGAAGTTATAAGTTGATTTTAACAAGTGAAATAAGAATTTGACCCCTTCGCAAAACATGACTTAGTACTTGGTGGCAAAACCCTTTGGCAATCACAGAGGTCAGACGTTTTTTGTAGTTGGCCACCAGGTTTGCACACATCTCAGGAGGGATTTTGTCCCACTCCTCTTTTTTGCAGATCCTCTCCAAGTCATTAAGGTTTTGAAACTGACATTTGGTAACTCAAACCACCCAGATCAATGGAGATTGGCAGTTATTTTGCGTTTCTTCCATTTACAAATAATGGCAGAAAAGGTTGTCACCCTCTCACCAAGCTGCTGGCGATGGTCTTGTAGCCCATTCCAGCCTTGTGTAGGTCTACAATATTGTCCCCCATATCCTTGGACAGCTTTGGTCCTGGGACATCCTTTGGTCTTGGCCCTGCTGGAGAGATTGGCAGCTGATTGATTGCTTCTGTGGACAGGTGTCTTTTATACAGGTAACAAGCTGAGATTAGGAGCACTCAGCTCGCTACCTGTATAGAAGGCACCTGGGAGCCAGAAATCTTGCTGATTGATAGGAGATCAAATACTTATTTCACTCATTAAAATGCAAATCAATTCATAAAACTCTTTTAAAATGGGGTTTTCTGGATTTTTTTGTGGTTATTCTGTCTCTCACTGTTAAAATAAACCTACCATTAAAATTATAGACTAATCATTTTTTTTGTCAGTGGGCAAACATACAATATCAGCACGGGATCAAATACTTTTTCCCCCCTCACTGTAATTAATAATTAGCTCTCACCTGCAGAGGCCCAGAGATTGTAGTTTCTTCACAGGAAGTGTCAGTTCTCACACTGCAGAGGTCATACATTAACCTCTGCAGCATCATGCCAAATACTTCAAGCTTGAACACAAACAAACTGCTGACAATGAAATATGAAGAATTTACTCTACTATAGGCAGTGTATACAGGGCAATAAAAGGATACGATGAAACTACACGATCAATGCACAACTTATTAACCTTGTGTTTTTCACCTGCATAAGAGATTGCATATTTTTAATAGAAAGCATAGCTATCAAATATACCAGTAAATGGGATAATCTACAATTCCTGTTTGTCGCTAAATGAATTACTGTGAATGGTTCCATTCTGTCATCTGAACAGAAATAGCTATGCAGCTGACTCACTCACCCAATTTAAGCTCATATGACAGAAGAGGATTAAATAACTAAATTATGACAAGCTGCCTCTTCCACACTAACTCCTACTCGAGAAAGTCCATGGCTGCCCTCGGCTACAGTTTCTGTGCAGTGATACTAACTGCTGATTGCATGCACTGGGAAGCTTCAAAGAGGCCTTTAATAATCTGGGACACATTATTTAACCACCTCCTGTCCCGCGCTATAGCCAAATGATGGCTACAGCGTGGGCCATAATTGACAGGAGGGCGTCAGACGTCCTCCCATGCATGAGCTGCCTTCGGGGCGCATGGGGCACGCTCTGTGATCACCGAGACAATGAGGCTCGGCTGATCACAGATCGGAGTAAGGGGCCAATCCCGTCTCCTTGCCACGTGATCAGCTGTCATCCAATGACAGCTGATCACGTGATGTAAACAGAAGATCGGTAATCTGCTTCGACCCCCCCCCCTCACACTGTCAGCGGGACATTGATCCTGAACAGGGAGAGGCACTGCTGCTATGCAGTGCCTCCAGTGTTACCTACAGGTGCATATCAGTGCCGTCTACCAGTGCCTGTCTGTGAAGTCTTATCGGTGCCGCCTCATCAATGAAGGAGAAAAATTATCGGTTTCAAAATTCATAACAAACTATGAAACTTTTTTTGTTTTTTGAATTTTTGGTATTTTCAGTTTTTGTAGCAAAAAAAACAAAAAAAAAAAAAACCACACACAGTTGTGATTAAATACCACCAAAAGCAAGCTCTATTTGTCGGGTAAAATAATATATAACATTTTCACATGGGTACAGTGTTGCATGAATGCCAATTGTCAAAGTGTGAGAGAGCTGAAATCTTAAAAAATTGGCC
Source organism: Lithobates pipiens (assembly GCF_037356315.1). NCBI lineage: Eukaryota > Metazoa > Chordata > Amphibia > Anura > Ranidae > Lithobates > Lithobates pipiens. Next base: position 475,028,489 of record NW_027507718.1, on the reverse strand, counting down.
TGGGCAGGAAGGAGTTTAAGTGCCATTAGTAGGCAAGTGGTTAAAAATAATTGTCCCCCCAATTAGGTCAAAGTGCCTAACATGTCAAAACAAAGGCTCACCGAATCTCACCATCACGGCACTCGTCCACCACCCCGTTTACTTGTCAGAACACCAGGTCAAAATCTTTTTGTGTAAGCTTGGTGTCAGAGCTTACAAAGAGTTAAAGACCCCAGGTGACAAAGTTGAGGCCTATTAATAGGCCACTCTGGGTAGATTACTGCATTCTGGGAGGAAGCTGCGAAGGTTACATGCTCCCCCATACCCAGAAGTACCAGGCTTTTCCGAGGGGGCTTCAACAATTTAACACATTGATGGCAGAGTGTGGCAAAGTTCAGTATCAGGGCAAGGTGCCCTGTCAATAGAACCTGCCACTTGCTCTGAATAGGCAAACCTGATAGATTCTTTTTAAAGTGTTACTAAACCCACAATAATAAAATCTGTCTGTATATGCAGTAAAGCATGGGTGGCAGCTGTTGAGGAACTGCAAGTCCCATGATGTCTCTGCCTTTGGAAGTCATGCTTGTAACTGTCAGCCTTGCAATGCCTCATTGGACTTGTAGTTCTGCAACAGCTGGATGGTCACAGGTTCGGCACCCATGCAGTAAAGCATGCTTGTTATACTCACTGTGGAACCTAAAGGGGTTAAACGCCACACTGTGTAAAAAAGCAGTTTTGATTCAGTCTTCTCTGATCCTCCCCTTTTACTGTCCCCAATCCATCTCCTGATAGTACAGAGCCCTAGGAGGCTCTCTGCACATGCTCAGTTGGTGCATATTGCTAGAGAGTTTTTTGGGGCAGAGGGTGCATGTGATCAGCACAGGATCAGTCCAGAGGTCCTGCAATCAAAAAAGAATGAAAACTCCTCCCACAATCGTTAACGAGACACTGATAGAAGTCACAAGACAGAGACAGAGACAGAGACAGTACACGGAAAACCAATTATATTTTTATCTGTGGGACCACACAATATAGGGTCCTGGGTTTAATAACATTTTATAAGGTCTTGTACATACTTATATAAAATTAAATTTGTACAGCAAGATTTTTACAAAGTATTTTGCAAAGTTTTCAGAAGCTTGTTCAAGTTGTGTAGCAGCATATCATTGGTCAGCACGGTCATGTGATAGCACCAACTATTGAGAATCTTTGTTTGTCTTATGCCGCGTACACACAAGCAGACTTTGATGGACTAGGTCCGACAGACTTTCCGAATGAACGGACTTGGCCACACACAATCACACCAAAGTCCGACGGATTTGAACGTGATGACGTACAACCAGACTAGAATAAGGAAGTTCATAGCCAGTAGTCAATAGCTGCCCTAGCGTTGGTTTTCATCTGTCGGACTAGCACACACACGAGTGGATTTCTCAATAGGAACTGGGCCTGGCGGAGTTCCGGCGAAATTTTTTTTAAAACATGTTCTATTTCTAAAGTCCGTCAGATTTTTGGACAGCAAAGGTCCGATGGAGCCCACACACGATCGAATTGTCCAATGGATTCGCTCTGTCGGACCTTTGCTGACTAAATGTCTGGTCGTGTGTACGTGGTATTAGAAGTATGAAAAGACTCCATACCAGTCTGTGGTGACAGTGTGTGTAGAGACATTTATTTTTCATAATTGTTCTTGTTAATATTGTGAAGGGTTGAAAGGCCCAAAAGCTATTTGGTGGCAGCTTGAAGTATTTTTAAAGTATCATACTTACCTAGGTGGTTGCAGCATCAGTCTCCCGTGGCTCTAACACTGAGAACCGAGCGATCAAACACTGCTGATCACTCGGTTCTCAGAGCTCCATGAGCAAAGAGTTGTAGACTGTCAGTCACTGCTGTCTGCTCTGCTCCCTCCTCGCTCATTGGAGCGCTGAGCTGTGGAGGGGTGCCGACTTCATTGTAGCAATTTTGCCCGAGCATGGACTGGCTCTATGACTTCAGCCCGAGCTTTGCTGTACTTCTCCTGTAAATTAATGCAGCGACAATAACTCCCAGGGAGCTGAAAAATCTTTGCGCATGGTGCAGCCGAGATTGGCATTGTTATGCAAGTGACAGCATGGTGCGAGATTGGCCAGTCCTTTGTCACAAGTGGGTAAGAAGGGCAGGGGTTTGATACTGCAATTCATCACATAAAGGCTTTAAAAAAAAAAAAAAAAAAAAATGCTCACTGTACACATTGCTCTTATACAAGCTGAAGCCTATATGTACAAGGCCTTAGACAAGATCTCCTAACTAGTCCAATAAAGTAGAGCTAATGGCATATTTTTCCATTTGGATAGAGTAAGGGAGGGTTATAACCTCTGTCTATTTTTTGTTTTTGTTTTTTTTTTAGATCTGCGTCCCATTGGGGAGATTTTTCTCCACTTCCTGTGGCATAACCAAAGTGAAGGAATCCCTGTTGTGATCAGAACTAATGTCACCATTAGAAGATTTCCCCTCTGTTAGTGTTCTGATGACAACACAAAATGTGGGATTTTCTTTCACTAACAACAGTAACAGACAGAGGGTGAATCCTCCCTAACAGGAACACAGACAGCAATAAAATCTCACCGGGAAACCTTGCCACGCTATGTAGTGCAAAAAAAAAAAAAAAAAAATATTATATATATATAAATAAATAAGATATACTATCTCTATCTCGATATAGAGATATAGATATAGAGATATATAGATAGAGATAGATAGAGATATATAGATAGAGATATATAGATAGAGATATATAGATAGAGATATATAGATAGAGATATATAGATAGAGATATAGTCTATCTATATATCTCTCTCGACATAGAGAGATAGAGAGATAATCTCTATCTATTCTCCTATCCAACCTATTTTACTGCCCCCCAGTTCACCTTGTGCTCCTTGCGCACGCCCCCCCCTGTGCCCTCCTTCCCCACCACAATTCTCTCCACCCCTGTTCTTTTCTGCCCCCCTTCCTCTTCAGCTCTCCCCATCCTTCTCTAGCCACCATCCCCAGTGCTCTCCACTCCCCCCATGCTCTCCACTCCCCCCAGTGCACCCCCCCCATTCGTGTTCTCCACTCCCCCAGTGCTCCCCCCATGCTCTCCACTCCCCCCAGTTTCCCCCCCCCATTCGTGCTCTCCCCCTCCAGTGCTCCCCCCATTCTTTCCCCCCGTGCTCTCCACTCCCCCAGTGCTCCCCCCAGCAATGCTCTCCCCCCCGCCCCCCCCCCCCGTGCTCTCAGCCTACTGTGCTCTCCACCCCTGTTCTTTTTGACCCCCCCCCCCAGTGCTCTCAAGTTCCCCCAGGCTCTCCACTCCCCAGCCCTGCGATCTTCACCCCCTGCTCTTTGCCCCCACCCATGCATTCTCCAAACCCGCCATTACTCTCTGCTCCCCCCTTCTCTCCAGCTCCCACCCAGTGCTCTCCACTTCCCCAGGACAGGCTGACTGGGGCCGGAAAATGAGGACGGCTTAAGGTGCAGGTGGCCAGGGACCACTCCATCTCACAGCAAACAGATTCTCTGGAAGGAGCACAGTCTCCATCCAAAACGAGAACAGACCCTGCCTGCTGCTGGCCATCATGGATATACTGCTGGCATGCAAGGTACTGTACCGAGCATCAGCAACACACCTTCCCACAGATAGGGACTGCAGACTGGGACATGGGGCACAGAAGGGGCTGTAATGATGGGCACAGTGAGGCTGCATTGAGCTCTTCCATCAAGTCTGCAGTCTCTGACCATCTCCTGTATCATGTCTGCAGAGGAGTCAAGAGTGGGAACGCCGCCGGGATGGGGGTCATGGGAGAAGTCAGACTTGTGTGGACTGTGGAGAGGAGACTATAGCATAAAATCAGAGCCACTGAGCTGATATCAGACCCATCTGAAACCAGAGCCACTGAGATATATATATATATATATATATATATATATATATATATATATACATATACATATACATATACATATACATATACATACACACACACACACAAATACATTCTTCATAAAATGTGCTTTAAAATGTATGGTTTTCCCTTTCATGAACAAGAAAATATTGACGTTATGCTGTTGGGCTGGTATAATAATGCTGTGGGGCTGGTATGAAATTTTTTCCAGGGCTTGTTTTTTATTCCCAGTCCGGCCCTGACTTGGTGCCAGATTCCACAGAAAACCTTGAGGTCTAATAGAGTCCATGCCTCAATGGGTTATGGTGGGTAGTTATAATGTTATGGCTAATCGGTGTACACACTCCAGGTAGTGCACCTGATGTTAAATGAGCGCAGGACCACAAAATGTGCAAACAAGAGAGCAAAAGGGGGATTCATTGTACTGTGGGCCCCAGAATGTCTTCTGTTCACACTGCTCCCACACCCCTACAATGTTAGGGGTCTCATTCTTCCACTGGACTTGATTTTGCTATATGGCACTAT